>NC_046319.1:69635414-69935414 GCF_009819535.1 Lacerta agilis | reverse complement strand
AATAGTTTATCTTATAGAAATCTGTCGTTGTTAGATGTATTGTGGTTTGTGGGTTATTTAGGTTTTCAAAGAAGTCACAAGCAAACTTAAATGTTTCAGGCACAGTAATGGTTCCAAGCATGTCACAAGGCCCCAAACCTGAATGACAAGATGGATGCCATGATGTCAAGATGGGTGATCTACGGGGAGGTGGTTTCAGTTACCAGGCCCACCAGCAGACCAACTCTGTGTTACAAAGATGTCTGAAAATGCAACATGAAGGCTGGCAACATCAACTCCACTGTCTGGGAATCTTGCAGGTGACCACAATGCCTGGAAACCGACAGTCAACTGGTGTACCCACAGTAGTGACCAAAGTAGGAATGACCAATGGGAGGAGCACAGAGAGAAAAAAAACACCATGGTGCATCTGCAACAGCACAACCGGACACTCTCATTTGTCCCAGCTGCAACAAAACATGTCTCTCCCATATCGGCCTCTCAAGCCACAGCAGGCACTGCAACCTTCCAACAGTTTGACTCTGATCTTGCTTCTAGCTCATATGCATGAGGATTGGCACATAACAATGGCACATTCAATTCAAGCTTCATCCCAGCTGGGCTCAGTGATGCTCACTTCCCACCACTGAACCTCCACGACAGCTAAGCTGCAAGCCTCTCCTGCTCCAAGAGATATTCTTGGCTTCTACGTCAGCAGCCACAGCCAACACAGCGACAGTATAAGCAGACATGTCTCTGATGTTTATGTGTCCTCGGGTGACAGCTTCCAAGAAACTGCTCCAGAAGAGGACACCTACCCTGTGTGGATTGTTCTCAGTTGGACTGAGGAGGAAATATCTGTAGGGCCACTGGCATTTGTCCAAATCTTGTTCATCACAGCCAGGGTAGTCTGAGCTCTAAAATGGAAAGATTCTTAGGTCCCAACTGTATGGGAATGGCTATAAATATACAGCACTGATATGCAGTGACCAGAGAGGAATGACCTCTCGGAGGAGCACAGAGAGAGAAAACACCATGGTGTGCCTGTAGCAGCAAAACTGGAAGCCTTCATCCGTCCCACCTGCAACAAAACATGTCTCTACCCTATCAGTCTCTACAGCCACAGTAGGCAGTGTAACTCTCAAATGGTTTGACTTTACCCTTGAAGGCACACTCTTCCATTATCTCCTGAGACAGATGGATGCCAGCAATGGATATGCTGTCATAACCATGAAGCAGGTCGCAAAAGCCCAAACCACTAAAACTGGAACTAAATTGGAACTAATCAATATTGGACTAATGCATTACTCACTTTTATTTCTGATCCTTAGTTTCACTTTTATCTCATTTCTTAATCTTGTTTTTCAGAAAGCTTTTTGAATGTTGCCATTGTATTTTAATGTATTGCACTTGAGGGTTTTTTTAATAAACTATTAAAATGTTATGAATTAAAAATAATTGATCTGTAGTTCAGACACATTTTTAGCATATCCACCAGATAAGTTTGGCCACTGCATCCTTAGTAGACCTCCAAACTTGGAAAAGGTAAAAAGGTAAAGGTAAAGGACCCCTGGCCAATTAAGTCCAGTCAAATGCAACTATGGGGTTGCGGCGCTCATCTCGCTTTCAGGCCAAGGGAACTGGCGTTTGTCTGCAGACAGCTTTCCGGGTCATGTGGTCAGCATGACTAAACCACTTCTGGCACAATGGGACACTGTGACAGAACCCAGAGTGCACAGAAACACCATTTACCTTCCCACCACAGTGGTACCTATTTATCTACTTGCACTGGCGTGCTTTCGAGCTGCTAGGTTGGCAGGAGCTGGGACAGAGCAACGGGAGCTCACGCCATTGCAGGGATTCAAACCCCTGACCTTCCAATCTGCAAGCCCAAGAGACTCAGTGGTTTAAACCACAGTGCCACCCATGGAGGACAGGCAAACTGAGGGTTTCCTTTGGCTGTATCTTAGCTTATTATGTGGTCTATGCAAGGAAGCACGCTTAGTGCAGATATTCTTGGCTTCTGCATCAGCACCCACAGTCAAAAGCAGGGACAGTATATGCAAAGATTCCTCTGGTGTTTATGTGACCTCAGATAACTTTACACAAACTGCTCCATAAGAGGACACCTATAATCCGGAGTGAGCATGGAAGTCTCTAGCAAAAGGGTGCAGAGGCGTTACAGCAGGAATGGGGAAACCACAGCACACCAGATGAAGTTGGATTATAGCTCCCAAAACCTTTGACCATTGGCCACACTGGCCAGTGCTGGTGGGAGTTGGGCTCCATCAGCATGCAGAGGGCCATGCATTCCCCATCTCTGCATTCCAACACAAGGGTAATCAGAAAGGGGAAGGGGAGGTCGGAAGGGGAGGAAGCCCTGTTAGAGCAGTCAGGGATGGGGGAGACAGTCAGCGTTGCTTCCATTTTAATGATAAACTACCAAATTTAAACCAATATGCAAACCAAAACACAACTATCCATTGAAATTCACACTTCTCCAAATCCTGTGATCGAGTTCTCCAGTGTGTACACAAATCAACATGTTACGGAAAGCCTGGGTAAAAATGCATACATTAGTGAAACGAACAAAGTGAAATGCAGTATACTTAGGGAAATTCACACACACACAGAGAGAGAGAGAGAGAGAGAGAGAGAGAGAGAGAGAGAGAGAGAGAGAGAGAGCGCTTTTTTAGGGGCGCGTGCAGGGGTACACATACCCCTAAACATTTTTTTGTATCTAAGTTTGGCCTCATTGAGGGGCAGTATTTCAATATGAGTAGGAAAATGAGAGTAACCCTAAACTACTACTACTACTACTACTACTACTTCTCCTCCTCCTCCTCCTCCTCTTCTACTTCTACTTCTACTTCTTTAAGAAAAAGCACTGTTTTACAATTTAAAATATTCATTTTACACCCTTAAGATAGCAATGACTTCTCTTTCCATGGTTCATTTTACATATCATAAACCCCTTCATATTTTACAAAAAACTATACCATTCAGTATTCCATTGTTGCATCCATCAAAACTTATTTACTCTGTTGAATTTATCTTAATGCTGCCAGCGTTTTCAGCTGTACACAATTATTTCCCATATATTCAATAAATGTTGAATATTGACTACTTAGGGGAATTATTTACATAAATGTGTATATCTGTCAAAACTGCATATAAAATGTGTCAATTAGGAGGAAGCCTCCCTTAAATGTGGACAAATTGTCAGGCTGATTTAGAAAACAAGAACGATATACAAATTGCTACAGAAATGTGGGGAACTCAACTGGCAAAATGAGAAGATGCAAGAAACCAAAATTGACAGATTCACCCATCTCCAAGCAGGCTCTCTGGACACCCTGCCAAAAATGCTCAGCCTTGACACACCCTGTAGCAGATATCTGATAAACTAGTCCAGTTGCAACCTGTCATTACCTGGAGTGAAACGCTGTGGAAATGAGAAAAAAGTGCCACTTTTAGAGGAGTAAAGTATGATTAAATATAGCAGGGAAGTAGATCAGCTGTCTCTCATGAGATGAATCAGGGAGCTTCAAGAGAGGAAATGGTGGCTGTAGCATAAATTAATTTCACTGGAGTGAGAGGATGGGAAATGAAGCTATCACAATAATCACATGAAGAGGAGGACAATTTTTCATTCCATTAGTTGAAACATAGCCAGAAGGTCTTCCTCCAGAAGACTTACTGGACCGCTGCCAGCTGTCACTAAACTCTGTCCACCTCCTTGAACTGGGACGCTTCAATGTTGCAACACTCGGGCTGATAATAATCCAGGCTTTTGTCCAAACGTGGAAGTGAAACTTCTGCATTTAGTGCCTGCCTTGATTTTTGCAATTAATTCCTGGAAGGCATAGAACTTTGGCATTAGTGAAATACAGTTGATG
Source organism: Lacerta agilis (assembly GCF_009819535.1). Taxonomy (NCBI): domain Eukaryota; kingdom Metazoa; phylum Chordata; class Lepidosauria; order Squamata; family Lacertidae; genus Lacerta; species Lacerta agilis. The sequence continues at coordinate 69,931,536 of NC_046319.1, read as the reverse complement.
GGTTGTGTCAATGCAGCCATCTTCAATATGCAATGGGTGACAGATCTGATGTTGGTGAAGCAACAAGGAAGCTGCAAATAAAGTTGCCAGACTGGCAATTTTGTTTTCTCTCTTCCCCCCCCCCCCAATCGTACATTCATTTCTCCATATTTCTTCATCAGTTTCCGATTAAATAAGAACAATTCTCAAGAAAACCCAGCAACATTTTAGTGTGAATTTCTTTTCATACACATTCTCTACATGTAAGATACACATTTTAGCAAAGCGATCTCCCCTGTGCTTGCAGCTACTTAACATCTCATGTATTCTGTGGAAGAGCAAGCGATTTGCGGGCTGAAGTTCCCATGTTCATCCCCCGATATCTCCAGGGGTTTGTTATGTATGTGAGTGTTTTGTATGTATGAATTGTCGGTGTTTGTGTGAGAATCTTTTCAATTATTTCTATTATTATTGTTATGAAATGTACTAACCATCCATCACCAGCTGGTCCCAAGGTGAGTTACAGCCATTTTTTAAAAGTTGGAATTAAAAACTGTTAAAATATTACACTCACAAGAACAGGGTAGGTCCTGAAAAAACATGACTCTCGGGTGCCCAAGGCTGATTGCACTCTACTTGTCCTATGCTGCTGTTTATAACAAATGCAACCAGCTCTGCATAGATCAGAAGAGGCTGGCTAGAGTGGAGATCACCAACAATGGTTGCCTCCTAAACTGGTTTTGGGCCATCTCCAAGGGACTTCAGTTCCCAGAGTCCCACCCCTGGATTCCATAAATCCATAAACAAGTTGTAGGGTGACCTTCCTATAAAACAGCTGGTGCTATCAAATGTTCATCCCTTGGTCTGTAAAAAGGTAAGATGCCCAATGCTACTTCTGACATTTTTCTTTCTGTAATTGCTGCACATTGTGACAAGCATCCTGTTTGAGAAGACACCCATCACCCCAAATATCTAAAGAAGTGCACATGCCTATATGCCCCATAGCCAGAGATGGTTGAGAGCTGCAGTCCAGCAACAGTTGGAGGGCCACAAGTTCCCAATTCCTTGGTAAAGAACAGCTGGGTAAAGAATGAAGTGGGACATGACGTCACTTCTAGTCACTCTGTGGTTGGAACTGAGGATTCCTGACAGTGGCTTAATGGCCACTAAGTGCTTGCCCTGTAAATTTCTACTTCCCATGCAATTTCCCCAAACAACGTGCTCGCCAATGAGATCCAGGCACCGTAAACATCCTTTCCTCATTTCCCCTAATGGAAGCTGGTTACAAAGTGCCGCTTAATCCTGGGAAGGCCAAACAAATAACTGAGTGATATTGATTGGGGTCGGGTGCAGATACCAAAGATGGTTTTCAGAGAAGATGGGAAAGTAAAGTAAAGAGCCGTAAATGCCCCTGTATTCCATTTGCTGGAGAATGACAGTGGGAGAAGACTATTGTGCTCCTGTCCTAGTTATGAAGTTCCCATAGACACCTAGTTGGTTTTTGTGGGGAAGTAGGTCCTTGGCCCAATCCAGCACAGCTGGATGTTATGTTGTTAGAGATCAGGTTAAGACAGATGAATGAGGCCTACTGGAAACCCCTGCTACCTCTGGGCATGTGCAGAGCTCCCTTTTCCTTTTCCAATGAAGTGAAAGAGGAGCTCTAGCTCAGCGGCTGAGCACATGCCTTGCATGCAGAAGATCCCAGGTTCAATCATTTGCACCTGGAGTCCAACATCTAGAGAGCCATGAGTTCCCCTTGTCTGCTGTATACAGAGTCCTACTATTGGGCCACCTAATCCGATGTTGCCTACTCTAACTGGCAACCATTCTCCAAGGTCCAATCAAAGGTATTTTCTAGACCTGCTACCCGAGATTTCTTCGGATGCCAGATCAACTGCACACAAAACATGAGCTTTATTGTGGATGTGCAGCCTCACCCAAAATGCCACTGAGCACTCTGAATAATGTGTCCTTTCTGCATAAAGGAAAAAGGAAGGAGAGGGCTGTGCCAAGGATGTGCCAGAAGCTTCCCATTCCCATGGCACATCATAAGAATTAAGACAATCCTACTGGATCAAGCCAAGAGCCCATCTAGACCAGCATCCTATTCTCAATGTGGCTGACCAGATGCATGTGGGAAGCCTGCAAGATGGACATGAGCGTGACATCACTCTGCCCACTTCCAATTCCCATATTGCCTCTCACAGTGGAGGTAGAACACAGCAGTCGTAGTTAACAGACGTTGATAGCTGTGTTCTCCATTAATTTGTCCCATCCTTTTTAAAGGCCATCCATGTTGGTATCCGTCACTCCTTCCTGCAGAAATGTTGGGAGGACCTGACCAGCTCTGTGCATAGTTTATTTCTCTCCCATTGGAATAAAAGAGAGAATATGGTTCATCTCACAATCTGGATTTCTGGGGGGGGGGCGGTTCTGAAAGACACACTGGCACCTGTGGGTGTTGGTGACCCATCACTGGGGAGTGAAATAGATCAAGTTCCAGAGCCTGAGAAACCCTGACTTCACAAGGACACAGTGAGTTACTAGGAAAAACACAATTTCCTGAAAATGCATTGGAGCCACTCAGTCAGATCCAGTCTGCTTTCAGGGTGTGGGCTATTTTAAGATATTTCCTCTTTTAGTCTAACCTAAAAGTAGAAGTTAAGTAATTTAGGGGAAGTCAAATCTAGTTTCTTGCTTCGTTGCAGTGCTTCCCAAATTGGCTTTCTTCAGGTGCATCACTGACCGGCTGCACAGTTCGCCATATGATCCCTGGCTCGTTGCCTGACTAGCAGTAATGGATAAGGATCACCTCTGAGCCACCAGGCAGGGGAGCTTTGTAAAGTGGAAAACAGCTGGTTCTTTCAGGGTGTCAATGGGCTACCCCTGGCTAATAGCAGTGGACTCTGGCTGTTAAGCAGAGGTTGTATGGCCACCGATCAGGGATGCTGTAGTTGGGATTTCTGACACCAGCAACTGGTTGGTCTAGAAAACCTTTGAAGTCCCTCCCAACAATACAGTTCCGGGGGGGGGGTGTTTTGACAACCAAGTCAAATCTCCTTTCATGATCTCCTTTCTTCAAACACAGATGAATCTCAGTGGCAATACATCCCATGCCACATCCTTATTGACAAGTTCTCCTTTGTCCTACAAGCAAATGCTCTCTTCCTCCTTTGATGGCAGCAACACTGTAGGCATGGAGAAAGAGTTACAGGTGTGCTTGTCTTGTCTCCCCACAATGACCAATTTTTAAAATTTGCAATTGTAAAGGTAGTGAGACATTTCACTTTCTTGGGTTCCATGATCACTGCAGATGGTGACAGCAGTCACGAAATTAGAAGACGCCTGCTTCTTGGGAGAAAAGCAATGACAAACCTAGACAGCATCTTAAAAAGCAAAGACATCACCTTGCCAACAAAGGTCCGTATAGTTAAAGCTATGGTTTTCCCAGTAGTAATGTACGGAAGTGAGAGCTGGACCATAAAGAAGGCTGATCGCCGTAGAATTGATGCTTTTGAATTATGGTGCTGGAGGAGACTCTTGAGAGTCCCATGGACTGCAAGAAGATCAAACCTATCCATTCTCAAAGAAATCAGCCCTGAGTGCTCACTAGAAGGACAGATCCTGAAGTTGAGGCTCCAGTACTTTGGTCACCTCATGAGAAGAGAAGACTCCCTAGAAAAGACCCTGATGTTGGGAAAGATGGAGGGCACAAGGAAAAGGGGACGACAGAGGATGAGATGGTTGGACAGTGTTCTCGAAGCTACTAACATGAGTTTGGCCAAACTGCGAGAGGAAGTGAAGGATAGGCGTGCCTGGCGTACTCTGGTCCATGGGGTCACGAAGAGTCGGACATGACTGAACGACTGAACAACAACAACAACTAAGGTAGAAGGACAAATAAATGATGGTGGTGGTGATTAAAAGGGCAAAAGCAACAAAAATCCATTCCTAGCTGCCATTGGCAAGAAGACTTTCCCATCAATCCTGCATTAAACATGTATGTTAATGCAAGTTGTCCAAACAGGTCTCCAAATGAAATTGACAATTATAAGCCATACCTTATAAGTGGCAAGATCTTCAAGCCACCATGGTGGATGGTCTGCAACAGTTCCTCTGAGCAGCTGTGGATTGCATTTTCCTTAGTCACCAAGTTACTCCAGAGACTACCCCGTCCCCGTCCCCAAAAATGGCAGAAGGACTCCAGATGAGTTGCTGTTGTTGCCAGATGTATACAAGTCCCAGCATCTGCTTTTCCAGAAACTCAATGTTGCAACAACCCTTATAGAAAATATGTCACATGTGAACTCAAACAGGCTTCAACTACACTTCATTAAAAGGGCACTTTCTCTTCTAAAATGGAAGCCACATCACTAGTTCTCTCTCATCTAACTACAGATTCTAGTTAGGGGATTGTGTTTTGTGATATCTGTCATCAGTAATGTAGAACAGGGGCATGCAGTAACATAGATTCAGAGAAAACTGGTCCACTGGAATGTACCCCCAGCGAGCCCTCACCCCAGGGGGCACTGGCTGTTCATTTCTTCCTTGTTCGTAATGTTGCACTTCTTGAACTCATGAGTAAGGAGGACAGGGACAGAAGCAGAATTAGTTGGCTCTGCCAATCACTGGCTCTAGCTCTGCCTACTGTGGGCCTCTCTGCCTTCTGCCTACCAGCCCCTATGGGCACCACTCACCACTGTATACATTTCTTTGAGGCATCTATATTCTGCCCATTGGCCCAACTGATGAGTTGTTGGCATCTGTCTGTCTCAAGAGACAGTGGAGCGTGTCTCCAGGGGCAAAGTCAAACCATTATGTTAGCAGCACCTCTCCAGTGACCACTTTGGGCTATAAGCCTGGGCTGTGTGTATGGGGGTCCTGGACTATCCAGATGACAAGACTCCTCTCTTGGCCTCGCTGAAGAAAGCACAGCAATGTATTTGGCACCAGCTTGGCTGTAGGAAGGAAGCGAACAGGGCACCATCTTAGGGATTTGAGTAGGGTTTATTCCTTAGCCTTTTCTTCTCCCAAAGATATTTTGCAAGGCAGGAGAGGTTTAAGATCAGAGTCTTCCTTTTCCTAGATGGGATACCTTCCCAGGCTGATGAGCCCCATTGGCCCCTCACTTCCCTCTACAGCTTGTTCTTCACCGATGGGCCCACTATTGGTTTCATCCGCTCAATCCGCTGGAGCCTGTCTTTGCATGCAGGGAAAGTCTCTAACTCACCAAGGGTTTGAGACCCATTGGCTGCCCTCATGTGGTTTAGCTGCCAAGTTGAAGCCGTTCCCGGGGTGTGGCCATAGCCACAGGTGAGCGCGGGTGGGGAACTTGTCCACCATCAGAAGGACTTGTCCACCATCAGAGGTACTTCTCCTCCCTTAACACCCCATACACCTCTGTATTGTTGCTGCCATCAGAGGAGGAAGAGAGAATTCACCTGCAGGGGAAAAGGGAACTTATAAATAAGGATGTAGCATGGGATATATTGGCTTATGAAAAAACAGCATTAAAACTGTCCCTGACCTCAAGGTGATAATCAAAATAGACATGGTTAGGTTATGGATGGACCCATCAAAGTCCGACCCATCTCAGTTCTACATGGGGTTGAGACTATATATGCATGAGTCGGTCAGTTTCAGTTTCTTTTTGTAATATTAAATTCAGTTCTCCACATTCATTTGCCATTTTTTTTTTAAAAAAGAAGTCCTCATGGAAATTAATCACCATTTTAGTGTGACTTTCCCCTAAAATAACATGTTTGAGGAAATGTAAGGTTATAAAAGAATTCTGGGAAATTATATATAATGAATTAGGAAAAAAATGTTTCAAATAACTTTTGTTTTTAAAAAAACCAGAAGCTTTTTTGTTAGGAATTATAGGTGCAGAAATAGTACAAAAGACTTTTTATGTACGCAACACCAGCTGCATGGATGCTCTTAGCCCAGAGCTGGAAGGAGGAAAAAGTTCCCACCAGAGGGGAATGTCAGACCAAACTGGTGGACTATGCAAAGGTGGCAAAAATGACTGGGAAAATCTGAAGAAGTGTGCATACACACGAAAGCTCATACCAAGAACAAACACAGTTGGTCTCTAAGGTGCTACTGAAAAGAATTTTCTATTTTGTTTCGACTGTGGCAGACCAACACGGCTACCCACCTGTAACTGGGAAAATCAGAAACCAGGAATAACAGAATTTCAATAAAGAATGGGGAAAATTTATAACTTACCTTGGAGACCACTGTAAACAGCTGAGCTCTTTAGCAGGATTTGAATAACATTTGAAATGTAACAAGAACTAGGGATGCATTTGATATTTTAAAAAATTGACTGACTTAAAATATGCAGCGGAAAAGGACTGGCAACAGTACCCATGGAGGGGTGGGAGAAAGTCCAGAGATTCGGTTGAATCTTTGTTTTTTTTACAATTATTATTCATGAGTTTGTATGTAAATTTTAATTTGTAAAACTAAATTGTGTGTGTCATTTTGCCCATTACAGATATTTTGCCCATTTTGCCCATTTTGCCCATTACAGATATTTTTGCAAAGGAGTTTTTCCTAATATAATGCATCATTGTATGCTATTTTCACTAATATTCACACTTTTATGCACACTTTATCCTAGTACATGCTTGTTTTGTATATGTTACTCGACTGGAGAACTGCACTGCAAAATTCAGATATGTGCACATTTTGAAAGTTGGCAGTGTTTGCATTCTCATATTGTTCTGTGAATTAAGCCAAATCACCTTTAAATGTGAAGTGAATTGAATTTCTCCTCCATCCCTAGATAGGACTAAGTCCATCTGTTCCTATTTCCATGCAGAATTTAAAGCTGGGGTGAGGGAGTCCACATGATATGCGGAAATACAGTTTCATGGAAACAGCATGGTTATCCCTAGTATTTATATCAGAGCAGCCACACAATTCACTTAGACAGCAGCAAAGATTCATCAAGTCCTGCTTCTCCATGGGGACTAGCTCCTTGATTCTATGAAAAGTGTGTGATGGCAAAAAGAAGCCCATACATGCTAGTCAATCCAGCCTGAAAGAGTCTTGGAGGATATACCTTTATTTTAAAGGGGGAGGGGGAGGGTGGAATGAAATGAGGGCAATGGCAAAACTGAGGCATTAGGCCACTTTGTAAAGGAATCCACTAGATTGTAAATTCTAAAGGGGGTTCCTGAGCTGATCCAAGTCATAATCTGCCAGGATCAAAACAGGCAAGTCTGCTTTGGAATCCCCATTTTGTGTGTTTCCAACCCACCCATCCCTAAACATGATACATGAGGGGGAAAGAATGGGAGTGAGTTGGTAGAAGCAATCTCAAGTCAAAGGTCTTGCAGTTCTTATAACAGTCATTTACCTCTGTCTATGAGGACCCTTGCTGTCTTGAAGAGAAGCAATGCCTCTTCGTTGTCGCTGGTAGTTCTGGCTGCCTTGCCCTTGAATAAGAGCAGTCTCTCCGCAGAAGAACACACAGATCTCTCAAAAAAATAAAGCAGATTCAGGAGCAGAGCAGGTGGCAATGTCCAGGTCATAAGGTCTTCTCCTGTTACAGCTCTTCCATCGGGCACCTGACTTTGTGGAACTGAAGTCATATATCACATGCCCCTTAACTAGTCATCAGTGCAAGAAAGGGGAATGAGAGGGATATTGCATGATTACCAAAAATGGCAATGAGAAATATAAAACATCTTGTTGCAACTCGAGACTGTGAATTATCAAGTGTGCTCAAAAGATCCCCTGCTTTTAATCTGCTATGTTAAGTAACTCAGAACACGTTTCAGCTTCTTGGTTCATCCTCTGTAGCCCCAGACACAGAAAAGTCCCTCAGCTTAGGGGGACAACAGAAGTTGTCAATGCAGAAGGTGCAAAATTCAAACCCTGGTTTCTTCACAAGTGACTGGGAAAGACCCCTGTCTGAAACCCTGGAATGTGTCTTGCTAGTCATTGTAGACATTGCTGCATGAGATGGACCAAGCATCTCACTCAACATAATGGGATGTTTTTACCACCTTGTGTTGTTCCTCAAAATCACTTTTTGCACTTGGTTGCTCTGCCTTTTTAGTCATGCAAGAAGGGCCACTTACTTAACTTCTTTGATTCCAACATCACCAAGGCAGGGATAGCCAATGTGGTGCCATCTGCATGTCACCTGACTACAACTCCCATCATCCTTGATTATTGGCCATATGGGAGTTGGAGTCCAGCAGCATCTAGTGGACACCCCATTGGCTATCCCTGGTCTATCTCCCACAGTGACCAACCAACCAACCAACCAACCAACCAGATGCCTATGGGAAGCCTAAAGGGTCATCTAGTCCAACCCCCTGCAAGGCAGGAATCTCAACTAAAGTGTCCATGGCAGATGGCCATCCAACCTCTGCTTAAAAACCTCCAAGGAAGGAGAGTTCACAACCTCCCAAGAGAGACAGTTCCAATGTCGAACTGCTCTTACTATCAGAAAGTTCCTCCTTATGTTTCATCAAAACCTCCTATCTTGTAACTTGAAGCCATTGGTTTGGGTCCTAGCCACTAGAGCAGGAGAAAGCAAGTTTGCTCCATCATCCATGTGACAGCCCTTGATATACTATTTGAAGATGGCTATTATATCTGTTCTCAGTCTCCTATTTTCCAAGGTAAACATACCCAGCACCTTCGACCATTCCTCATAAGGCTTGGTTTCCAGACCTTTGATCATATTGGTTGCCTTCCTCTGCACATGTTCCAGCTTGTCAATATACTGTGTGGTCTGACCAAGGAATAAAAGGGTGATACTGGTTAAAACGAGGGATGCGGGTGGTGCTGTGGTCTAAACCTCTGAGCCTAGGGCTTGCCAATCAGAAGGCCGGTTGTTCGAATCCCTGCGACAGGGTGAGCTCCCGCTGCTCGGTCCCAGCTCCTGTCAACCTAGCAGTTCAAAAGCATGTCAAAGTGCAAGCAGATAAATAGGTACCGCTCCGGCGGGAAGGTAAACACCATTTCTGTGCACTGCTCTGATTTCGCCAGAAGCAGCTTAGTCACGCTGGCCACATGACCCCAAAAAACTGTCTGCAGACAAACATCGGCTCCCTCAGCTAGTAAAGCGAGATGAGTGCCGCAACCCGAGTCGTTCGCAACTTGTCTTAACTGTCAGGGGTACTTTACCTTTTTACTGGTTAAAACAAATTAAAAATCAAGACAAAACAAAAGATTATAATGTTGGTTTCTATGTCCTCTCACTGTGCAGTAACATAGTCACAAGACTATGTTACTGCACAGTATACATTTATACATTCCAGCACAGATTGTTGGAGTCATGGGAGACGGATGTTGCTGTAAAACTGTTTCCTGTTTGTTCCTTCTTCTTCATTCTTCTCTCACAGAGAGCAGACATGTTTTTAATCTGTCCTTCTTAGTTAGTGATAATGTTAGCTGGTAGTACATATCTCTGGCTCATTCCGCTGTATTATTACCTCTGCATGATATCGGAGAGTGTGCCCGATGTCCATGGAAAGGCACGGGTCACTAAATGTCGGAGACTCTGTTACAGAACTGCCTTCATGGAGACAGGCTGGATATGTTCCTGAGTTATGGCCGGGGAATCATCTTCTCCCCCCGATGTTTCCAAAATATAATAGGGTGGGTCCTGAACTAGACAACTCAAGCATCTGGCATGGGCAAAGAGATGGATTGAGTTAGACTTTTGGTCCATGTAGCTCACTACTGTCTACCTTGACTGGCAGTGACTCTCAAGGGTTTCGGGTAGAATTCTTTCCCCAACCCTACCTGGAGATGCCAGAGATTGAACAAAGGACTTCTGCAAGCAAATCAGGTGCTCTACCACTGTCTTTTGCATTCAATGAAAATGAGATAATGAAGGAGTTGGATGAACCTCTTTGGAGAGGGAATTCCACAGCTTAGGGGCTGCTACGAAGAATATTCTCTCTTTGGTTGCCACCACCACTCAAAATTTTTCAGGGGACCGTAACTAGCCGAAACATCTGACAATCTTAATATCCAGGAGGGTCCGTATGAAATACCTATTGAGTTCAGAAGGAGATGGAGCCAGGTGGCACTTTTTTAAAAAAATGCAGAACTTTTCCACTGTGGTCAAAATACATTTCCTCCCACTCTGCCAAGTGATTTCTACGTAAATTGGTTCCATTGTAAAGACAATCTGGTTCCTTTTTCTACTGGTTAATTCAGTTGCCCAATACATCTGCTTCCACCACGCCCGCTCCCAAACACCACATAAATCTGTACCAGGCAGATTTTAGGCTTCCAGGTGGGGGTTACATGCATGTCCATCCACTTGCTTATATGGTGGGAGCACAGACCAGCCACCAGAGAAGTAACTGCAGAAGGCTATGGTTCTTTCTCAACAAAGTGGTATTTTTCTCAACAAGAACACAAGTAAGATTTGAAACTGTTACTGGGATTTATATTGCTTTTAAAAAAGACATATAGTAAAAGAAATAGATACAGAGAGACAAAGTCTGGTTCATTAATAAATCTTAAGAGGAATTAATTGATATTCCTCATGGAAGAGATGTATTTGCTCAGATGTCATAGGGAAGATTTTTTTTTCCCTGAACAGGTTGCAGGATAGAGCTACAGGGGCATTTTGCAGAGCACTGACATTTGAAATTTGACTGTAGAAGTAGACCTGCATGCAAATAAGAAAACCTGTGCCCCTACAGAGTTATGTCTGGCATTATCTCTTTATAATTTAGGCTGTGTTTGGTTAAGATTTACCGTTTTGGGTGGGGGGTTTTTGTAGGGGGAGAGACCCAAAGAGGCAAATGGATGGATTGCAGCTGCTTTAGTTATTGTTATTTAGTGATTTGTTACAAGCTGTTGTGCTATTATTTTTAAAGATTGTGTTATTTTATGGATTTTAAAAAATCTTATTTTGTGATGAATTGCTTTATTTGCATTTTTATGATTATATTATGCTGCTGTTTTAATACATATGCTGTAAACAACTCTGGATTCAAAATACAGTAAGTGTGGCATAATTTCACTTGTAGAAGTCCCCGAACCCAGAACATTTAAGAAGGATGGAGCAAATTGAACTGAAAGAGCATGCATTTGAATTTGGACCCCTCCATTTTGAAGGCAGTGATTTATTTCAATTTAGCTGCAGCAAAATGTAGAAGTGTCACAGAGGTGGTGTGAATTATAGAGCTAAATCATCAAAAAGAGACACTGCAGGGCCCAGATGCCTGGCCAAAATGCCACCCACCAGAAAAGGTGAGCGGACTTTCTCAAGGCACTGTTTGGTCTCCAGTGGTCCCCCTCAGGGACTAGGGTCTCAGTAAGCAGGATTCTAAGAGCAGTGTAGTCTCAGCTAGCCAAGACCAAGCTAAAAAAATCAGGCTAGGTCCCAAACATGATCTGGAAGTAAAGCCAAGACACAGTCCAAGGTTAATGTCACATGGGATTCACCAAAAGAGGTGAATTGACAAGGAGCCAGAGAAATGTGTTGTTTCCAGCCACCACACAATGATCACAGCTGCTGGCAGTGAAGGAACATCAGGGATGGGTTATTCATTAGTAGACCTCTTACTCACAAGTGGACTGACAACTCTGAGCCCATTGGTGCATATTGTGGCATTTCTCTTCAGCCTGGACCCAAAACTTTTGGAATTGGTGCTCTTGAAGACTAGGATGGTGGTGCCTTCACCTCCTTCTCTGTGTTTGATTTCCGCATGGGTTTGTGCCTTTCCCTATGCAAGTCATTGGAGAGCTCTCCATTGTATTTCCACCCCCACCCCCAAAAAAAATCTATGGGAGAAGCTAGATCCCACCCACCACCTTGGGGAAATAGGAACATTGCTGGCAGGGGGTGCATTGATCCCACTCCAGCCTTTCTTGGGGATCCATACCCCACACAAACACCATCACCCGGCCCCTCATTATTCCTCTTTTAATCACTCCAACATGGTAAAGGCTTGAACCACTCTGGAGGACTGCCATCCCTGCAATTTCCTCTCACTTCTTTGAAAAGAAATGTTATAGCTGTTTTTAGATCTCCCATTACAGTCGTACCTCAGAAGTCAAACAGAATCTGTTCTGGAAGTCCATTTGACTTCTGAAATGTTCGACATCCAGAGCGCGGCTGGTGGAGTCAAGCCTTACCTCTTTTAATCAGTGTTCATGTGCTTTGCACATCCTTGGGGTAATCCAGAGCAGTCATTATGATGATGGAAAATCCTCTTCCAAAATACCACAGACTTTCCACCCCTGGACAGATGCTTCAGTGAATGTAAAAATCTTGTCTCTTTGGTTTTGCAAGACAGGCTTCAGACTGTTCACTGGATTATCTCTGGAAAGTGCCTCATCTTTTCCTTGGTGATCAAACAGAGGGGTACCTGAGTGACAACACAGGTAAGTGTTTCCTTCCTTTCTTTAATGCAACCAGAATTGGGTATACCTCTTTTAAAATTATTCACAAAATACATACCATGGATGGATGTCATTGGACTGCAAATCCCATCATCTCTTGGCCACTGTGAGAATATAATGCTGGCCCATTGGCTTGATTCAGCAGCCTCATCTTATTTTGTTCATATCATTGGCAATGTTGGCTGGAATTGATGGGTATAAAGCAGTCCAGCAGGCTCTGTAGAGCAACACATTGGGTACTCTTGCAGCAAACTGATGGTGGTGGCTTCACCTCCTTCTCTGAAGGTTCCAGTTCTTCATCAAGTGTCAGCCTAGAGGGCTCTGCAAGGGTATCCTTGATATTGGATTCAGGGGACTCTGCCTGCTCCTCAAGGTTCTTGTCTTCTGATTCATCCTCTCAGGTTTCCATGTTTGGCACCACCTCAGGGCTAGGAATGGCACCCTCCAAACAATTATTTTGGAGAAGGATAAAAAACTTCCTGCAGCCAATCTGAAGCCATAGAAGCCCCATCGGACGTTCACCTTCCGAAAGAACATTCGAAAACCAGAACACTCACTTCCAGTTTTCGATCGTTCGGGAGCCAGAACATTCAACTCCCAAGGAGTTCGGTAGCTGAGGGACGACTGTATAGTGAATGGGGAGGAGGCAGGACTAAAAGATACTGTGGTGCTCCAAAACAGATCAGATGGCTTCCTAGAACTCTGGATACAAGTCAAATTTTACAATTGGTACAAACCCAAGATTAGAGATTTATTGCCATCTCCAGGTGTCTGGAAGGACAGGGTGCAGAAAGAGGTTGCATCTATCTCATACATTTAAAGCACTCTAATTCTCCTAATTAGAGAAGAGGAGAGAGAGAGAGAGAGAGAGAGAGAGAGAGAGAGAGAGAGAGAGAGAGAGAGAGAGATGAAAAGTTTCACAATGATTATTGTTATTTACTTTATGTTTATTTGAGGTATTCATATACTGCTCAGTCATTAACATTTCTAAATGGTGTACATAACGGTGTTTTGAGGTGCATATGTTTTAATTTTACTAATCCTAATTTTACTAAAGATAAATTTTAAATGGTAAATAGTGATGTTTTCGTGCAAGTTCATCTACATTGTGTTCTCTAGTTTATATCTTGCTCTTTCTTGCTGTGCTGCTACGGTCTAAGGACTGATGCTATAGAAATTATTCTGACTCAGAACAAGCTGGAAGAAATGACCTCAGCCTCTGATTGACAGCAGGAGACGCTGCAAGCTTATTCTGCCCCCTGGTGATTTCCTTGAGGGATAGGAATCAGGCTTCCTGATATTTTAATATCCTTCCTTTTACAGCAGCTTGAAAGAATGGCCACAAAGCCTCTTATCCTTGCCATCTACATTGTCACCTTCCTGACTGGCCTCCCTTCCAACCTGCTGGCTGGCTACGCCTTCCTGAGGAAAGTGCGCCAGAAGGCAAACCCCATGGATGTCTTCTTGCTCAACTTGACCATCTCTGATCTTATCCTTCTGCTGATTTTGCCCTTCAAGATGGCAGAGGCCTCTTCAGATGTCCCCTGGCCTCTCCCTGCCTTCCTTTGCCCCCTCACCAACTTCTGTTTCTACAGCAGCATTTACAGCAGCACCCTCTTCCTTACAGGGGTCAGCGTAGAGCGCTACCTGTGCATCGCCTACCCCATCAAGTTCAAGTCGGAACGCAGACCGACCTATGTAATAGTTGCCAGTCTTTTCTTCTGGTTTCTGGCTTGTTTGCACTGCAGCATCATCTACACTGTCCAATACCACCCGGAGGCCCAATCCACGTCTCACAACTCCACGTGTTATGAGTCATTCTCCGATGGCCAGCTTAAAATCCTCCTCCCTGTCCGACTGCAACTCTGCATTGTCCTCTTCTTCCTCCCTTTCATCATCACCCTTTTCTGCTACATTAGGGTCATTCACATCCTGACCTCCTTGCCCCACATCAAACCCCAGAGGAAGAAACGGGCTGTGTGCCTGGCAGTGGCCACTCTGCTCAATTTTGCTGTTTGCTTTGGGCCCTTTAACATCTCTCACCTCGTGGGCTACATTCAGTTCCAGAGCCCTGAATGGAGAGTGTATGGCTTCCTTCTCAGCTCCTTCAACAGCACTTTGGACCCTGTCATCTTCTACTTCTCCTCCACTGAAGCGTTTTTTGATTGTTGGAAATGCTTCAAACCAACTTCTGCACTTCTTGGAGCCCGGCACGTTTCCTCTGCGCGTACCTTACTGAAGCGCCTTTCCTTGCTGCCGTCTCCTGTGCTATTCAGCAGAGTTATCTTCTCTTATCTTCTCTCACGCAACGGGTGGTGTGCATGCCAGCATATTACAGACAACAGAGTCCGGCTTCTTTCTAATCTAGAAGCTTTATTTTACAAGGCATAAATCATTACATTCCGGGAGAGTCGCAAGCCATGTTGGTGGCTTCTCCCTTCTCCCTTCTCCGGAAAAAACAGAAACAGAAAGTATCACATTACACAGTACAACAGTACACAGAGCATCCGGTGACGCTCTTCCTCCTGTGGGTGGGACAACCGGTTGAGCTTGTTAACTCTAAAAGCTCCAAACCTCTACACCCCCTCTTGTCCCGCACACAGGGGCGTTGTAAGCTTGCAGCTTACCTCACACAAACCCTCTTAGAACTCCCCATGACGTTGGAAGCTCAGGGGCTTCGTGAACCCAACCCTCTGGTTCACCTGACCAGAACAGTACTTCAGCTTCTCCAAGCTGGTCTGAACGCACACGTCTCGAAAGAGAACGTCTAGGTGTTTGGGTCTGGCCTTGACTTGTCCAGACTCTGCCACCAACAAACAGAGTTGGTTGTCCTCCCAAACCATCACGGGCAGGCAACTCTGAACGCAGATCTCTTGGACCAAACACCTATAGAACTCCAGTTCCCTGCAAAGCACTGACAACGTACTGTACCTGGCTTCTGCATGAGAATGAGCAATGAGGCTCTGGCACCGGGACTTCAGCCCGCCTAGAGCTCCTCCACACTGTACAACCATTTCAGACACAGATTTCCTGTCCTCGGAATTTGCCCAACCGCCGTCGCACCAGCGCGTGAGCTGGGGCTCACCGGTAGCTGACAACTCCGGGCAAAACTCCTTAGTTTCCTGCAAACTCTGGAGCACTCTCACCATGCCATTCCAGGCATGCATGCTGGGATTTGCAGCCACCTTGCTGAACAGATCCACAGCAACTGCTATGTCAGTTTTGCTCAACTAGGAAGGAAACAACAGCCTCCCAGGAGCTGACCTAAACACCTCGGGGCTCTCGAACTCAGAGCGTTCCCCGGTCTGACTGTCCTCACCTAGACACGTCTCCATGGGTGTTCTGACACTAGCACATTCAGACACTCTGAACTTCTTCAACGACTGCACTACCTTGCCAGTCTGATTGAGCAAGACACTACCGTCTTCGGCTCTGTCTACCTGCACACCTAGGTAAACACCAACAGGGCTTAGGTTCCTGAGCTGGAAAGACTGACCAAGCTCCTCTGCGAACCGTTGCACCTGTCCCCTGGTCTCCACCAGGTAAAGCATGTCCGCACCGGACTGCAGAACTAGCTCCTGCTCTGGACTTACTCCTGCCAGAAACAGGCAGCTATCAGCACAACTCTGGCTGACACCTAGCTTTCTCAAAGCTTCTTGCACGCCTGAGGACCAATCTCTGGCTGACTCCTTCAAGCCAGTGATTGCCTCGTGCAAACTCCACACCTGATTTGGCCCGTTGTCCTTGTCCTCTGGCGGAGGTACCTCGTACCTCTCCTCGTCCAGGTCGGAATCCAAACAGGCACCCAAACCAAAGTGGCTTGCCTCAAAGCAGCTTTGAGTTGCGACCGCTAACAGCATGCGCGTGGTTTCGCTTCTGAGAGAGGGCGCGTCCAGTACCTCGGAACGATGGACCCCCTCCTCCTGAGTGAAACCTCTGGCTACTGACCTAGCCTTGCACTGCAACTCGCCAGTTGCTGCCGTCTTGAGTCTGCACACCCAACGACCTTCTGACAGCGTCGTGGTTGTGCACACACCCAAAGACCTCATTGAGCTTACCTGCTCTACCATGGCATCCTGCCATTTCTGGGCCTCACCTTGAGATACCCATTGAACCTTCACAAGGCTCTCCAGTTCACACTGAACCAAACAAGCACTCACGCTAGTGGCCGTGAACCTTTCGGGCAGAATCCCTTCAGTGGATCGTGCAGACTGCTGTGATACCACTTCAGATTCTCCCTCTGCTCCAGTTGCACTGGACTCCACCTGCACGTCCTTGACGTCAGGCATCTCACCTACAGACTTGCTGCGCCTGTGCATCCTAACTGAACCACCCAAGGATGACGTTGGCGCGCCTTTGGGCTCCTGCTTCACTGCCAAAGAACCCTGCTCTTGCTCCAGGACGAGACCTGCGCCAGGCTCTCCTGGAGAAGAGTTGCCACACAAAGAGTCGCCAAGCGTGGCCTGCCTCCTAGTCCGTGACATAGGAGTTGTGGGTGCACCCCCAGGCTGCTGCCTTGGAGTTGCCCCTAGCTGCGCTGCACCCTGGTGATGACTGGGAACTCGGCCCAAGCCACCAGCAGGTGCCAAAGCCACAGCAATACCCCCTCTTGGGGCTGGTCCACCTGGACCACTGCCACCAGCAGGTGGCGCATCCTGTCCAGCACTGACAGGACCATCCAGAACATCAGGGCTTCTAGGGATGTGTTCCAATCCATTCTGCTCAAAGAATTCAGCACTCCTGCTGACTAGAACCTGGGTCTGGTCACTATCTGGGCTAACTAACCTCCAGCTACGCAAGCTGGGTTCGTACCCACAGAAAGACACTTTCAGAACCTTGGTATCACCCAGTTCCACCCGGAACCCTTGTGGAAGCTCTGCATCCAAGAGTATGTCTTCAGTGGCAGCATGCAGCATCCTTTGCTGCCTCTCTGCAAGACCACATACCTGTGAAGAAAGCAGGTTAGTCACACTGTGCTTACTCCCCCTCTCACTGAGGACCTGTGAACAGCCTACTCCAGTAGAAACCTGCTGTTCCACTACAACCAGTGGTGCTGCCTCAGTTGCCTCCTTGAGCAACGCAGACCACATGTGGTGAGAGAAAGCATCAGCTAAACACTCAGAACAACACGCTCCCCCCAGGTTAGCTTCTGGCATCCCTTCAGAAACAGCCACATGAACCAGGGAAAAGGGACGCGTGGTTTCCCTTTCAGACGTGGGGTAGCAGGATGTCGACTCCTCGACCTTGCAAACCCTGCAATCAAGAAAGCTGTTACATGCCCTTAACTTGCACCCTTCAGAGAACTCAGGCTGCTTCAGCACACTGTCCCAGTGGCGATTTGCCAGCCTTTGGTACCACTGACACAAACATAAGTGGTGCACGGGCACACTGGTGCACTGAGCAAACATTCCATCAGTGCCACCTCCCCCTGTTCTGGATTGAGACTTCTTAACAGCAAACAGCCCATCCTGGCTGCCTTCCATGCGTAGAAGCATCTTCTGGCCCCTGCAAGCAGAACAGGTGATAATCACAAAACAAACAGCAAAAACATTGGACAGAAGGTTTGACATAAACAAACAATACAGAGTTATGTCAACAGCCACAGAAAACGCCAGTTCTGTCCCTTGGATCTGTCCCTTGACTGTTAGCAAAAAGTCAAGCCTTTTCTTGCCTCCAACAGTCACAAACTGCCTCTCGACTGCAGCAGCCAGTACGTTGAACTGCTCTGTAGAAGGAGACTCGCAGTTCCTCACAAGTCCACCAGGAGGAACGATGACGATGACGATGGCAACCATCACACGCAGCTCACCAGGGTTGGCCTTCGTTGCCACGGCAACTGCACGACAACAGTAGGCATCCTCTTCCGCCTGGGCTGTGGTAGAGCTGTTGCGATTCTCATAGCCAGTACCACACGTCATGTCCTTGGCCTTATCTTCAGCCATGCACGTCAACAAAAGACCAGGTGCAGGCTACGTGCCAAAACACAGATCCACAGTCAAGGCGTTTACGCTGGCTTCAGACTTGGAAACAGCCCCTCCCTTTCTGGGAGCAAAGCCCACAGCGATCTGGCCCCCCTCCTGCTTTCCATGGCACTGTTGCTTCTCAACAGCCATAAGCCGAGCTGGGGGCGAGCTTTCCAAAGCCACTTCAGCCAGTCCCTCAGCCCCGTGAAACTGGGCTAGGGTCTTCTTCCAGGCTTCACAAGCACTGGCCAGACCTTCCTCCTCACAGGCGTTGGCCAAAACATCAACACTCTCAGGGAACAGCCCTCTGCATTGAAGCTGTGAGGCTGGAGGTGCTTGCAAACAAAAGCTTCCCTCCTCCTTGCTGGGAATGCTATGGCTCCCTCCATCTTGCCCAGGGGTAGCGTACTCACGAATCTGTAGCTTCTCACCCGGCTCCACAGATGGGGGTTTCACCAGAGAGGTACAACTGCTTTTGCAGCCCTCGATCTGGGCTTCCCTGCTGCTTTCCAACCTCTGGCAGCAGGTTTTAGGCTCCTGAGCCATTCAGCAGACTGCTGAATGCTCCTGCTGGCAAAGCAAACTCCCTGGATGCTCCATCACAGTCCAAACCAGGGAGGCAATGCACACACAGTCTGGAACTCCTCAGAACAGCTCCTGAACCAGTCCAGAATAATAAACAAGCGCAAATATGGGACCATAACCTGAAGCGTTTTTTGATTGTTGGAAATGCTTCAAACCAACTTCTGCACTTCTTGGAGCCCGGCACGTTTCCTCTGCGCGTACCTTACTGAAGCGCCTTTCCTTGCTGCCGTCTCCTGTGCTATTCAGCAGAGTTATCTTCTCTTATCTTCTCTCACGCAACGGGTGGTGTGCATGCCAGCATATTACAGACAACAGAGTCCGGCTTCTTTCTAATCTAGAAGCTTTATTTTACAAGGCATAAATCATTACATTCCGGGAGAGTCGCAAGCCATGTTGGTGGCTTCTCCCTTCTCCCTTCTCCGGAAAAAACAGAAACAGAAAGTATCACATTACACAGTACAACAGTACACAGAGCATCCGGTGACGCTCTTCCTCCTGTGGGTGGGACAACCGGTTGAGCTTGTTAACTCTAAAAGCTCCAAACCTCTACACCATCCAACAAACCTTTGCTCACTGCTGGCAGGCAACGCACTGCAGGCTGCTGACTCTTGCGTCCCAGTGGTCTTTGCCTTGCTCCAGGACTGCTGGACAACCCGACAAAGAAACAGGAGCAGGTGGCATATCGACATCTGGTGAACTGGCAGGGGCTGCCATTCCTATGGAAACCTCCTTTGTCCAAACTGCAAGGGCCTGTGAGATCAAAGCCTTGAGCCCCCAGCAAGTACAAGTGCTTTGCGTAGGACTATGAGGGAACACAGAAGCCATCCTACATTGCCCAAAGCTGCAAGAGTATAAAGCACAGAATGGCACAGATACAAATCTTCCAGATGGGCCACTTCTTTCCTAAATGGGAACTTTAACCTGAAATTGTGAGTGCGAACCTTGACATTTGAAATCGAAGACCTTTGGAGGTTGCTGTGGTCCAGATCATTTTCACCAGCATCAAAGATGTGATGGTGTAAGTGGGTGGCAGGACCAGCCCCACGCGCTTTGCTGCCTCCTTCCAAATCCATGTACCAAAGGCAGCTGGTCTAGCATTTGGAGCTTACCTCGAGACTGGCAGCAGGCAGAGTCTTCCACAACATCTGGGGGTGAAAGGGTAGCTTAGAGCAAGCCATATATGGCACTCAGCTCTTTCCACCAACACTTTGGAACCGCTCTGTACCCCGCAGGATTTGTCATCTGAGGAAGCTGCCTCAAGACCAGCCCTTGCCTGTGGTTTTTCATACTTTGCAACTTCAAATGACCTCTTTCCATGGTAATTTGCTTGTCAAACTTATTTCCTCATTTGAACATCATCGTTCTCCTGATCACACTTGGAAATGCAGATTTTAACTTATGTTTGCATAAGGAAATACACACACAAATTGGAAAGTTAAATAGAGGTGTATTAAAATAAATACATTGAAGTAGTAATAGTTAACCACCACCACCACCACCACAACAACAACAACAACAACACTGGAGTGTATATGATAGAGGACAACATGGGTGAGGGGGAGAAGAAAAAAGAAAGGGGGGAACACAGAACAGCAGTCCAAGTATTTTGGGGTCCTCTGGAAAACAACCCAACACTCTTTGGAGTAGACCCCTGGGGATAGGGTTGGCAGCAGTGAATACATTACATTTTACAGACATTTGTCCACCATGACTGATTCCGGGGGGGGGGGGGGAGGGATGATAAGTTTCCCCGAAGTCCCAGGTTTCTTCAGACCACAGTTCCACATCATTCTTACTAATGCATCTTTTCATGTGACCTATGTCAGAACTCGGCTCTCAAAGAGATAAAGAGGAAGGATGCAACCTCTCTATCTCATCTATGCCTGGGTTAAACGTACACAGTCCAAGTGTGTATGTTTAGAATGTGTTGCTTAGCGATGATTTTTCACATAGTGGTGTGCTGTCAGATGATGCTCTTGAAGCTGAAGGCTTGCAACGCAGAAGATGTCTGATGTGCATCCATAGTTTGGAAACACCGCTCCAGTACAGGAATGATCGAATTTGCAGACTCTTTTATTGCACAGACACTCATGTTTTTATTAGATTTCCTATTTCCTCAGCCTTCTGAAAACTTTCTCACTCTAATCGGCAACAGGTAGTTCCACATGTCAGGAAGGACCAACTGATTTAAGTGCTGCCCACCATCCCTGCAATGTGGTCCACCGCAGACTCAATACATCTCCTGTTTCTCATACCTGTCTACAACTGCAGAAACAGTGACATTTATCAAAGATCTGGTAGGTCACTGTCCATGGTTGTAATTGGCTTGATGGGTCTATGGGATCTGCAGACCAGGCCAAAATTAAAATGAGCCAATTACATTCGTAGGCTAATAAAATATATATGACTTGAAGGGACACAAGAACTGCAGGTGATCATTACTTATTGAAGTAGGGATGTATTGCTGATACTGGCAGGGCATGAGATCTTAGATCATGGTTGAGCAGGAGCATAGTTGGAACAACATCAGGTATAGCCGGAGCAATATAATATGTCTAAGTGCCAATTTTTCATATAGTGATACACCACCTCTCATCATATGCCTTTCTGAAGCTAGTAACCAATCACAGTGCTTCTTAGTACCTAGGACAAACAGGGTGAGAAAATACAGACACTGGCTTTGAAGAAAACCAGAAGTCAGGATTTCTCAGTTATGGTCCAAGAAAAAGGAATGGGAGGAACTTCACTCTGAGGCTAGAGGAACAGGCTGCTCTGAGTCTAGTAGATCTGACCCAGGCAAAAGCTAACATGTTTTATCAAATCTACAGAAACGCAGAGTGTGTAATGTTTATAAACTATGGTCTAGGTATCATATCATAAGATATCACTTGTGCTATGCTGTAAAAAAATAAAAAGTGTGTGTGTGTGTGTGTGTTTTCAACCATTCTGCAACACTAAAGGGGTGGGGGAAGAAATGTATTTGAAAATAAGCAAATAGGAGAAAACATTTCAGTGAAATTGTCATAGGTGGAGCTCACCTGGCACGAGTTTGGCCAAACTGCGGGAGGCAGTGGAAGACAGGAGTGCCTGGCATGCTCTGATCCAAGGGGTCACGAAGAGTCAGACATGACTAAACAACTAAAACAACAACAACAACAACAACAACAACAACAACAACAACAACAACAACAACAACAACAACAAACCTTAAAAGAAGTGCCATGGTCAGATCACTTCCTGGTGCAACTGGACTTCTCCGCGACCCTTCCCCTCTGCCGGGAGGAAGGACCAATTAGGATGGTCCGCCCCCACTACTTATTGGATCCAATTGGCTTCCAGTTGTGGGGGATGTTTTATCCCATGTTGATGGCCTTTCAGCTGATTCCCTGGTGACCCGCTTGAATGTGGAGTTAACCAGGGCTATTGACTGTCTGGCTCTGAAGCGCCCTCTCCGATTGCATGGAGCCCAGATAGCCCCGTTGTTTTCCCCGGAGCTGAGGGCAATGAAACAGTCGCTGAGACGGCTAGAGCGCTGGTGGCGGAAAACTCATTCTGAATCAGACCGGACACAGGCTAGAGCTCAACTTCGAGCCTACCAAGTGGCAATGGCAACGGCGAAGAGGACCTTCTTCACCGTTTCTATTGCATCTGCAGAAAACAGCAGCAGGAGACTCTTCCAGGTGGTTCACAATCTAGCAGAACCACCTTCGTCATCGGGGCCTGGTAGGGACCCCAAGATCTCCTGCAATGCTTTTGCAAAGTTTTTTGCAGATAAAGTCGCTCAGATTCGGAAGGAGGTAGATTCCACCGTGGGAGCAGGGCCAGGGTGGGAGAGTGCTAGAGCTCTGTCTAGTCATGTTTCATGGGATCAATTTCAATCTGTTACCTCCGAGGATGTGGACAGGCTGCTTGAACGAGTGAAACCGACCACCCGTCTCCTTGATCCTTGCCCATCCTGGCTAATAAAAACAAGCTGGGAAGGACTGGGCAATGGGCTCTGCGGGGTGGTGAACGCTTCCCTCTGTGAGGGAGTCTTCCCATACCCACTGAAAGAAGCAGTCATTAAACCGCTTCTTAAAAAAAACATCTTTAGACCCGGCCAATATGGCCAACTATCTGGGTGTTCATCAGTATGCGGATGATACCCAGCTCTACCTCTCTTTCAAATCAGAACCAGTGAAGGCGGTGAAGGTCCTGTGTGAGTGCCTGGAGGCGGTTGGAGGATGGATGGAGGCTAACAGATTGAGGTTGAATCCTGACAAGACAGAAGTACTGTTTTGGGGGGATAGGGGCGGGTTGGTGTGGGGGACTCCCTGGTCCTGAATGGGGTAACTGTGCCCCTGAAGGACCAGGTGCGCAGCCTGGGAGTCATTTTGTTGTTGTTTTTTTTATAAAATTTTATTAATTTTTCCTTTTATAAACAAAACAAGAAATAACACAAAATACATAATAAAACGCAAACATTAAACAACAATCATAACAATAACAATGAACATAAAAAGAGATAAAACATATACAAACCTCAAACATACATCTTTGTCTTATTCTTGATTCAAACTTATCTTATTTCAAACATTGTGACTTCCCCCGTTCCCCCCACTGCGTTCATAAATTATCTATAGACTCTGGGTAGTTTTGTATCTTTTCCCATAACATTTACCATATCTCAGACTTCAAATCAATCAATCGAATATATTTATAAACTTCAACTCCATTTCCATCTCAATTTTATATTCTTAAACATTCTTAACTATTTATATCCTTCATACTTAAATCATCTACCCAATTTTAACAAATCTTAACAAGCTTAAGCCTATTCTACTAGCTAACTCTGCTTTAAATGTCCAATTTTACACTTTTAATCAAATAATCCTTAAACTTCTTCCAATCCTGCGACACCTTCTCCTCCCTCTGGTCTCGGATTCTCGCGGTCAGTTCGGCGAGTTCCATGAAGTCCATTAATTTTATCTGCCATTCTTCCACTGTCAGAATCTCTTCACCTTTCCAGTTTCTTGCAAGTATCGCAGCCTGGGAGTCATTTTGGACTCACAGCTGTCCATGGAGGCACAG
Source organism: Lacerta agilis (assembly GCF_009819535.1). Lineage (NCBI taxonomy): Eukaryota > Metazoa > Chordata > Lepidosauria > Squamata > Lacertidae > Lacerta > Lacerta agilis. The sequence goes on along the minus strand of NC_046319.1, from coordinate 69,907,543 downwards.
GTTAATTCTGTGTCCAGGATGGCTGTCTACCAGCTCCATCTGGTACGCAGGCTGAGACCCTACCTGCCCGCAGACTGTCTCGCCAGAGTGGTACATGTTATGATACATCCCAGGGGGGCAAGTTGTTAGACTGACCCCCAGGTTGGGACGAAGCCTGCGTGCCCTCCTGGCTACTCGAGTCCAGGGGCACATTGGTAATATGTGATTGTTCCCCAGCTTGAAGAACAACACACACAAGCCATGAAGGCTAAAAACTACTTTATTGTAGGTAAAATGCAGAGTATGTCTCTGCGTGCCAGCTCATGATTTCAGAGCTGTGCAAAATACGTCCAGCATCTCTTGAGCCAGAAACGAAAGTAAAGTACAACAGTACAGTAAAAAAAACATCACGTGTGTGAGAAAGCTGGTAGGACTGGTAGCTTTCCCACAGGATAAAAACAGACACAGTCATGCTGGCCTTGCTGCTGCAGCGTTCGCAGCTCGGCTTGTAATAATATCACAACAGTACATGCTCTGGTTATCTCCCTCTTGGACTACTGCAATGCGCTTTATGTGGGGCTACCTTTGAAGGTGACCCAGAAACTGCAATTAATCCAGAACGCGGCAGCTAGACTGGTGACTGGGAATGGCCGCTGGGACCACATAACACCTGTCCTGAGAGATCTACATTGGCTCCCAGTACGTTTCCGAGCACAATTCAAAGTGTTGGTGCTGACCTTTCAAGCCCTAAACGGCCTCGGTCCTGTATACCTGAAGGAGCGTCTCCACCCCCATCATTCAGCCCGGACACTGAGATCCAGCACCGAGGGCCTTCTGTCGGTCCCCTCACTGCGAGAAGCAAAACTACAGGGAACCAGGCAGAGGGCCTTCTCGGTAGTGGCGCCCACCCTGTGGAACGCCCTCCCATCAGAGGTCAAGGGAATAAACAACTACCTGACATTCAGAAAATACCTGAAGGCAGCCCTGTTTAGGGAAGTTTTTAAACTGTGATATTTTAAATGTATTTTAATATTTGATGGAAGCCGCCCAGAGTGGCTGGGGCGACCCAGCCAGATGGGCGGGGTACAAATAATTTATTATTATTATTATTATTATTATTATTATTATTATTATTATTATTAAACCATGGACAGACCTGGTCTGAATAGAGACATTGGATCCTTATCTCATTATACATGATAAAGCTATTTTTGACTATCTCATCCCTTGCTTTTTCCTGTAAGACTAATTGCAGTCATTAAGAGTCGTCAACTGGTTTGCCACACCTATCAGCCAATCACCCATTTGCACCAACCTTCTGAGTAATACCCCTCCCCACCCTCTCAATATATATAAGGGTCTGGTGACTTCTGTTTCAGTGTATCTGAAGAAGTGTGCATGCACACAAAATCTCATACCAATAACAATCTTAGCTGGTCTCTAAGGTGCTACTGGAAGGAATTTTTTTATTTTGTTTTGGCTACGGCAGACCAACACGGCTACCTACCTGTAACCATATACAGCAATTAGCACTGATAAGCAAATTGCACCACCAAAAAAAAAAAAAAAAAGATTAATAAAGCTAAAACAAACCACAGAGTTCAAAATAAACTCTCTGGCCACCTTCTAACTGGAAACTGCCTGCTAGTGCGGTTTTTCTTCTTTATCAACTTTAAGGAGTAGGTTGGTTCTCCATATCCTCCAAAATACCACAGACGATACTATCTTTCCTCCCCTGGACAGATGCTTCAGTGAATGTAAAAATCTTGTCTCTTTGGTTTTGCAAGGCAGGCTTCATTCAGACTGTTCACTGGATTATCTCTGGAAAGTGCCTCATCTTTTCCTTGACGATCAAACAGAGGGGTGCCTGAGTGACAACACAGGTAAGTGTTTTTTTCTTTCTTTCTTTCTTTAATGCAACCAGAATTGAGTATAGCTCTTTTAAAATTAATCATAAAATACATACCATGGATGGATGTCATTGGACTACAAATCCCATTGTCTCTTGACCACTGTGAGAGAATATAATGCTGGCCCACTGGCTTGAATCAGCAGCCTCATATTATCTTGTTCTGATCATTAGCCATGTTGGCTGGGATTGATGGGTATATAGCAGTACAGCAGGCTCTGTAAAGCACCACATTGGGTACTCCTGCAGTAAACTAAGGAGTCACAATCAAGTTCTTTAATGGGAATTAGCTTATACTTCTGAAAATTTGAAAGTTCTTAAAAAGGAGAAACTGCCCAGAACTTGTTGGGCAGGATTTATACCTTTTCTGAACGATGCTGTCAAATGAAGGAAGAATATGAGAAGGCACATGCTGGGATAGACCAAAAAATTATCTTATTTAGCATCTTATTTCTCACAGAGGACAACCAGAGAATAGTTCCATGATGCCACTATACCTGGCAACTAGTATTAAAAATATGTATGGTGCCATGGATATTGGAGGTCCTAGATACTGCTCATGATTAGCAGACCTCTATTTCCATCGCCTCCATTCGTTTTTCCAAACTCTTTTTAGCGCTAACTTCCATTCGTATCATGCAAGGTAGTTCTCAGAGTACATTTGGCACATATCTGAAATTCGGCAGTATTAGGAACTCAAATTCAAATACATCAGGCATTTATAAGATTCAGGTTTGATGTTCAATTGTGAAAGTTAATCAAACAGAACTTAAATCCTTCGGCTTACTTCTTAATTTGAAGACAACAATTTTGTGTGCCAACTTCAATTCCTAAATCAAACTTGATGGGCAGGATATAAAGCACTAAATGATTAAGGTGGCTGTGGGCAGACCAAGACTGGTGGCGCAATACCCCATTCACCTTAACTGACCAGCCTCCTCTGCCCACACTGGCATACAGTTCCTGGTAGGGACTTACCATCTCTCCCTTTCCTTACAGACTCTGAGAAGATGGCACATAAGGGTGTGGTCCTTGCTTTCTACATCTTCACCTTTCTGGCTGGTCTCCCTTCCAACCTCCTGGCCTGCTACACATTCTTCAGAAAAGTGTCTCAGAAGCCTGTCCCCATGGACATCCTCCTGCTCAACTTGACCGTGTCTGATATCATCCTTTTGCTTTTCCTTCCCTTCAAGATGGTGGAAGCCACCTGGGACATGACTTGGCATCTCCCTGTCTTCCTTTGCCCCCTCACCAACTTCTGTTTCTACAGCAGCATCTACATCAGCACCCTTTTTCTGATGGGGGTCAGTGTGGAGCGCTACCTGTGTGTCCTCTACCCTGTCAAGTACAAGTTAAATCGCAGGCCAATTCACGCAATAGCAGCCAGCTTCTTCTTCTGGTTGTTGGCCTATTCCCACTGCAGTATTGTCTACATTGTCCAAAACTGCAACACCACCATGCTGCCTCCTGACAAAAACTTCTCATGCTATGAGAAGTTCTCCTCCAGCCAGCTCCAAATCCTCCTTCCGGTCCGGCTGGAAATCAGCCTTCTCCTCTTCTGGCTACCTTTTGCCATCACCCTGTTTTGCTATATCAATGTTATCCGCACCCTGGCCTCCCTGCCCAACATCCCATCCCATAAAAAGAAACGAGCCATGGGCCTGGCTCTGGTGACTCTGCTCAATTTCACCATCTGCTTTGCTCCCTACAATACATCCCATATTGTTGGCTTCATTCAGAAGCAAAGCCCTTCCTGGAGAGTGGATGCTTTCCTCCTCAGTGCCCTCAACACCACCTTGGACCCCGTTCTCTTTTTCTTCTCCTCTACTGCCATACGGCGGACTTTTTCTAGTTGCTGGGTTGTTTTGTCCAAGAGGCTCCAGACCATTGTGTCAGCCTGCTGCTCTCTTTGCTGTAAAGTTCCTGGATATGATGGTGGTGATGAAGAAGATGCAGGAGCTGGTAAAACTGCTCCAAATCTCCCAAGTGAATTGGCACAAGCCAGGGACTCTTTGTACCAGCCGGCAGAGGTCAGGGATATCTGAGCACTGAGCACATACTGATATTGTATATGAAATTGTAAGCAGGCTGATTTCTCAAAATAAAACTCCTACCTTTAAAAGCGCAAGAGCAGTTCAGGTCATTTTTGGTCAGTTGGCTGAGGACAACTGATTCGTCTCAGCACACACAAGAGACAGACAGCTCTGCCCCCCAGCTATTCTGTGCTAAGGACGGGATTATCACTCCAACTCCACTCTTCAAATGATCAATCTGATGGTCATGAAGGGAACAATCTGCTTACCCACTAAGGAGCTGTGCTCTAGCTCTGTGTCTACTTTATTTATTTTTCTCTTATCTGCTGCCACCATCCAAATCAGTAGTGTCTTGTAGTGGGCAGAAAAAATGCTTGTGAGCTGAATCAGACCCTCCCCTTCCCCCACCAAAAAAACAAACACCTGGGGAAGAGATTAGCCTGCATTAAAAGGTAAAGGGACCCCTGACCGTTAGGTCCAGTCGCGGACAACTCTGGGGTTGTGGCACTCATCTTGCTTTATTGGCCAAGGGAGCCGGCTTACAGCTTCCAGGTCACGTGGCCAGCATGACTAAGCCGCTTCTGGCAAACCAGATCAGCGCACAGAAACACTGTTTACCTTCCCGCCGGAGCGGTACCTATTTATCTACTTGCACTTCATGCTTTCGAACTGCTAGGTGGGCAGGAGCTGGGACCGAGTAATGGGAGCTCACCCCGTGGCAGGGATTCGAACCGCCAACCTTCTGATCAGCAAGTCCTATGCTCTGTGGTTTAACCCACAGCGCCACCCGCGCCCCCTAGCCAGCATTAAGAGCGCCAATTCTATGGGACCAAGGTGTATTTGGGCCCCCTAATATCTGTTGGGAGGAGTGTTGGGAAATTCCATTCCACCTTAAGTTGCAGACCTTAAGTTGTTACATGTCACATGTCTGTTTACATACCAGCACAGATTGCTGGGAACTTCCATTGTGTATAGCTTTTGCTTTTGAGACTCTCTCTTGGAGCAGACAGAGAGAGACAACATGTTTTCTTTGTCCTTATTTATGAGTAATAAATCCATAGCTTGTTAGTATGTTTCCACAAGCCTCACGCCAATTCTGATTGCGACGTTCGCTCTGCAAATATAGTGTGCTCAGGCTTTGAAGTCTGAGTCGCTGATTTATGTTGCACCAGAGATCGGGGGATCATCGCAGCTGGAAGAGCATGATCCAGCTGGGGGCTAGCCAGCTGGCTTCCCAACCCCCGAAAGATGCCGACAAGGAGCTGGGGACCCTCAAAGTTGAGTGGGTGGAGGAGGCAGTGAAAGGAGCCGAATGTGGTGCAGCTTCAGTGGCCAGCTCCTCTTGAGTGTGAGAAAGGAGTAGCTGCCGGCCATTGAAGGTGCACCATGCTGGGCTCCACGCTTGGCCTCCTTCCCATGATGTGACTTTGCGCATGCAGTGCACACTGGGCACATGTGTGACGCACCCTGGGCCCTCTAAATCTTGGGCCCAAGTTGGTGCCTCTGGCCTGCATTAAGTAAATCCGTATGTTGAATACTATTTATTTATTGTATTGAACTTAGTGTTTTTTAATTGCTTGGTTGTTTCCTTGTATGTTAAAGTCTGATGCGTCTGCATTTGGGAGGGTTTGGCTTTTTTACCCAGCAAGTTAGAAATCTTAAATAAAATAAATTGCATATGAAACATTTTCTGCAATTAAATATTGTCCCCATACCTGGAAGGAAGATGAAATACCGTGTTAAAGAAGAAGAAGAAGAAGAAGAAGAAGAAGAAGAAGAAGAAGAAGAAGAGGAGGAGGAGGAGTTTGGATTTGATATCCCGCTTTTCACTACCCTAAGGAGTCTCAAAGCGGCTAACATTCTCCTTTCCCTTCCTCCCCCACAACAAACACTCTGTGAGATGAGTGGGGCTGAGAGACTTCAAAGAAGTGTGACTAGCCCAAGGTCACCCAGCAGCTGCATGTGGAGGAGTGGAGACACGAACCCGGTTCCCCAGATTACGAGTCTACCGCTCTTAACCACTACACCACACTGGCGACAACTTTACTAATGAGAACTCTGAGAAGACCTGCAGCCACCAACTCAATGGCTACTAGCCAGGATGCATATGTTCTACAACCAATGTTGGAGGCAGCATGTTTCAAAGGCCACTTGCTGAGAATCGGAAGTGAGGAGAATGCTCTGGTACTCAGATCCTACTTTGGGAGTTCCCAGAGACATCTGGTTGTCCACTGTGAGAACAGGATGCTGAACTAGATGGGCTGATGATCTGACCCAGCAGCTTCTTCTAATCTTCTTAATACAGAACCTCAGCATCTCTAAGCGTGGGCCTAAACTTAATGAAGAGGTAGACGGGAGAATCCCTTCTCTTCCTCAAATAGGTGACATGGCCCTGACTTGTGGAGCAGCTTTTTACTAGGGATAGACATTCTGTCAATTTTGGATTCTCCCTTTTTTCCAGTCCTAAATTCAGATTTCCATATCAGTTTATAATTTATTTATTTTCCGTATCAGTTTGTGATTTACTTATTTTAAAACCTCACAAAAATTCACCAGCAAATCTCTCCTGATGTGTACACCTTTGCATGCACTTTCCTGTCATATAATGCAAGTTTTTGTGTTATTTTCACTAACACATATATTTTTATGACTTCACTGTAGTATATGCATTTTTTTGTAAATGCTACTAGGCTCGAAAACAACATTGCAAAATTCAGCGAACTGCCGGTTTTTGCAGAATTTCAATGAATTCTGCTTTATGTGTTGTGCCAGGAAGTGCCAATCTGGTAGGTTCACATTTAAACGCCGACTGGACCAAATCCCACCCATGCCCACTCCTCCATACTACACAATGGCAGATGGGTAGGCTAACAAAAATAAGCCAAAGGTGGGGGGGGCAGAGCCACCCTTAAATAGGGCAGCACAGAAAGCTCTGCAATTAGCTGCAAAGCAGTTGGGAGGAGTCTCCCTCCCTCCAAGCTCACAGACAAATCTCAGAGGGAGACACTGAATGCATCTTCCACGTGAGCAGGCTCGCCCCTGTTGCACTTCCAACTTAATGTTTGTTTTGCAGTCCTTGTGCTTGCTCGAGAAAGAGGGGATCAAATAACAGGGGTGGGAGAAAATTCAATTCAGGTCTGATTTAAAGCTGAATCTATTAAATCCACACAGCCATCCTTCAAAATTCACACTTCTCTGAATTTTGCAGTGCAGTTCGCCAACCAAACCATGTTTACAAAAAAATGTATTTATTAGGGGAGACTGCTTACAAAAAATTGTACCATTAGTCAAAGCTGCATAGAAAGCATTGTATATCTGAGGATATTTTCACTAAAATGCTGGTGAATTTGGGGAAAAATTTAAGGAAACAAATGCATATTGTTGCAAAACATGAAGAACTGAATTTAAGGTTGGGGAAAGTGAGAAACTGAGAGGACTTAAACTGACATATCCTTCTATTTCTATCAAGGAACAGGCATGAGTTATGCAGGTGTGAGCTCTTTCTTGGCAAGCTGGAAATAGCACTTCTTTCTTGTGGCCTGGTGGCTGGGGTTAAGGTCGGTAGCTGTTCTACCAGCCCTGGCATTCAGATCTTTTAACCGCAACTTGATGCATGAAGCAATATTAAAGTTTTTGCAGCTCGAGCTGCTGTCAAACCACAAGAATGGGCCAGGCTATATATTTGTTGCTGACATCTGTCTGTCTCGAGGCACTGGAGGGCACTTCTGGGGGGGGGCGAAGTCAAACCAATGTGATAGCAGCACCAAAGTGGCCTCCCCAAACTGCAAACCTGGGCAGTGTGTATGGAGGTCCTGGGCCGCCCAGACGACAAGACCCTCCTCTTGATCTCACTGATGTGTCCGAAGGAATGCAAAGCAATATATTTGGCACTAGCTTGGCTGCAGAAGTTGTCGGAAGGAGACATACAAGCCACCATCCAACCATCTTAAGGACTATACTCTGGATACATGCAAGCTTTAGCCTTTTTTTTCTCCCAAAGTTATCCCGTAATGCAGCAGAAGTTTAGAATTAGAGTTCTCCTTCTCCTGGATAGGCTACCTTCCCAGGTTGATGAGCCCCAGCTGCCTCTCACTCCTCTCTGCATTAAGTTCCATTGGAAGGATGTCCTGTTACCCAAGTATATCACTAAGGCCACCCTAAAATACCCACCACAATCAAAAGCTGTCCCAGCCTACTGAGCTACAAGGCTAGTAGGGTTCTTGCAGCATGAGAAAGGGGGGAAGGAGGGAGAGAGCACCAGCTGGAATGCCAAGTTACAACTCTGCCAGCTTATTATATTGGCTTGCTTAAGTCCTGCAGGGGATTAGCAAACCATTTTGAACTAGCTTGGCTGAGAAGTCCAAACAAGAGGGGCAAGAACAAATGACCCAGAACACTCTTGGGTCAGAACTCACAAAATTAGCTAAGATTCACTAACAAAAATGTACAAAACAGAATGCAGTCAAGCAAAACCGAGAAAATGTTTTTGGTGCTAGCTTCTGGGACTTGCTCTGCGAATCTTTTTCATCCCAAGGGCCACTTTGCCTTCTGGGGGGCCACATGACAGTGGTGGGCAGGGCCAGAGATAGGGGGGGGGTGGAAAAATGAATGTAATTCTTGCCTTTATACAGCCAGATAATTTCTACACAGAAGCACACTCTAAGCTTCCTTCAGACAAGCAAGAGCGATTATCAGAGTTGAAGGAAGCATTCCAGACAGGCAAAAACACTCAATGAAGATGTGAAACTAAGTTTGTGACGTGTGTGTCCTGAGGAGAAGGGTCATGGTTGAGGAGGTGGTGTCCTGGGGAAGAATCATAGGGGCCAGACAGTGAGATCTGGAGGGCTGCTTTTGGCTCCTAGGCTTGAGGTTCATCAGCTGCTCCAAGTAGCAGGTCTAGCAGGTAGGCAGGCTAGATCACTCACACAGCAAAAGAGGAGGATCCCTAGGAAAATACAATATTGAGCCAGAAATCTAAAGTCTGTCATAAAAGCACCAGGGAGTCCAACTTCCTCTAAATACAACTGAAACTGAAAGTACTTAAAGACAGACATGCATACATATTTATAGGGCTTCCTCCAGAAAACTGAGAACAATACTCTCTTACTTGTGCCTATTCTTATGGTTGTGCAACATCACTTGTTGTGCAACTATGGAATAAGTGTCATGGGAACTATGAGAAAAAGTCTCTGATACAAATAGTGACATGAAATAGTGACCTTCCTCTTTCAATAGACCTTCCTCTGTCTGCGTGTATGTGGGAACTATTTTCAACTGCTTTTATATGGAAGTAATTTTTAATGGTCACATTGTTTTTATATATGGAATTGTTTTTCATTATTGTATATACAACACTGTTTTTCATTCTTTTAAACTTGTTTTCTGGTTTTAACTTTTTTTTTATTTGTTGGATAACCGCAGCACAAGGTCTCTCACTTTCTGTCTGCATCATTCTTCAAAGGCTCCTTCTTATTTGGAGGCTGGATAGGCTTCACTGTATGACTCAGCTAAAGATTCTAACTGTGTGTAAGTAGCTCTGTGTACCTGTTACAGGTAGGTAGCCGTGTTGGTCTGCATAGTCAAAACAAAATTAAAAATTAAAAAAAAAATCCTTCCAGTAGCACCTTAGAGACCAACTAAGTTTGTTCTTGGTGTGTACCTGTGTTAGAGTCAGGCAAAACGAATTGACTACACATTGTCCCCTTAAATGTAGCTCGCCCAACAAGTAACTAAATCATGTGGCTGAGTTGGCTTGCCAAAACAGAAAAGTGCTCAGCAGGTATCTAAAACGATACAGTGAGGGTGTTTCCATAATGTCAATAGTCGGGGAGTTCCAAAGCTACAGTAAAGGAGCAGCTCCATGCTAATGCTAAACAGCCATCTTGCTGCACTTGCAGCAAGTGAACATTGCGCAGATCTAAGTGATCAAATCAGCATGCCATCTGTTTGTTATAATCCTATACATCATTTGTCATACAGTAGCACTGTGTAACCCACTGGTGTGTATTGTTTGATGACTCTGCACATGCTGAGTAAGACAGGTAAAGCAGAGAGCAGCCACCATAATGGACAGTTAGCAGGCATTGTCTTAGCCACACTGAGGTATCTCTTGCGTGTAAGACCCTGAACCTTTCAAAACAGTTAATGAGGATCCCCTCGTAACTTTAAAGGGAGTTTTGAATTTCCCCAGCACTGCAAGTTCCTTCTCTGTTTGTTTTCTCTATGTTAGAAACAGCTGTAAGATTCAGCTTCCTGAGATGTCTGCCATGGAGCTTAGATGAATTTCTGTCTCCAGCCAGCAGACAGATCGAGCTTCAGGAAGTGGTTTTGTGGTGGCACAACCCGACAAAAGACAGAACCTGGGGAGAAGGATGCTCTGTACATAGAATAATAGAATCATAGAGTTAAGAGGGACCTGGAGGATCATCTAGTCCAAGCTCTAGAACAGGAGAAAACAAGCTTGCTCCATCTTCACTGTAACAGCACTATAAATATTTGAAAATGACTAGCAAATATCCACTATGTCTACACACACACACACACACACACACACACACACATATGGAAAATGTGCACAAAAATGAATATATTATAGAAAATAACATGCAAACACACCCATGTGGATTTCGCCCTTGGAAGCAAAGGAACGGAAAAGGTTGAATGTGGAGTTTAATTGGCTGAAATATAGTGATGTGCTGATGGAAGAAGACAACAAACTTAAGTTAAAACCATATGAACAACTCAAGAATAAGTTGACTGACTGGTTACAATACCATCAGATCAACGAGATGTTTAAATAAGATAGCAAAAATTCAGGTTTTCAGGTAGAAAAATCTAGACTGGAGATAGAATTGTTGTATTCCAATTACAAGAACCTTTCCAGAATGTATAATTTACTGTTGGAATGGCATACGAAAGATGAACAAGTGAAATCAGTTATGATTAACTGGGCTAAGGATGTGGGGCACAATATAATGTTGAATGACTGGGAGAGGTTGTGGAAAAAAAGGTTTGAATTTTACTGCATGCACAGTACTAAAGGAAAACATGATGAAAATGATGTATAGATGGTATTTAACTCCTGTTAAACTTGCTAAAATGTATCATACTTCAGATAATAAATGCTGGAAGTGTAAAGAAAAAGAAGAAACCTTTTTTCCACACGGGGTGGACGTGCCCCAAAATAAAGGACGACTTCCGGCGAGGATGCCATTGCGGGCGGCTGAGGGTCGTTTCGGCAGCGAAGCGACCCTGGCCAGCCTTGGGGGTAGGAGCTCCGCTACCGCACAGCGGGCTCCGCAAAACCGCGGGTCGAGCGCCCTGCGGCATGGGCTCTCCAGCGAGCCCACTATGGCGCTGAACCCTTCTCCCCTTCCCTTTGTAAAAGGGGCACGGGAGTGAAGTGAAGGGACAACGGCGCCGGGCTGTGGAGGTATGCCCCAACCAGGCTGGTGAAGCGGCGGCCGCCACCTGCACTGAGCGAGTTCATTCTACCCGATTTGGAAGAAAAAAGAAGAAGCCCGCAGGCCGTGAGTACGGGAATAATTAGATCTAAATTCTTTGACATTTGGCGCTCCGGGAGGTACGTTAAAAAGGAAGCCCGTTCCTCCCTTTGTTTAAAGAAGAAAATAACTGTTTCTGATTGTGACTGCTGCTGCAGTAATGGATACAAAGTTTCGATGGAGTGTTTCTTTTGACAAGTGAGACTGGCTGAATCCCTTTTAGGGGAACTAAGTTGGTGGAAATATTTCTTCTTGAAGTTGTCGGAATGCTATCTTTTCACCTTGACTCCGGGGAAAATGGCGGTTGAAACTTATGGTTAAAGATGGAAAAATACTGAAACCTGATACCCTATGCCTACTTCTACCATGCTTGGTTTCGTTTTTAAATTGGCTTCAGACTCAGGACTGACCCATGAACAAAGGATTATTCTTTTGAAGTTAGAATTGTTAAAACAGAAATTAAATCTGTTGAACCAGGATGTCGAGGAAAAGTTATATCCCACAGGAAAGACTCTTGAGAACTTTGTTAAACTGGAAGAAAACCTTGGTAGGGAACTTGAGGAAATTTTTGAAAAGCAAAGTACAGTGTCTATGCAACTCCAAGAAGATGGAAAATCCTGTTGGGGTGAGAGACCCAGGGTTAGAAGACAATTTATATCCAATTTCTGGGGTGAGAGCCCAGGAATGATGGGAAGAAGATTTGTGAATCTACAATCAGAAGATGATTGGAACTTTGAAATGGAGATGCTGGAAGGTGATGATTTGTGTATCCTGAAGCTCCCTGCAAGGACATTTATGGACTGCGTCTGGACCTGTGGATCTATAGAAAAAGAGGACATTCTGGACAATGGTGTTGGAGGGAGATGGAGAAATGTCTGGGGGGAGACCCCGAGATGGCGAAGAAAAATGGTCAGAAAAGGGATAGGGTGAGAATATTTAAAATATAATTAGGATGGCTTATTATGGTACCCTGAAGTCAGTGTGTTAAGAATTTAAGATTTTGAACTAGTGAAGAGATATGTTAATTTTCTTTATTAGCAGCAGTTTAAGTGAAATAAGATGTTTGATTTGAGTTAAGAAGAAATAGGTTATTTTGAAGTAAAAATAAATATTAAGAAGTATGTTTAGATTTTTTGGATGATTTAAACTTTAGAGATGAGAAGTTATTAAAGTAAATTAGAATTGGAACCAAAGGAGAGAAAACGGGGGAAGTCACCCAGTACAGATTCAAACAAGAATTTTTTATTTATTTTTTCTAAACAAGAAAAAGAATTATTGGTGTTTTAGTGGTGGTTTGTATTTGTTTTCCATTATGTTTTGAATGTTGTGTTTGTGTTGTTGTATGTATTTTGTTGTTCTTTGTTTTGTAAAAAACCAATAAAATTCTTATAAAAAAAATAAAGGACTTCTGGGAAAGAATTTATAATGAAATGAAAAAGGTGCTAAAGGACACCTTCTTAAAGAAACCGGAAGCCTTTCTTTTGGGGATTATAGGGAAGGAAATCCCCCAAAAGGATAAGATTTTCTTTTTGTATGCCATGACAGCAGGTAGACTATTAATTGCAAAGATGCAAAGAACTGGAAGAGTCAAGAAATACCAACAGTGGAAGACTGGCAAATGAAAATGATTGACTTTATGGAACTTGCTGAGCTGACAGTGAGACTGCATGACCAGAGGGAGAAAGTGGTGCAGGAAGAATGGAAAAAAATTAAAATATATTTAAAGAAATATTGTAATATTTGATATGTTGAAACTCTAAGGAAGTATTTAGAGGTTTCTGGAGAAAAACAGGGTTAAGAAAAACATAAAAGATTAAAAGGTAATGATAATGGGTAATAAATTTAAATTAGACAATTTGTTAAGGTATAAAAGTGAAAGGATGAAACTGCTTAAATAAGAATTACACTGAAAACCAGGAAGGGGGGGATCAGGGGAAGTCCCATTAAGATGTAAATGGAAAAATGTGATACCCTTATAAATTTTGTTGTTGTTGTTTTGTTTGTATGTTGTGTAATGTTGTGTAATTATGTGTTAGGTTTTATATCATATAAAATGAATAAAAAAATTAAAAAAGAAAATAACATGCAAACATGCTGATGTATTTTCATATTTTTTTCTAAATGACAAATCGCTGCAGAAATATGGAACACTCATTTTTCAATTTTAAACCAAGAGCACCAAAATTGAGCAGTCCTTCCATCACTACTTTTGATCTCCATCTCTTTTAAAAAAATGTATTTTTAGTCATTTTCAAAGGGGGAATTCTGTGAAAAGGGTACATGCAACTTTTCCCATCTGCAACTTCTCAGCCATTTCCGATTGGTGCAGTCACAGAAGTTAATTGGTTAGAAAGGATGCATAATCTAGCAAAAGCATGCCTCTTTGAAGGGGTGTTGGCTCTCATTACAGAGACAAATTGGACTATTGACATGGCTTTGAAGGTGTGGAAGAGGAAGGATGCTACTTTCTGATCTATCTGTGGTTAGGCAAAAAAAAAAAAAAGTCCTAGTAGCAGCAACCCTAAACCACAAAGTGTGTCCTTTCCCATCAATTTCCCTGTAATTTGCTCAGAACATCCTCCTTCATTTCCTTAATTGAACCTGGTTCCAAAACACACCTCATCCCAAGGCAGTTCTCGCAAGCAGGGATGGGAGATGTAGAAGCTGGCTTTGAGAGTGAATCATAAAATTGTAGAGTTGGAAGTGATCCTGAGGATCATCTAGTCCAAAACACTGCGATGAAGGAATCTAATAGCATAGGTGGGGAAGAGAATGAAACTAGATGCAAGGACGGGAAGGCTACATTTCATTGTGGTCGATTATGGGTCTTGTGGGATTTTCAGCTAGACTGCTCCAGCAACACAGGAACTCGTCTAATTCTGCCATGTTGGGGGGTGGGAAGGGAAATGGAAAATCTTAGTTAAAAAGAAGAATGGAGAGGATTTCATTAAAGGTTTGCACTTTCATGGTGACATTGAAATCAGTTTCCTCCCCCTCTGCCACGGGGTTTCCAGTTTATTTGTTGCTATTTATGACGGTTTCCTTTTTCTGCAAATGACCTCACTTCCTCCAAATTGTCTCATAAGGACTTGCACTTTTGTCTGTGGGACAGATGCTCCAACTTTCTCAAGTCACATGTGAATATGCCCACTGGAATCTTTTTGAAAGAAAGAATTCAGGCTGGTCTTTGAGTCATCTCTGGAAGGTTGTGGTTCTAGTCCTCCGTGGAGACAGAGCAGAGTGATTGATTCCCTAGAACACAAGTAAGTTTAGAAAATGTGGATAGAATTTAAAACAAAAACAAAAACGCTTAATATAATGAAATAGTTATAATTATGATTTTTGGTAGACATGAATCCAGAAGTTGGAGCAACTCCCATATGAGGAAAATTACAATGTTTGGGGGCTTTTAAGTTTGTTTGTTTTTAGATGTAAACGGGAAATGATCAAGGTGTAGGAAATTTTGCACAGTATGGAGAAATTGCTAGAGAGGAGCTGTTCTCCTCTCTCATAATACTAGAACTCATAAATGCTGGAGCCTGAGAAGATTTAGGGCAGATAACAAAAAGTATTTCTTCATGTTGCACGTAGTCAAGCCAAGAAATTTCCTACCGCAAGATGTGGCGACGGCCACCAATTTGGGTAGCTTTAAAAGTGAACGAGACAAATGCACAGTAGATAAGGCAGTAGATTTCTACAAGGATGTGGGGAAGCCTTGCCTGTTTAATGTGGTATCCTACTACTTTAAATGTATGGTGTGAATGTGGCGTCAGCCTGGGGAAAACCCAAACTGGGAAAACTCAAAGGCAGACCTTGTGCTGAGAAGGAATAATGGGGTTTGGGTTTATGAAGCACATCTGTTTAAGCTGAGTGTCTTTCATGAACCAGTATATTTTACCTTGTTGAGACATATGCTCTCCATTCACAACACAAAGCTGGGCCACCTCCTTGATGCAATGCAAATCACGGCCACTGAATTTATGAATGAATTAAGATCCAACCCAACATTAAGCGACAGCCAACACAACACAGCACTGCAATGCACAGTTAGAGTTGGGAACTTATGCACATCTTTTTTTTAATTAAAAATAAAAAAGGAAACTCCAGACTGTTTTTGTGCTTTAGCAACAGCTTGAGCTGCAAAAACTTCAACATTGCATCACACATCAAGCTGCCGTTGAAAGATTTCACTGCAGGGGCTGACAAAACAGCAGTTTAACTACCAACCCACAAAAAAGAAGTGGTATCTCCAGCTTACTTTAAGACTAGCAGAGCTCACGCCTGCTTAGCTCATGCCTATTCCTTGATAGGGATGGAAGGATTTGTCCATTTCATCCCTCTGTTGTGCTCACCTGATGCTTTGCACTCCAACTCCCAACAGACCCAGCCCCTTTGCCAGTGGTAATGGATGATGGGAGTTGTGATCCAATAACACCCAGAGGGCACCATATTGACCACCCTGGATCTAACCACTGGGGAACCATTATTGTTCATACTATGCAGGAGACTGAGTGCATTCCAAGAGACAGGACAGCCATCTCTGAATGATACTTGAAGCAGTAGAGACAGCTTCCCTCACTTAACATTCTTTTCTAATAATCTCACCCTTCTTTTGCAGAAGCTGAGATGACACCAATGAAGAAGGCTGTTGTCCTTGCAATCTATACCTTCTCCTTCCTGACGGGCTTGCCTTCCAATCTCCTGGCTGGCTACGCATTCCTGAAGAAAGTGAGGCAGAAGCCAGTGCCCATCGACATCTTCTTGTTCAACTTGACCATCTCTGACCTTTTCCTGCTGTTCTTCTTGCCCTTCAAAATGGTGGAGGTTGCCAGTGACATGACTTGGCCTCTTCCTGGCTTCCTTTGCCCACTCACCAACTTCTTCTTCTACAGCAGCATCTACCTCAGTACCCTTTTCCTCATGGCAGTCAGTGTGGAACGCTATCTCTGTGTTGCCCATCCGGTCAAGCACAAGCTGAATCGCAAGCCAACCTCTGCAATAGCAGCCAGCATCTTCTTCTGGTTCCTGGCCTGCTCCCACTGTGCCAGCATTGTCTATGCTGTCGAATACCACAACAGGACCCCGTCAGACCTTAACATCACCACATGTTATTACAGCTTCTCCCCAGAGCAGCTCCGCATCCTTCTCCCTTTCCGGCTGGAGCTCTGCCTCCTCCTCTTCTGCCTGCCTCTCGCCATCACCCTTTTCTGCTATGTCAACGTGATCCGCATCTTGACCACCATGCCCAACATCCCTCCCCACAAAAAGAAACGGGCAGTGTGCCTGGCGGTGGCCACGTTGCTCAATTTCTCCATTGCTTTTGCACCATACAACATCTCCCACATTGTGGGCTTCATTAATAAGGAGAGTCCTTCCTGGAGAGTGGAGACTTTCTTCCTCACCTCCCTGAACACCACCTTGGACCCTGTCATCTTCTTCTTCTCCTCCCACACCATCCGACGAACCTTTGGCAGCTGCTGGTTTGGCATGTGTAGCAAGATACAGGCTGTTGTGTCTCCCTGCTGTTTGTGTTGCTGCAAGACTCCTGAAGGCAAAAAAGCAGGAGCTGGACATGTAACTGCTTCAGATCTCCCCAGTGGATTGGCAGGGGCTCCCACCCCTACTCCTTTTACGACTCAGCAAAGATCTGGGTCATCAGATGATTGAGCAGTCTGGAGAAAGCACCCGACACAGAGAAGCAAACCTGGTGCTTAAGCCCACAGGAAGCAGAGAACATTCAAATCCAAACAGTATCCCCATTCATAATCTGCCAGTTGTTCTAGTTTCCCGATGCAAGTTTTCCACCTGCAGCCATGAACTTACCATTTCAACCTGCATTTTGAACTGGAAATTAATATCACCTTGAAAGTGGGGGAACTTGATTGTTTTTGGCTGGCAGGAATATCTCAGTTGTCGTCGTTTGCAAACATCAAAGATGAGATTGCATCTTCCAGTGATTTCCAGGTGTTCTACTTCCAGAGTAGGGATGGAGGAAAATCCGTTTTAAATGGATTTATAGATGGACTTAGTAGTTCTGACCTGATTGAACTTTTCCTGTGTCAGACTGCCTCTTGCACTGAGAATTCACATGTCTGAGCTGCTTATGTGGTGTCAGTTTTCTTTTTTAAAAAAGCCTGGTTATATGCAAACGGTATGCTTTAAAAACACACACATATACCAGTCTCTGCCAGTACAGGGAGAACTCTCTCCACCCACTGGGCACATTTCCCCCCACCTTGGGTTTAGGGTATAATACTTGCTGGTGGGGCTGCCCATAGGCATATGTGCTGGGACTATCCATAATTGGTAAGCTGATAGCTGGCAACCCAAAGTTAGACAGTAAATAACACCCCAATTGTTCTGACCTTTGATTACATTCCTCTTGTTTGCAGCCCATCTGGCTATAATTCAGAGCTGGAAGGATGCCTTGGCTTTTACACAGGATGTGTGGCATAAAAGGGGTCTGTACATTGTTTACTTGGAGCAGCTTAATCATGAACTCAAAATCACCAATGGCTCTGATGCACCGAGAGATTTTGTGACCAAATGGTGGCCTTTTTTGATTTAAATGAATGCGATGGACCACCTTGTTCCAGCCAAGTATGATCTTATTTGGAAGAATCATTGAACTTATTTGGCCCATTGTCTCCTCCCCATGCCCTTTGAAATCTTTTACTTTTCTTTTCCTGCTTTCCCACCAGTATTAGTTACTGCTACCCTTATAATAATGTTGCTTTTTGATGATTTCTTGTTTTATAATTTTTTGTATGGTTGTTTTAATGGTGTACCTTTCTTGTCTCTTTTAATATGTACCGTATACATTATATGGATAAAATTTAAAAAATAATAATTAAAAAATACATGTGTGAAATGTAAAGCCACAAGTGGCATTATATTTCTGCAGTGGGGTTTTTCTAAATATTAACACTTATTATGCATATACGTAGTTATATGCAGTGCTGTATGCTTTTGTTTATGGGCTGGCTGCTTGAGGAAACCTGCAGTGAATATGCATGTGAGGATTGTTTTTTAGTGGAACTGGTTAAAAAAAAAAAAACAATACCCCATTTCTCAGAAAGAATTGATTGTATTTTTCGTGGTATTGTATTAAAAGCTACCTCTGCTCCTGGCTTTCTTTAAATAGCTTTAGCAGGTGATAATATACACCTTCATGTGCTGGAAAGCTTTCTGCAGACCAGTCTACCACTGTTAAAAGCACAACAGCCAGTTTGACCAATTTAGGGGGCAGCCAGTGATTGTACCTACCTTCTCCTGTGACTATCCAGTGCAAGAATGCAGTGGGCAATTCACATTTCAGACAGGTTTGTCTGTTTCCTTTCAGGCAAACCCTGGAAATCTTCCCAAAACACAGGGTTGCTCGATCAAATTACATATCCTTTCCACTCTATTGTTCCTGGGCCTAAGTGAGAATTGGGCTGGCATATGTGGTGCAGTGATTACAGTGCCAAGCAAGAGGTCAGGGGAGAAGGTTTAAATCCTACTCACTGAGTGACTTTGGACCAGTTGCTATCTCTCAGCATAACCTACTAAACAGGGCTGTTGTGAGAATCACATGGGATGGGGTAGCCATGTATGCTTCCTTTCACTCTTAAGATATTTTCTATATGTGCTGCTATGTTGTGAATTTTTTGTGGGGGAGGGATTTTATTATTTGACCTGGTATTGTATTATGTATTTTTAAAAAATTGCTTCTGTTGTATTTGTTACCTTTCTGTAAACCACTAGGAAACTGTTTTGGTGTTAAGTGGCATAGAAGCATATGAAATAAAATAAAGGAATAAAAATGTTGCATTCATTTTATTTATAAAAATACTTGTATACTGCAATTTCATTTTATAAGATAGCAAGGCAGTTTACAACAAGTGTGTGTGTGTTTGTGTTTGTGTTTGTGTTTGTGTTTGTGTTTGTTTGTTTGTGTGTGTGTGTGGTGAAAACCACCTAAACATTCAAATTGTCAGCTAACTTTCACAGAATATGTTTTCTTAATTGTCTGCATAAGCCTGGCAGCATAGACAAGTTTTCATTAAATGGTGGAAAGTTAAAGGGATGACGCTTGCCAAATCTCCATCAATAGAGCATTCCACAGAACTGGAGCTGATGGCACTAAAGGTTTGGTTTTGTGTCAATGTCAAATTATTCTCACTCACTCAGGGAATGTGACCGAAACTCCTGCAGATGATCTCAGTGATCATAGAATCAAAAAATCGTAGAGTTGGAAGGGGCCCTGAGGGTCATGTAGTCCAAACTCCTGCAATGCATTGATGAAAGATGGCCATCCAACCTCTGCTTAAAAACCTCAAATGAAGGAGAGTTCACCAGCTCCCGAGGGAGATTGTTCCACTGGAGCACAGCTCTTACTGTCATAAAGTTCTTCCTGGTGTTTAGTCACTTGGATCATTGAAGTCCTTAGGTACCCTGGACTTCAGTTTGTCAAAGTTTCGTAAATTAATTCAAAGACCTTGAAGTATGGCTAGTATTAGACCTGCACGTCATATAAGCACCCTCCCATCATTTGCCTATTTGAAGATAGTTACAAAATCTGGCTATTCCAAGGCAAGGAGAGGAGGTACAGGAGCTGACCTTGAGAACAGGGAAGAGAAGTCAACCAGCTGCAAGGGCTAGAGGTAAGAGAAGAAATTCGCATCATTCTAGTTTTATTATTAACCTGCACAATTCATATTTCCCAAACCATTAACTTCAGATTTACATCTATGTTTGTTCACTATGTGTGTGATATTCTTTTAAAATAAAGGTGTATGCACAGAGTCATGAAGCTATGCCACCCCCATCCTGACTGGTTCATTGAATTAGGACTTGCCAGACAAACATGCAAAAGCAAATTTGCAAATTGCCATTTACCGGGTTGCCTGTGGTGAGCAAAGATTGATTCTAGGTCACTAGGCAGTAAAATATTTGTAAAACACACACACACAAAGTAGCTTGTAGGCAAGAGAGTGTTGCTGTGCTACAGATGACTAGCAGTACTTAAAACAGTGGAGTTTTTATTCCTCCCGCCCCCCCAACATCGGATGTTATTTCTGTGCTAATTTCTACATTGCGTGCTTATTGAAGAGGTAAGATTTGTCACACAGCCCTCCTTGATTCTTCCTCCTCTGGTGGACCTAGCAAGGAAGGTGCTGCGTCAAAATGGGCACACACCTACTCTTTGGACAATTGCGCTACACGTCGTTGTTTGATGAACACATGGGGGTACATCACATTCCCGACACTGCTCCAGGGCTTTGTTTGTGCCATGGCTGGCCACAGCTTTGGCCTGGATATTTCTTTTCCATGCCAAGTTTCAACCCTTGAAAATGCCAGATAAGAATTTGGACAGTTCCTTTGGAAAGAAGCAGAGTGCATTGTTTCAACTGGGACACGGGTAGAGCTGTGGTCTAAACCACTGAGCCTCTTGGGCTTGCTGATCAGAAGGTCGGCAGTTCGAATCCCCACAACAGGGTGAGCTCCCGTTGCTCTATCCCAGCCCCTGCCAACCTACCAGTTCGAAAGCGTGGCAGTGCAAGTAGATAAATAAGGTACCATTGCAGCGGGAAGGTAAACGGTGTCATGGTGTTCCGTTGTGCCAGAAGTGGTTTAGTCATGCTGCTCACATGGCCCAGAAAGCTGTGGACAAACATCAGCTCCTTTTTACCTTTCTACCTATTGTTTCAACTCTTGAGAGGCTACAAGAAGTCCCCAGTCGAGATATCAGCAACCAGCAGGAGTTTTTAAAGACAACAGCAACAATAATGCTGAAATACTGTTCCATTTGTTTGTTTGTTGCATTTATATCCCATATTTTTTCCAAGGACCTCAAGGTAGCGTACATGGTTCCCCCCCTTCCTTATTTAACCCTCACAACAATCCTGTGAGGGAGGTTCTGCTAAAAGGCAGTGACTGGCCCAAAGTCACCCAGTGAGCTTAATGGCCAAGTGAGGATTTGAGCCCTGGTCTCTAACCACAACACTACACTGAATATATTTTTGCTCTCCCAGGCTTTCCCAGTGGGGGTTTCAGTTATGTTTTAACAATATTGGTTGGTTTTGTATTTTTAAGTTTTTATTATTTTATGTCTTGAGATTGCGGCTTATAATATGATTAATAAATTAATGGTATTATTATGACATACCTCTCCCACCTTTCCTCCAAGAAGAGCAAAGTGACCTACATGGTTTCTCCCTGTCTTCACGATGGCCCTGTGGAGTAGGCTAGGCTGAGAGCTTCATAACTGAGTGGGAATTTGAACTCTGGTCTCCACAGTAATATCCCAGCGCTCTAACCACTATGCCATGCCGGCTCTCAGCATTCCAGTCAATCTTATTCACCACCACACTAGGGGAATTTTGCCCTCCATATGAACTGGGCCTCAAGCTCGGTAGATCTCATGGTCGACGTGCTGGAATCAGCAGCCACACACAGCTACTTCCCCTTCCTCTTCCTGTGATGTCTAGTTAAGCTGAAACCTAAGCTGTTGCATCACTACAGAGTGTATTTTCAGTTCTCTCTTCTCCCTACCCAGTTTCAACTAATGCATTGGAATGGTGACAGGGAGACAAAATGATGACATAGTGCTACACATTTCCCCTAACTAGGTGTTAACAGTGAAAAAAAGGAGATTCAGGGGGAGCCAAGGCTGACATTTGTGGCAGCATATGCACCTTCTTTAACAGTGCTGGGGCAAAAGGTGCACTTTACATTGCAGAATTTGCA
The DNA here is from genome assembly GCF_009819535.1 of Lacerta agilis. NCBI lineage: Eukaryota > Metazoa > Chordata > Lepidosauria > Squamata > Lacertidae > Lacerta > Lacerta agilis. Next base: position 69,885,389 of record NC_046319.1, on the reverse strand, counting down.
CAAAGGTAAACGTACAATGCCACATCCTCAGTTCCCAGACATGTCAAAGAAATATAAATTTCCCTAGATCGAATACAATTTTTATTGCATCCTTTCCTAAATGTGCCGCACATGTGTGTGTTAGTTATTTGTTTTACAAATAAATCAGTTTAGCTGTAAGAATTAAGCAACGTACATGAACTGAAATGCAGATGGAGGACAGTTTCACAGAGCAATGGGCCATTATCTTCAGTTGGAGTTATTCTGAGAGTTGAGCCACACAGCCAGGAAAATCACGTGATGTCGCTTATCGTGAAGACTATACCACTTCTACCTGCAAGTATGGAATTGTGACTTTCAACTCTTCCCCCAATGAAAAGCAGACTTTCTGGATGCAGAATACGTCTTCCTGACATTTTTTTTACGACATTCATTGATAGGTGTTCTTACCCGCCCTTCACCTTAGGACCCCAGGGCAGGTTACAACAATATGAAAATGCCATACACAAGAATGGGGAAGGGCTGTAGCTCAGCACTTGAGGTTCTGCTCGGCATGCAGAAGGACCCAGGTTCAATCCCAGGTAGGGCTGGGAGAGACCTCCTGTCTGAAACTCTGGAGAGCAGCTGCCAGTCAGTGTTGGAGAATACTGAGCTAGATGTCCCAATGGTCTGCCTCCGTATAAGGCGGCCTCCTAAGTTTATAATATTAAAATCAGTTAAAACAATTTACAATCAAGGGAATAGGGTGGGTTCTGATATTGGTATATTTCAGATGCTAAAGTTCAGGGTAAAGAGGTGTGCCATCAGCATGTAATGAAAGCTATATTATATACAACGAAGGTGCCAGGCACAGCGCTGTGGGAAAGGTCAAAATTCTGCAGTTTAGGGGCTTCCCCAGAGAATGCCCTCTGCAAATCTCCCACCCAATGGACTTCCAAGGGCAGTGGAACTATCAAAAGGAGGGGGGCTTCTACTAATCTTCCAGCTATTTGGGAGCAAAGATGTTTAGGGCTGCATTCACATGGCAGTTTTTTCCATTTTTCCTAATGTTCCCCTAACTGTTATTTTCCACATTATATTTGAGTTTTTGCACAATGTAAATGCTTGTTTCTGTATTCTTTCATTCTGGGGTGGGGTGGGGGGCATCATTTCCTTAACCTGGAAAGATCACAGTGCTAAAGTGACAAAATTTGGGTTGTTATACCAGCATAACCCCCCCCCCCCGCTGTCTTCATTGGGGAACCATGGGGGGACAAAAGCACACATATGCAGAAAAGCAGGAAATAGCAATGTTGTCTAATGATGTTCATTGTCTCTACCAGTCCTATCTGGAGATGCTGGGGATTAGATCTGGGGCCTTCTGCATGCAAAGGAGATTTTTTTTGCCACTGAGCTATGACCCAACCATTTCAAAAAGTAAAAATAAAAAAGACATCAGATCAATCACAGTGCAATGTGACATTTGACCCTGATTAGCCCTTAAGTCATATGCAATTCACAAATTGCCTCCCTTCATTCATCGACCCCCATTCCATGACTCGCATCTCTATTTCCATGTAGTGTCTTTAAAAATGAGAACATTGTTAGGTTTGCTGGTCCCACCTGAATTGAACATTAATTTAATAAACTAGTTTATCGTTACCTAGAACAGCTGGATGATGAAGATAAAATTCTTTGACTCAGACCGTCAAACAATCAGAATGATGACATTCAAACAAGCTACACCCATGTTTGGTGCACCTCATCTGTGCTGCTGTTCATGGCTGCTGAGAACATTTGCTCTCCTAATGCCTTTCTGAATTGGCAACATCCTGGCTAATGTACTGTCCTGTCCCAGACTGAAGCTGCATTTCTCCTAAGGTTTTGAAGGCCACGGATGCTTGAGCTCCAGGAGGAACGCCCCACAACTCAGGCAATGGCAAGTGCTCCCTGGCTGCTATCTCCTTTCCCATGGGCCAAGGCAATCTTCAGCCGGATGGAATTACACTTCTCCATCATGGAGTGCCATACTTTGGTGATCCCGTCATCCATGGCGGAGGAGAGGAAGAAGAAGATGAAGGGGTCCAGGAAAGCATTGCATACACTGGGCAACACAGCCACACTGCGCCACCAGACGTTATCCATCACAATGAAGCCCACCACGTGGGACACATTGTAAGGACCAAAGCAGAGGACAAAGAAGGAGAGCGTGGCCGTGGCCACCCGCACCGCACGGCGTTTCTTTCGCATGTGGAGATGCGACCCAACCAGGACGCGGATGCTGCCAGCATAGCAGAAAGAGGTGATGACCAAAGGGAGGAAGAACAGGACCACGGACAGCTCCAGCCTCACAGGTGCCAACACAGCCAGCTGCTCTTTGCTGAAGTTGCTGTAGCAAGAAGAGCCATTGCTCTCAAAGAGCCTGGATGGGATGTCCCTGTTGGTCTCCAGGGCAAAGATGAGAAGCCCGTGGAATCCGACGAGACTCCATATCCCCAAGGAGATCAGACACGAGTAGCACGGCTTTTTGTAAGCCTGATAGTGGATGGGATATGCAGCTCCTAGGAAGCGCCCCACGCTGACCACAGTCAGGAAGCAGGCACTGGTGTAGATTGTGCCAAAGTGGATCAGGTTGTAAAGGGGACAGACAAAGTCCGGCTTGACCCAGTTCACCTTGCTTATCTCCAGCATCTTGAGTGGTAGGAAAAGGACAAAGACCAAGTCCGACAGGCAAAGGTTCATCATGTAGATGAGGTTGGGGGTCAGGCGAGCCTTGGCCCGGCAACAGAAGACATAGAGGGCCAGAACATTGGAGGGAAGTCCCAGGAGGATGGTAACCCCGTAGACAACCAAAGAGACCAATGTCACCCACGCTTCCATAGCATCGGGATCAGAGGGCAGGCTGAGCCAAAGGCATTTCCTTTAATCACTGCTTTCCTACCTGCTTATCCATTCTTCAGCAACTTCTTGAGTCGTACCGGAGGGCTCCCAAACTGAGTGCTGAGTAGCTGTGTGTGTCAGGGAGAGAGAGAGAGAGAGAGAGAGAGAGAGAGAGAGAGAGAGAGAGAGAGAGAGAGAGAGAGGGAGAGAGTCAAGACACAGGGAGCAAACCGCGCTTAAGGTGAAATGGACTGTGAGAGATTGTTCGGTGCAGGTGACCATGAGCCAAGGCAATAAAGCCATAAACTCCCGGAAAGCTAGGCAAGAGCAGGAATTGTTAATGGCCCATTGGACTTTTAAATACACCTGGATTGAATGGTGGGGGTGGGGGTGGGGAGAACAAGTGACTCGGAAGCAGGAACAGACCTCCTTGGACATTTGGAGTTACCTTTAGGGAAAGTGTTGGGAGCATCAACTGGGCTTAAGACTGTGGGGCTTTGTTGCCTTCTACAAAATTTTGCATCCCTGAAAATCTCAACTAACATTTAACATAGCCAAGCTACTAGCCCCTGGGGTTTTGGAGATAAAGCTCAAATATATACAGTCATGGGGAAAATAAAGTGCACCCTCTTTGAATTCTGTAGTTTTACATATGAAGACATAATAACAATCAACTGCTCCTTAGCATGACTTAAAATTAGGTAAATACAACCTCCGATGAATAACACATGACATATTACACTGTGTCATGATTTATTTAACAGAAATAAAGCCAAAATGGAAAACCCATGTGTGAAAAACTAAGTACACCTTATGATACAATGGCTTCAATAGAATCAATAGAACCACTTTTAGAAGCAATAACACAAAGCAATTGTTTTCTGGAGGACTTTATTCATCTCTCAAATCATTGTGGAGGATTTTTGGCCCACTCTTCTTTACAATGTTGCTTCAGTTCATGCACAGCTCTCTTAAGGTCCCACACAGCATTTCAATTGGGTTGAGGTCTGGATTTTGAATGGGCCATTGCAACACTTTAGTTCTGTTCTTTTTCAACCATTCTGTTCTAGATTCACTGGTGTGCTTGGGATCCTTGTCCTGTTGCATGACCCAATTGCATCCAAGCTTCAGCTGTTGTGCAGATGGCCTCACATTTGACTGTAGTATACTTTGGTATACAGAGGAGCTCTTGGTTGACTCAATGACTGCCAGGTTTTCAGGTCCTGTGGCTGCAAAACAAGCCCAAATCATCACCCTTCCACCACTGTGCTTGATAGTTGGTATGAGGTGCTTGTGCTGATATGCTGTGTTTGTTTTTTGCTAAACGTGCCACTATGCATTATGGCCAAACATCTCCACTTTGGCCTCATCTGTCCAGAGGACATTGTTTTGCAGCTTCCCTGAGCACTGCATTCACTTTAGAGTGAATTTGTTGGGACATCCACTCCTGAGAAGATTGGCAATTATCTTGAATGTTTTCACTTTTGCATAATCTTTTTCACTGTAGAATGATGAACTGAAAATTGGTTGGAGATGGCCTTAGAACCCCTCCCAGTTTCAAGGGCAGCAGCACTTGCTTCTCTAAGAACATTGTGTCATCTTTCCTCCTTGGCATTGTATTAAAGCACACCTGAATGCTCCAGACCAGCAAACTGCCAAAACTTCAGCTTTTATAGAGGTGGGCACACTAGATGATGATCAATTAAGCAAAAGCATTTGATTAGCAGCTCCTGTCTGCTACTTAGCCACTTAATTCCTATGGAAGCAGTAAGGGTGTACTTAGTTTTTCCACACATGATTTCTCCATCTTGGCTTTATTTCTGCTGAATAAGTCGTGACATAGTGTAATATGTCATGTGTTGTTGTTCATCTGAGGTTGCATTTACCTAATTGTAAGACCTGCTAAGGAACCAATGGTTGCTATTATGTCCTGATATGTAAAAACACAGAATTCAAAGAAAGTATATGTGAAGAGATTTGATAAATTTCAAACTTTGTAAGGTACCTGCCAGGTATGAAGAACCACCTTGGAGACCTTTCTGTGGGTCCCACCATCAGTACCTAAGGGCCTGATGACCTGGAGTGGTCTGCTCTGTTGTCTCATCTCTGGAATATCTCCCCAAGGAAGTTTGCCTGTCACCACCCTCAGTTTATTTTTAACACCAGGTGAATGCCTGTTTTTCACTGTTTTGATTTGCCATTGCTTTCTCTTGCCATTCTGCTTTTGCTATTCATTGCTTCATCATTGCTGTTGTCATTTATTTACCTTTAAAAGGGGGTTGTTTTGGGAGCTTTGCCAAACTAGACATTATATCAAATGAGTCTTTGATGTCAGTAGAGAATTATTCCACTTCTCCAAAGCCAAAGAGCATCTTTTAAGAGCAGGTATGCTTTGGCATTGCTGAACTGCACCTCTCATCAGCCCCAGCAAACATGGCCAATCACGGGGGGGATGGGGGGACTCTAGTCCAGCAACATCTGGAGAACCAAAGATTCCCCAAAGGCAAATGTGGTCGGAACACTAAATGTAAAATCAACCTTTATGGAGTAGGCTAGTTTCTACATGCACTCACACATTCCTATTTATCCTGCATCTTAGCAAGCAAATGGCATTATCAGGGTGCAAAGATATATTACCGCCTGGTAAAAACTGTCAAGGAGGGAGACAAGGAAGGATGATGCCTGGGGAAAGGGGGTATAGCTTGGGGTTGAGGTGAGATTTGGCTTCCAAGAGCCTTGGGGGCTGCATTTCCTCCTGGCCCTGAAGTTCCCCCATCCCTGTTTTATGGCTGTTACTCTTCCCTTGTGTGCCAGTTTTGAAGTTTTTTTTTTCTAAGTGAGTAACCAATCACTGATTAAAATAAAAAATAAGTTATTTCCTAATGACTATACAGTCTGATTCCTCAGCTTCTCTTTGCCCCATTTCATACATTATCCTTTGGTTTATTGACTCCCTGCGATTGTTAACTATACTTCTCATCCTTCTGCTATTTTAGTCTTTATGGGCCATCATATTAAAAAAAAAAAGCATTTCAAATAATGTTTATTTTAGTGACATATCACATGTCATTATTTCCACCAGGGTGAGAAAACAGATTCAGTGACTCAGTGAGGAAGCATGCTCTGTTGACTGATGGAAAGTTTACTCTCCAAAAAGAGCCAATCAGAAAAGCACAAGCCAGGGAAATGTCCCCACCCCGGAGGTGACATTTCCCTGTTATTTTTCCCCCCTTCAAATTTGAATAATCACCAGCCTACGTGATTCAGTCAAGATGCCACTGTGGGAAACGGTTCTCATAGAAACCTAAAAAGCTGCCCCATGCCAGCTCAGAGCTAACTCGGTATTGTGTGCACTGAATGGGAGCAGATCTCCAAGATTTCAATCAGATGTCTGTCCCAGACATGGGCATCTATGCAGGGGTAGAGTGGGGGTTAGGCAAGAGGCAACCCCTTGAAATAGACCATAATCCCCAGATACCCAGCTTTCTTCCTTTTTTAAAGTGAGTTTCTAGCATTTCCAGAACCCGAGATATGGGACAAAAGGTACAGGCAGTATTTATTTCTGATTTGGGGCTGGGGGGCACCAGCAGTTTCCACTTTTCAGTGTTTGTTCCCCCCCCCCAACCAGGAGATGCCTGTGCTTGATCCTGGAATATTTAGCACACAAAGCAACAGCTCTGCCACTGAGCTATGGACCTTCCCAAAAGCTGTGGCTGCAGCGATGCAATGGTTTATTCCCCCAACTGTTAATTTCCGCATTATATTTGAGATTTCCCATAGCATAATAGCCACTTCCTGAAAAGAAATGAAACAAGCTGTTTGCAGCCCCCTTAACCCAAAAAAACCCTGGAAGTAAAGTAACTAAACTTTGGTGGGTTTGTATACCAGCTTACAGTTCTTTCCTGCTATTTTCATGGGGGAATAATGGGGGAACAAAAGCATGGATGTGCAGAAAAGTTGCAGGAGAGTAAGGTATTGAGGCTCACGACAGCAATACCTCTCCCCATATGAACTAACCTTTACCCTGTGATCACAATCTGAGGCCCTTATTCATGTGCCTCCTCAAGAAGTCCAGGGGTGGCAACACAAGAACGGGTCTTTTTTGTGGTGGCTCCCCTTTATTGAATGCTTTCCCCAGAGAGGCTGACCTGGTGCCTTCCTTACATATCTTTAGGCACCAGGCAAAAAAGTTTGTCTGCAACTAGGCATTTGGCTTATTAACATTCTTTGGCTTTTAAAATGGGTCTGTAAGAGGGGTTTGTTTTGCTTTTGTTTTATTATGTATTCTGTGTTTTCATTCTGTATTTTTCGAATGAAGGGCAGCATACTAATTCTAACAACAAAAACAGCATCCAGTGATGTTCATTGTTGTGTCACACCATGTTTACTGGAATGAACGATATTTAGCATGATATGCCGGTTTACTGGTTTAAAAGCCACAGTTTCATAGTGTTGCCGGTAGTCCAGGCATGTTATTCTTCACACAGAGCTATACTTCCCTGTGAAGTTTAACAAGCAAATCCTCTTCATGGCGAACTTTGGAAATTGTAGAACTTTGAGGGATCTCCTAATTGACGGACAGCGTCTTGCAGTAAATAAAAAAAGACCACACAGAGTCAAAGGTCCAAAAGAAAACACTTTTACTAAAAAGGCAAAGGCTTGCTACAAAAACTTCAGACACACGAGGTACAAATGAAAGTAAGAGAGAGATATGGAGTAGCTCATTGGGTGCAGGAATTTATCTCTCTTGGTCCAGCACTTCCCAGCACTTTCCAGTTCCTGCCCTCAAAGACTTTAGTCATGACACTAATAACTCCCGGCACACTTAACAAACTGCAGTTCCCGTGATTCTTCAGGAAACGCTGTGACTGTTAAAGTGGTATAGGAGAGTTTTAAATGTACGGTATGAATTTAGCCAAAAATAGTGTTCACAAAAAAATCTAATCATTCCTTCTTCCCTTAGTAAGGTAGGATAAAGGGGATATGCTTGTCAAAGTGAGCTACTACTACCACCACCACAAGACCATGTAAAGGAAGTATCTGGATTAAGGACCATCTCTGGATGGCAGGTATTAGCCCTAAACCAATTTAGATGATCCACCCATCCATAGTGTCTCTGTCTTGTTTGGATTAAGTTTCAGCTGCTGCTGCTGCTGTTGCTACTTTTAATACCAACATTATCAATTCAAATTTAGCATATGTTGCCTTTTCAACAATATTATCCCCATCTGAGGTAAAGACTTCCCATTTAATTTTATGTGTATTAAACAGCACAGCAGCAAGACCATAATAAAAGCTAGCAACCCACAGGGGCTAAGAGTCTTCACAGCTTCTGGAAGCTTCCAGGCTAATCCCCAAAGTGTGTGCTCCACAGATAAGTACTTTGCTACACTACATTTAAGTGTGTGTGTGTGTGTGTGTGTGTGTTCCACCCTGTCAACAAAACAGCTTCTTTAAACCTGTAACACGTTTACAGCAGGTCATTGTGCTGAACGATTGCATGGCATTTAAAAAGAAAAATGCAAACACAGTCGCATTAACCGATAAAAGTGTCTGAAGATACGGATTGGTTGGAAGGGAAAGAGGGCCTCTCAATGAAGTGTCTGACACATGCACAGCCAATGAAACAGGAATATTTACTTGCTGGCGTTTCATGGCTCTCCTTCTCACAGCTGTTGTTTGTGTTCCCTCCAGCTTGTTGCAGAGGAGATCTAGCCCGCTTCTAGAGTGTTTGTTGGTTTGCTCACTCCTGTCCCCGTTAATAGCCTATAAAACACTTCCTTTGACAGGGCCTCCTGCTTCCCCATGCTGGGAGGGTATGAGAACTGCTCCAACATGTATGTCCCGGTTTGCACACCCAACACTAAGACAGGCCACAAGAGGTAGATGGGAAGAAACAAGCAGGTGAACTTTGCTGAGAGCTACATCCTGATTAGGCATCAGCAAATTTGCCAATTTCAGTTTCTCATTTTGTCCTTTCTTATGTTCGGTTCTCCACAGCAGCGTGATGGTGATGGTTTTAACAGTCCTCCTGAAAACCCTTTAGTGTTTAGTGCATATTTCTCCCAATGTACACATTTTTAAACCGTGTTTTGCCTAACACACACATTTTTGCAGAGCAATAGTCCCCAATAGAATCGGTGTGTGTTTGTGTGATTGTCACAGACATATGCATTTGTGTACACAATACTTAGTCAGAGAACTGCATTGCAAAACTCAGAATTTCAAATGATGACTGTGTTTCTTATTATGCTCTTAGTCTTTAAACTGGCATCTCTCTGTAAAACAAGGTACATGACCACCCTAATGTGTAGATTAAATTTATGTTTAGATCCATACCGTGAAAATTTTCACAGTCTGAATTTTGTATGTTAGATTTCTATAAAAGTGACAGAAGGCAGGCCCTTCATCACATCCAGCATCGTTGAGAAGGTCCCACAATCACTGACAAACAATGCCTCAAAGCTTCCTTCAGGGGACTGTGGTAGAACAAAATTCGGGCCCCTACCTAGCTCTGATCAGAGTATTTCTGCTCCCAGGTCAGCCCACAGAGGCCCTAGAATGGAAGCCAGTGGCCAACTAACATTTTGAGCCAAGAATTCTAAAACTGTCATGGGCAACCCAAAATACCCATTTCACAGAAGGATTTTTGTGATTTTCAAATTTCACACACAAAAAACCAAGAAAAACACATACACACCCCAAAAGAAATACATAGCAGACCAAGCAAAGCAGGACATCCCCACTTCCCAAAATAGCTCCACCAACCAAAGGATAAATTAATCATTAAGAGGGGCAAGGGTGCCAGCAGGTGCCAAGAAGGTATCTGGGGATGCTGTAGTATTCATGAGCATCATGGTATGGATCCCAGGTGTAGGTGATGGTCCACTCAAGTTTGGGAGAAAGCCATGGGTGGTGATGGGGTCTCTGCTCACTGACATCCCTAACTGTTAAGATCTAAAACTTCTACTTGGGGTGGGCTGGGGGAGTGGCAGGCCTGAGTCAACAGAGGTAGCAGTCTGGATACGTAGTCTTGGAAAAGTCTGAAGTCATCTTCCATTTGATTTCCCTGGAACCAGGACGTCACAGACTTACTCATTGTTATTGTTTCATAACCTCTTACTTTCAAAATACAAAACAGCGCCAAGCTCCTAACTGTACAGGCCAGCAAAGTTGTGAAATATGGTCTATTTACTGAGGAAGACAGGCATTGTGATATTGTGACACAGCTAAATAGGTGCAGTTGGGGAAGTAAGTTCCTAGAAGTGAGAGCAATGTTCGGTAACACACAAACACACACTGGGGGGAGGACTGTAAAAGAGGGGGGGGAATCCGTTCCGCTCCTTTTCTTCTCATTTTGTAAAATTCCATGTATACATGCAAAGTATTGCACCGTAATATTTGTAGCAAAAAATAAAACAAATCACATACTTGTGCAGCATAGGTGTTTGCTTTTAACCCCCTCCACTCCATGATGCTTACTGTAGGTTGTTAGGGGTTTGAGTAGGTCAGTTCTCTCATTTACCCGCCCCATCAACTCACCCAGTTTCCTTCCCCATACGTAAGAAAAACCTACTGGCCCATCTAGTCCAGCATCCTGTTCTCACAGTGGCCAGCCAGGCGCCCATGGGAAACCCATAAGCAGGACCTAAGTGCAACAACACTCTCCTCTCCTGCATTTTCAGACATCCAGTATTCAGAAGCATTACCTCCTCCATCTATGGAGGTAGAACATGGTAGCCAAGGATAGCCTTATCTGCAATGAATTTGTCCAATCCTCTTTTAAAGCCAACCTAGTTGGTGGTATCACCCTTTCAACTGTCACCTCAATATTTTGTAAATCCCAACGAGTCATAGTCCTTGCCATATTGCTAAGAGGGTTTTATTGCATTGTATCGCCCTTCCTTTTGTAGAACATCTTCCATATGTATGTACATGTGCAAACCCATGGGAACCTCTCAAGTATTTAGAAACAACTCTCTTAGCTTTTGCTGGTCCCAATTTGCTGCCAAACTGATAAGGCTGTCACTCAACCTTCTGTGTTGGCTGCTGCAGGGAAGGACAATAGCTGAAGACAAAAACCTGTTTTCCATTTGGATACAGGGTATATATAAAACAGTGTGTGAATTTCCATTACGTACTACTCAAACAGAAATGTATTTTAAATGAATTGCAGGATGGCATATGACACCGAGGAATGTATGCCAGGTATCAGATATATGCAATCCCCATTTGTTGGAAGCATCATAACGAAGGAGGTGGTTATTGACATTACGTACATTTGCGGTGGACCTGTCCACTAGCCTTGACATTTCAGAACAAAATGAATGGGGTTATTGAGATATGATACCTGGATTCAAGCTGTTCTGGGAACCATTAGTATTTCCACCATGTGACACAAAGGATATATAAGTGGACTGCCATAAACTTCTTTCAGATACAATCAGTGCTGCTAGGAGAAAGTTTTGCAAAACATTGGAGACAACTGTTTGTTCAATCAATAGACAGATTCAAAAGCAAACTCCATGGATACATTTGCATGTCAAAACTGATGGATTACATCTGAGTGACAGAAGGAAGGCAAGGCTGTAGCAATACCATTCAGAACTAGATGTCTTGTCACTGACCATATAGGGCTCATAGGTCCACGAATGTGACTACGAGCTTAGTAATGGCTGTGGCTCAGTGACAGTATATATGCCTGGTTGGTATGCAGGATGTCCCATAATCTCTTCAGTACATAAGTATCCTTTGGCCCAAGGAGGACAAATGACCAGTTGTTTAATCATTTATTGATAAAGCACACACTTAATGTAGCTCCTAAGGGGCACAGAACAAGGACACACAGTTTTGGCAACTAAATAGCTGGCATCCCCGCCCCAGGCTTGTGCCCCGAACTAGGCTGTTGGTGCAATAGTGTGACCATGCCCCCCTTCAGACTTAAGTACCCCTTGCCTGACAGGGCATGCACAAGCAACTTGCAACCTACACACAATGCCTGCCTCTTCCAGCCCTCCTGGTCCTTGGAGACTGTGGAGAAGGCAGCAGTGGGGATTTGACCACCCCGCCCCTCAGCAACAGTCTCCTCCTCCACTTCTGACACATCCTGTGCCTCCTACCTCATCTTGAACTGCTCAGACTCTCCCTCTTCCTCCAGCCCTAGCTCATGCCTCTTGGATGGCACAAAAGCCCATATATCACCCATCCCTTCCCCTGGGTCAGCCTCTGGCCCTCTTGCCTCTGCAAGAAGTTCCTGGCAGTATAGGTGAATGTGTCAGTTTTGGTTTCTCTCAGTTTCTCATTCTTTCCAAGCTCAGTTCTTCACATTTCCACATCAATCTACATGAAAATTCATAACCCATTTTAGTGTGAATCTCCCCCAATATGCACATATTTGTCTGCAATTTTGCCTAATGCACATTTTGCAAAACAACTTCCCTTTATATACTACATTTTCCCATGTTGTTTTCACTAATAGATGCGCGCACACACACACACACACACACACACGGGTGGTCCATTGTGGTCTTTCTCTCAAGGTTTCAATGTCTTTTTGGCAGCCCTCTGCAACATTTGATGTTCCCTCACAGCCCTTGCACTGCCTTCCCAAAGCCAGGTAAGCAAGGCAGTGGGCTTTGGGAAGGAGGCACAATGGCTCTGATGGGGTCCTAGAGTCCTCCCACCTCATTCACAAAGTCAGCACCTCGCTGACTCAGCTTTGGGAAGGTAGAATGAGGGCTGACAGGGGGTCAAATGTTGGCCTTGTTCCCCCCATGTGCACAACAAGGCAGCGTGAGGCCCACAGGTTTCATGTCAAAGTACCCTTGTGGCCCACTTGATATGAAAAGTTGGGACACACACAAAGAGATATATATATGCCCACTTTGCATATACCTCTTTAAACACATTGCATGGTTGGAGAACTGCATTGCAAAATTTGCAGAAGTGAGAATTTTGAGGGACAACTGTGTTTCGGTTTGTGTGCGGCTTTGGGAAATGAGAATTCTTTAAGTTTACCATAAAACATGATCTGAATCAAATATCTTCCCCATCCCTTTCAAGGCACAGCAGGACCCCACCCAGTTTGGGAATCCCTGAGCCAAATGCAACCATAGCTGAGTGGAAGGATCCACACAGAGGTTTGATCTGTGACATGTCCAGTTCAAAGGCTCAGGCAGCAGATGATAGGAAAGACCTCTGGTCCTGCAGAGCTGCTTCTAGCCAAGATTGATGATATTGGACAGGATGAATGAATAGTCTCACCTGGAATATACAGAGAGCAGTTTTCTATGTTGCAAGTATGGATTGACTTGTTAGGAAGGAAGGAAGGAAGGAAGGAAGGAAGGAAGGAAGGAAGGAAGGAAGGAAGGAAGGAAGGAAGGAATAGCAGATTTCCCATATGATCTGATGGGAAAGACAAGACTTGGGGATACTGATCTCGGTCACCAATGAAATGTGTTGATAGGTGGAGCACTGTGCTGGCAGTGATGCACCATATCTATCTAAACCTCAGCCTTGCTTGTCTCCCAGTACAGCCAGATCATCTGCACTACCCGCTCAAGTTCTGCTGCATTTCATTGCAAAGAGCAAGCTATAATACAGGCCCAGCCACTGGCACCACCTCAACACAGAGGGGAAAGAGTCTAGGAGCAGCTCCTGATCTCTGCTAGTTCCAAGAGGATCAGTGCTTCAAGGATGCATACTGGATGCTCTCCTCCGATTCAGAGTCTGTTTCAGAGTCTACATAGGTGGGGCGAGGCCATGGGCCCAGGTTCACCAAGGATGAGTAATGCAGCTCCTCTTCGTTCTTGTTCACCACGTTCTCATAGTCAGGTTTGGTGTCTCCCTAAAACAGAAGGAGATACAAGTTTAGGGGAAGGGGTGGAGCTTAGTGGTGGAGCAGATGGTCTGTAGGCAAAAGGTCTCAGATACAACCCCTGGCATCATGCAGGGCTGAGAAAGAACCCTGGCTTCAAATTCCAGAGAGCTGCCGCCAGTAGACCATGGGTAGGCAATGTGGTACCCTCCAGATGTAATTAAACTCCAACTCCCATCAACGCAAGCAAGCATGACCATTGGTTAGGGATGATGGGAACTGTAATCCAACAACATCCAGAAGGCACTTAGTTGGGAAAGACTGCTCTACTGTGTTAGAGAGACCCAGGGTGACACAGAAATGAAAGTCCAAAGAAGATCAATAAATGCCCATTTTTCAAAATGCAATATTTGGATTGAGTTGTATGGGGGGTATCAAAATGTTGCAAATTGCCTGTTTTGATTGGATAACTGACTGGCTGGCTGGCGGACTGACTGACTGACTGACTGACTGACTGAATTATTATATAAACTGGAGTACATTTCATTGCATGTCATCTACCAACTTTAATACGTCAATTGTCGGCTAGTATATTGCAGAAGCAAAACTGTTGGAGGCTGCATAGCAACTGTCCTGTGAGATGCTGTCAAATAGTGACCTCTATTGCACAGCTGAGGAACCTGCAGTCCTTCAGATCCTCTTGGACTACAGCTCCCATCATCCTTGACCATTGGGTGTTCTGGCTGGGGCTGATGGGAGCCAGAGTCCAACAACCTCTGCATCCTTGCTCTAATACTTATAGAATATCATAAATGGTCAAATATTAGCTGCTGCTAGATTATAGCTGTTAAAATCATGCCTAATATCGAACAGTGTCCGCTGCTGCAGGTTTGCATGGTCAGGTACTATCTTCTGCATGCCAGATCCTGTCGGAATCCTGACAGCTGCAGAGAATGTCCATTATCAAAATCTGTGGAGAAGAAATGCTGAAAACAAGGGTGGTGTTTGTTTTATCTTTGCAGCACACACATAGCAAGCTGCCTTCTGCTGAGTCTGCAAGTACCATCTTTCCAGGGTTTCAGATTAAGAATCTTCCCCAGCCCTCCCTGGCCCTTCATCAAATCTCAGTAGCATAGAATCTGCCTTGCATGGCAGGTTCAATTCCTAGCATCTCCAGAGCTAGAAGAGACTCCTTTCTGAAATCCTGGGCAGCTTCTACCAATTAGAATAGACAATACAGAGCTAAAAAAGGCCAATGGTCTGGTTAGGTTTAAGGCAGCTTCCCCCCAAAGCCTTGGAATATTTAGTAGAAACCACCTACACATTTTTCAGGGTGCTCACCGCAAAATTAAGGACTAACAGCTCATTTTTTTCATGAGTTTTTTTTTAAAGGACCACAGTTTTTCATGATACTACATCCGCACCTCCCACCCAGCCAAGCTACAACAGGTATCCCTACGCAGTTGATAAAACTTTCACATTTTGGATTTAGTGGTTAGGCTTCCTGGATGCAACAGAGCATCCTTCCCCACCTCAGTGCCCTCCAGACATCATTGGACTGTAATTCCCACCAGCCCCAGCCAGAATGGCCAACTATCAGGGGTGGTGGGATTTGTAGCTTCATTAGAAGTGCCAATTAATACAGATCTAGGTTTGTTCTCTCTCACCCCCCCCCCCCATCTTCTGCATGCCCCAACACTTTTATTAAACAGTTGCTTGACCAGACTTCAAGAGATTTCTCTCTCCTCTCTCCCGTCTCAACACTATGGCAAGGAAAACCTCCTTTACCTATTGAATTTCTGCTTCTCGTGCAGATAGCAGAAGGCACTGGCATACCAAAATGATTAAAAAGTAGCACAGCTAGGAGGAGATGATGTTGACAGTACAGATCCCTGGGGCCATGTTACGCTCTGAAGATATTCTATCTGGGCCTTACAAAGGAAACACATGCTCGTCTTTTTTAGAAAAAATGGTTTTCACTTCAAGGGTGACGATTTCTTGTAAATTGCCAACAAGGGGGTGGGACAGCATAAGAAACCGGAAGCTGAACCAGGACAGCATGGCCCTGTGCATTAGCAAGCCTGATGATATGAGTTTCAAAGGAAAAGAAAATTAAAAAATAAATGGTACCCGCTCAGTTCAGTTTTCACTTGTCCTAAAACAAATGCCATGAGCAACAAATGACTATGAAGGTGGTTCATTATCTATCCAGAAGTGGATTCCCTGGGGAGGTTAAGGGTGGTTTAGCTTTCTCTGGTGGTTGTGGCATTAGCCGAGCTAATTCTGGCAGCCATTAAAGGTATCTGGCATTTTATTTTGCCAGATTCAGGTGCTCTTTATTTTTAAAGGTCCTTTAAAAAAAAACAAAAAAGCTTCTCAAGTTGCTTTACGAAAACATAGGATGGAATTAAACCTGACTTTTTCATGACTCCAAAGGAGGGTGCTACTAAGGCGACTTCCCTAATCTGATGTTCTCCAGCTGCTTTGGACTACAACTCCCATCATTCCTAGTCAGCATGGCCAATCATCAGGCATGATGGGAGTTGTAGTCCAAAACAGGTGGGGGGTACCAGGTTGGGGGGAAATGCATCAGGGCTTCTCCTGTTCTGTTCTTCTCACCACACACCTATTCCACAGCTGACCACAAAGTTGAGAAAAATATTCTAGTGACAGCTTGAATTCCCTGTACTAAACTGAAAGCCAAAATTCTCTCCCTCTCTCTTTTTAATATATATTTTGTATTTAATTTTCTGTTTTACAATGACTTCCATTCTTCTCCTTCCATGTTTCATTTTACATATAATAAATCCCTGCACATTTTACAAAAACTATACCAATCAGTGTTCCGTTATTGCATCCATCAAAACTTATTTACACTGTTGAATTTATCTTAATGCTGACAACGTTTTCAGCTGTACACAGTTCTTACCCATATATTCAATAAACGTTTATTGAAAGCCTCAACTTTCTGTGATGCTTTAAAAGAGGCAGACATGTTGCTCTTAAACCTGTATCTCTACAATGTGGGTCAAACGGCCGTTTGCAGTCTGAATGACAACCAAATTTAGTGCAATACCTGGAAAATTGGTCATGCTTGTGTTGGGACCAGACCCCTTTGAATCCCCTACCTCCACCTTGCATGGACCAAACCTCACAGCATTTTGGAGTTATGGGGAACCCCTTGGGAGGACACCCTCTGTGATCCTTTCCCTCGGTGAGTCTACCTCCTCACCGCAGCAAGTCCAGGGTTCTCTGGCCAGTGGAGAACCTGCTAAGATGTGGGCCCCTGGCATACGTCCAACCATATGTCCAGACATGCCAACCATAGGAGATCATGGGCTACAATACTGGAGAAGCCAGGTCATTCACACATCCCATGAGATTCTGTCTTACAAGTACCTTTGCGGGGAGCTTGGGTTTCTTTACCACAGTGTAGATCACGGCATCATCCAAAGGCTGTGGTGCTTTGACACTGTAAAGAATTGAAGATTCCAGTTAGAAAAGCATTTGGAGTGTGGAAGAGGAATCTGGTGCTTAGGCTGCCTGAATGCAATACAGCAGCTTTTGTCAACTTCGTGCCTTCCATATGCCATTAGATCACAACTCCCATCATCCCCAGCCAGCATGGCCAATGGTGAAGGATGATTGGAGTTGTAATCTACATCCAGAATGCACCATGTTGTAGTAGATTGTTGATTTTCAGTGGATGGGTCCCTTACTAACTTTATACACTTTCCCATACACAGGAGATGAGCAACAGAAGTACCAGATGCAAAGAAGAACCAGGGCTGCTGAGTCTTTAATCATCATGCTAACGATGTGGTTTCAGGATGGGGACATTTTCCCCACCCGCTACATGAGAAGCTGTGCCAACTGAAATCCCCTCTTCTACACCAGTGATAAACTCACAGGAGCTCTGGTGGCCTTCTTTGTATCTGGTCCATCATAGGGAAGGAAGGAGAGAGAAAATATGGGCATAGGCAGCGTATAGGAAGGGCCTGTTCAATGTTGGCTCCTTGCATGTGGAAGTCCCTTCCTACTGCAGTTCATCTGAACCCATCGCTTCTCCGACTCCCCCTTCTTCCAAAAAAGGCAAGGTATCTACCACAGCTTCCCGCAACCCTCTAGTCTGCTCCGCATCATACCTGGCATAAACAGTGCGTTCCTCAGACAAACTTGGAGGGAACCTGAGCGCTGCATAAGAAATGGAAGTTTCTGCGCCCCCATTCAGGAATCCGATGGAGCCATCTGCTCCACTTTCTCTCAGCCTGTTGTTACCATTACACAGTTTTTCTCCCTTGGTCTAAGAAAGAAAGCAGTGTTTACTCTCTTGCCTAGGACACCTTCATTTTCTCTGCAGGGACATATATCCCACTTGCCCAACCCCCCCCCTCCATGCAAAAGATGACAGGCTCCTGTGCCTTTTGAGATGTACCGTGTTTCTCCTAAAATAAGACACCGTCTTATATTTTTTTTCGCTCAACAAAACACAGTATGGCTTATTTTCAGGGGATGTCTTATTTTAACCATGTCGCATCGGTACGCTGCATAGCCATGCCTCTCCAGGCTGTTTTAATGGGAGGTACCACGTCACTGTGGCTTATTTTCGGAGTATGGCTTATTTTTGGGGAACGGCTTATATTTCACAAATGCATAGAAATCCTGCTATGGCTTATTTTATGGCTATGTCTTATTTTAGGAGAAACAGGGTATTTCACAGGGTGTCCCATGTGTCACTTGATGAGAAAAGCCAGCAGCTCCTGAAATTCAGAGCTACCCTGCCTCTGACTGTAAAGGTGGAACATAGTCATTGTGGCTGGTACCCACTGATAGCCTTATCTCCCACGGACTTGTCTAATTCTCTTTCAAAGCAAGGGGACAGCAACCAATTTCCACTGCACCACAGTCCCAATCACAAAGCTGGAGGGATGACTCCCAGAGGTTGCTACTTGCCACAGGGGAGAAGAAGCAACCACTGTCATCATACTTGGGACTGTGGTGCAGCTTCATCTAATATGTCCTATTAATTCATGCTGATCATCATGACTGCCAGCAACATCTAGAGGTCATTGGCTGGTCACAGAAGCAGCCATGTCACTTGTAATTTGCAAACAGATTCAACACCCTCACCCTCCCACAATGTACTGATGCCAGTGGAAAATAAGACTTAACCTTCTTCACAAAAAATGAGCCTGATCTCCGTGCCCTTCCGGTGCCGGGGTCTAATGTTTTCTTCCTGCAATGGTAGAAAAGATACAGTTCTGTCCCATTAGCCATTCATTGGGGCAGTTCACCAGAGGACTCCAGCACTTCCAAACCCCTTCACCAAAGAGAAGGTGTGCGTGATTTATAGAAAGTTGATAGGCATTATTTAAACTGTCAGACCATTGGTCAATATCTTCTGCTAAATATTTTGGAAACTGATATGTCTGTCTGTTCTCTACAGGTTTTCCCAGCTCTCAAGCTATCATTGCTAAATTCAGCATGAGAATTCTCAAGATGGGGCAGTGGTTTTTGTCATTGTTGGGATGCCAAATGCCCTTTTGAATCAAGATGGCAGACTGAAGTTGGACATGGGTGTGACTTTGCTCATTTTTTTGGCATAGGTTTGGCCACCTCTCCAGATTTCATCACAAAACTTAGCATGAGGTGTCAAGAAGTGGGGGCAGGAGGCTTCATCAAAGTTTGGGTGCCATGAGCCATTGTGAAGCAGGATGGCAGGCCCAAATGTGACTTTGCCTGATTTTGGGTATGACGGGCCACTACACTATCCATTAAAAAAAAAACTTTTTTTGTTTTTACAAATTCCTGGGCAATGCCAGACATTACCCACTAGTTATTTACAGTTACATACTGTTCACATGCCAAAATGGCTTCTAAGCAGTTTACAAGCATTAACTCAATTATAAAATCTATACATAATTAAATGCACAATAATACAATGCTAGCAGAACTGGGAAGCCTACCTCCTTCAGAAACACCACCAGTTAATGACATGCCTGGGTCAAAGAGGCTCTTCCCACAACCACTTACCATCTCTGCACCACATGAGACAGCAACCCCAGAAGGAAAACTGCAAATAGGACACTGCCCAGGCCAATCAGGGCACGCTTCAACACTGTCGCTCTGCTGTCTACATGACACAGAAAGGGAGAAAGAGCAGAATTTGCAACACCTGGCTGTAACAGTGAAGAGATTGTTGCCTGATCCTAAGCAAGCTTTTGTTCAGTTGTACATCGAAGTTCCACCATTTTCCTCTCCTTCACATCCAACTGCCTTGCAAGCAGTGAGAAGGGCCTGAGCTCAGCTGCAGAACATTGGCTTTTCATGCAGAAGGTCCTAGGTTCAATCTCTGGCATCTCCAGGCAGGGCTGGGTATACCCACTTTCTGAACACCACCACCACCATCTAGTGCTCTGAGTGGCTGGGTTTGCTGCCATATTTATCTCCCACAATAACTCTGACACTACAGCAGATCTGAATAGATTAGCAGTGGGGAACCTCTGGTTCTGGTCTCAAATACAACCCTCTAGAACCATGTCTAGCTCTCAAGACTCTCCTTTGCCCATGCTCCTTGGTCAGGTCACAATACTCTCCCAAAATCACAAGCTGTTACAAATGCATTGGCCATTATATCCACAGATCATCCTTCCACAATAATTATCAACATATAATTCTTGACAAAGGATGGTCATGCAACTACTAAAACAACATTTTGCAAGGTATAATTCTTGACCTGCCATTAATAACTACTCACAGGACACAGTGACGCCCATGGGTGGTGACTCCTGCTCAGAGATGCCATTGGAAGTTTTGCAGTGATAGGATCCCGACTGGTCGACCTGGATTTTCTTAAGTTGAAGTATCCTGGAAGTTTCCTGGAGCTTCTGTTTGTTCCAGTACCATGTGTAAACATTGGCTGGTGGGTTGGCATCATTATCACATCTCAATGAGACACTCATCCCCTCAATGATAGCCTCCTGGGTGCTCAGGAGTAAATGGACATTGCGAGGCCCATCTGCCAAGAAGGAAGGCAGGGAAGATCCATTCAGCACAGCCTAGTATTTGTCTTAAGGCTCTCAATATGACTCAAAGGCTGCTGGTGCTATTCTGGGCTTGTAGGGCAGAAGACAAACCAACAGTAGGTTGGCCATTGAGAGGCAGATCCAACTTTTTAACTTTAATTTTGTCCCCATCCTTTTCCCTGCTGCATTCTAGAAAGGAAACAATGAGACTAAGGAGCATTAATCAGACAGCGCTGGTTCTAATTAAAATGCAAGTGTTGACGACAAGATCTTGGAAGCTTGTCCGTAGCTAGAAGTAATGCTTGGAGGACAGGCAGGGTTGACGTGACATTTGGCAGGGTGAGGATGCTGCCTCAGGTAGCAGTAGCTGCCTAAGCATACCCCACCTGCCCCACTGCCCCCATTTAAAGGGGGGAAGTGGGGATGGTATTGACCCCGATTTCATGTGAATTGCACCAGATCTTCTGAAGCACACTATATCTTGCATGGTTTCAGGCAAGATCTTGCCCAAAATCAGGGAGCTCCTGCCTGAAATCAGCACCGATGCAACCGCTGCTTCTCCACCAGTGAAGGAAACAGCAGGGTGGAGGGTGGAGGGTGGAGGCAGTGGTGGCAGCGGCAGGGCAGAGTGGCACTTCCCATTTTGCCTCCAGCAATGAAGTGGGATGGGCCACCTCTGAGCACAGAGATAGGGAATAAGATACTCGGGGTGGGGGTCCTCATCAGCCATTTCCAACACTCTCTCCTTTCCATACTCACAATGGACATTCAGCCAAACTGGTGAGGACTGTGCTGAGCCTACTTGGTTGCTTGCTATACAATAGTAACTGCCAGAATGCTCTGGGGTCACTTTCGGGATGGCCACTGTAGAGTCCAGCTGCAGCTGTTGCCCTTCTTTGTACCATATGTAGGTGAGCTCCTGGGGGTTGGCTTCTCTCACTTTACATCTCAGCTTCACAAAGCTGCCTTCAGTGATCAGCTCCAGAGGTTCTCGCACAGCTTTCACATCCTTGGGGCCAACTGCAGGAGGAGAGACCAAAGGCAATGTATCACATGAGGTGCCCCACCTGCCCTCGCACCTGAACACACACACAAAACCTGCATGCAATGCTGTTGAATACAGATTTCTCTGCAGTAAATCTGAGTTAACAACCTCGACTTTCAGCTTGATTGACTGAAAACTTTATTCGCATAGCCAACAGCCATTGCAACAAAAGATGCACAATGTATAATTAAAAACAATAGTAGGTAAAAAGATCGATCAAATGGTTATGACTGTCGTTCAAATAGTGGCCCTTAATCTCATTGCGCCCTCGATAAATCTAGCAACGTTTGTTGTTGTCAGCTCATTTTGATCAGATAAGAGAAAGAACAATGTATTCGCAGATGGACGGCCTGGGATAGTGAGTAAGAGTGGAATAATAAATTCGAACCTCAGATCTTTATAGAGGGAGCATGACAGGAGGACATGATCCACTGCTTCCAAGTTGCCATTTCCGCAAGGGCAGTCTTTTTTCGATTGGGATCTTTTGAAATCTGCCCTCGAGTACCGCTGAGGGCAGCACATCCAATCTAGCTAGCGTGAAGGCGCGTCTGAATTTTGGAATGGTTAATTTGTGCAAATAAGATGGCAAAGAATCAAACTGGGAAGGGGAAAAGAAGGCGTACCAAGGACAGCGTTTCTTGCCAGATTATTTTGTTGCTCAAGGTCCTTTAGGCGCTGACCAATTAGGCTCTTTGCCCTAGTGTGGCCCATCGTTAGGAGCTGGTGTGGGTGGAAAAGCACATGCCTGCTCAACTGCCTTGCTTTTGGCAATCGCCTTTTATTAAATTGTGTTCACCATGTGAGGAGCATCGGGGGGGGGGACATTCTCCAAAATCGTTCTGCCCTAGCAGGTCTGCCTGTGTAAGTTGCGACTAACAATGGCTCACAATTTCTATAGGCAAGCATCCTGGCTTCTGTCATATATAAGGCTGCCAACAATTTGGGATCTAAGGTGTAAGATCAGTCTATGCTAAGAGGCTCTATATACCAAAGAGTACATCCTTCTTGTGATTTGGCTAAGTTATTTAAGTTCAACCTGCAATTCTCCAAACAGGTTGTGGAGCCACATAGCCTGTGTGGATCAAGTTTGCAAAATGACTGCACCTGCCTTCCCATAACCTCTCCCTCTGCTTAACTGGTACATGTGTTCCAGGTCTTCCGGTAGCATTACTTACAGAGTGTTGTCACAGAGACGGGTGCAGATGCTGTACAGCTGATATCGTTGCAAACTTCACATTTGTAAATGCTGACCTTTTCAGGTGATGAAGTAAAGGTGTACAGTTCCTGAGTATGACTTATACGTTTCTCTGACTTGTACCATTTATACAACTTGTGACTGGGGTTACTGCTGCCCACAGAGCAGTTCAGTGCGACAGTGTCTCCTTCTGTTATGGGCTGATGGCTATTAAGGATAAGCTGGACATTCTTGGGAGCATCTGGAAAATCAGATCAATGCATTTTTTTATTGATGAGAAACATCATCCATGATGGGCGTAGTTGGAAAATGTGCACAATAATCAGTCACACACATTCACCAAAATAGCAAAGAATGAGCATAAATACCTATAAATACAAACGCTGCACATTGACCAGTTAATATTGATAATAATGACAACAACAACAATTATTATTATTATTATTATTATTATTATTATTATTATTATTATTATTATTTATACCCCAGCCACTCTGGGCAGCTTGCAACAGAACACTAAAATGCAGTAATCTATTAAACATTAATAGCCTCCCTAAACAGGGCTGCCTTCAAATGTCTTCTAAACGTCTGGTAGTTGTTTTTCTCTTTGAAATCTGTGGGAGGGCGTTCCACAGGACGGGTGCCACTACCGAGAAGGCCCTCTGCCTGGTTCCCTGTAACTTGGCTTCTCGTAGTGAACCGCCAGAAGGCCCTAGGCATTGGACCTCAGTGTCCGGGCAGAACAATGGGGATGGAGACACTCCTTCAGGTGTACTGGACAGAGGCCATTTAGGGCTTTAAAGGTCAGCACCAACACTTTGAATTGTGCTCGGAAACGTACTGGGAGCCAATATAGGTTTTTCAAGACCAGTGTTATGTGGGCTCAGCAGCTGCTCCTAGTCACCAGTCTAAATGCTGCATTCTGGATTAGTTGTAGTTTCCGGGTCACCTTCAAAGGTAGTCTCACATAGAGCACATTGCAGTAATCCAAGTGAGAGATAACTAGAGCATGCATCACTCTGGCAAGACAGTCCGCGGGCAGGTAGGGTCTCAGCCTGTGTACCAGATGGAGCTGGTAGACAGCTGCCCTGGATACAGAATTAACCTGCGCCTCCATGGACAGCTGTGAGTCCAGAATGACTCCCAGGCTGTGCACCTGGTCCTTCAGGGGCACAGTTACCCCATTCAGGACCAGGGAGTCCTCCACACCTGCCCGCCTCCTGTCTCGCAAAAATAGTACATCTTTCTTGTCAGGATTCAACCTCAATCTGTTAGCTGCCATCCATCCTCCAACCACCTCCAGACACTCAAAAAGGACCTTCACCGCCTTCACTGGTTCTGATTTGAAAGAGAGGTAAAGCTGGGTATCATCCGCATACTGATGAACACCCAGCCCAAACCCCCTGATGATCTCTCCCAGCGGCTGCATGTAGATGTTGAAAAGCATGGGGGAGAGGACAGAACCCTGAGGTACCCCACAAGTGAGAGCCCAGGGGTCTGAACACTCACCCCCCACCACCACTTTCTGAACACAGCCCAGGAGGAAGGAGCGGAACCACTGTATAACAGTGCCCCCAGCTCCCAACCCCTCTAGCCGGTCCAGAAGGATATTATGGTTGATGGTGTCAAAGGCCGCTGAGAGATCCAGCAGAACTAGGAAACAGCTCTCACCTTTGTCCCTAGCCTGCCGGATGTCATCGACCAGCGCGACCAAGGCAGTTTCAGATCTGAATCCTGACTGGAAGGGATCCAAATGTTCCACTTCTTCCAGCCATGGCTGGGGTTGTTCAGCAACCACTTGCTCAGTCACCTTGCCCAAGAATGGAAGATTTCAGACTTGGCCATATTGGCAGCATCTAAAGATGGTTTTTTAAGAAGTGGTTTAATAACCGCCTCTTTTAGCAGGTCTGGGAAGGCTCTCTGGCAGAGAGAATCATTCACAACCCCGCGCAGCCCATCGCCCAGCCCCTCCCGGCTAGCTTTTATAAGCCAGGAAGGGCAAGGATCAAGGAGACAGGTGGTTGGTTTCACTCATCCAAGCAACCTGTCCACATCCTCGGAGGTAACAGATTGGAATTGATCCCACACAACTTGACTAGACAGGACTCTAGCACTCTCCCGCCCAGGCCCTGCTCCCAGAGTGGAGTCTACCTCTTCCCAAATCTGAGTGACTTTATCTGCAAAAAACAAACAAAAACCCATTGCAAAATCATTGCAGGAGATCATGTGGCCTGTACTGGGCCCTGATGAAGCAGGTGGTTCCACTAGATTGCAAACCACCTGAAAAAGTCTTCTGCTGCTATTTTCTGCAGATGCAATAGAGGCGGTGAAGAAAGTCTTCTTCGCCATGACTACCACCACTTGGTAGGCTCGACATGGAGCTCTAACCCATGTCCGGTTAGTTTCAGAATGAGTTATCCACCACCGGCACTCTAGCCGTCTCAGCGATTGTTTCATTGCCCTCAGGTCCGGGGAAAACCACGGGGCTGTCCGGGCTCCATGCAATCGGAGAAGGCGCTTTGGAGCCAAACAGTCAATAGCCCTGGTTAACGCCACATTCCAGTGGGCCACAAGGGAATCAGCTGAAAGGCCATCAACATCTCCAAGTTGTTTACGTGCACAGTTGCGGGTCATTTTCCAGGAGTATTTCATTTCTACATTTATATCCACTTTCCAAAAGTTAAGAGTCATGTTCACAATAACATGGAAAAGGTTGCAGATTAAAGATTGTAGTTCAATCTCTGACGTCTCCCACAATTTACTGGGAAAAGTTACTGTGCCCACTAGGCCCAGAATCCTGAGCTGTTTGTTTCTTTGAATAAAGAGTTAACTTCACTGACATCATGTGAGTTATTACTGACCAGCTCCTGGCACCTGCCCTGACATAGAACAGCTTCCCAATTTCCAAGTCCCACTAACATGATCAGCATCATTCAAATACCACCAGCAGAAGCATGGGAGCATTCAACACACATGAGCTGCTAGTCTGCAGCACTGTAGGTGCCCCCAAGTATAAGTTATGTAGGAGCAGGTGAGCAAGAAATTGCTCATACTGAAAATGCAGTGGTGGGCCTTGCACATTCAGATTTACAACATTTAAAAGGAAGGGCCATAGCTGAGTGGTAGGGCATCTGCCTTGCATGTGGAAGGTACTAGGTTCAATCCCCAGTATGCCCACACAGGGTTAGGAGAACTTTCCATGCTCCTGCATGGAACTTTGCAGAGCCATGGCCAGTTTAGACAACATAGCACTAGATGAGCCCAGTGGTCTGACTTTGTATAAGGTAGCCACCTCTGTTCTTAACTAAATGATTCAATGGCCTTATTTCACTCTACACTAGCCAGCAAAGGAGGATCTTCCCTTACACCCCTGCCCAACATGAACATGGAGAACATCAATAGAGGAAGGTTGGTGGTGTCCAACTCTCTCCATAAGATCTGGGTCCATGATGACCAGCAAGTAGAGGATTCACCCTCTTCCCCAGCCAGCATGGTATCCAAGGGCTGTGCACAAGCAGGATTGGGACAAAATTCACTCAAGGTGGCTGGTGCTACTATCCCAATTCAGCTTGCGGAAATCAAACAGAGCTGCTCATTTATACAAGCAGCCTTGTCTGACCTCTCATTGCATCCCAAGGTAAGAGCTTCAGGACAGCCCATAGGGATCAGGTCAAAGGCCCATCACATTCAGCATCTTGATCTCACAGTGGTCAATAACAAAGATGCTTGTGGACAGTCCTCAAGCAGGACGTGAACACAACAACACTGTCCCCACTTCAGATTTCCAACACACAACCTCTGATGGTGGAGGTACAACAAAGCTATCATGTCTAGCTGCCATTGATAACCTTCTCCAAATACGCCCAACTCTCGTTTAAATTTGTATATGATGTGTCACATACTTTGCATGCAAGTGGCCAATATTCCTGATACCTCCAGAGTTTTTATTTGCAAAAGGATCAGGTGGCAACTGATGCAGAGCACAGCTGTGACCCTGACAGTCCAAGTCCAAGCGACAGACCCTTCACTCCCTGAAACTGAGGTTACTTACACTGAACATCCAGGGTGATGGATGGGGATGTTGAATTTCCAATGCCGTTGCAGGCTATGCAGTAATAGGTACTGGAATCTCTGGCCTGGATCGCCTCAAAACGCAGCTCCTCGTCAGTTCCAATTATGCCAGACTCACTATATTTATACCAGACATGGCGGTTGGTGGCAGGATTGCCTCGGGAAGAGCACCGCAAAACCACGTTGTCCCCTTCTTTGATTATCCCCGTTAGCATGTCAATCTTCACATCCTTTGGTGGATCTGGGGTAGAGATATTATGGACACTGAAATCAGGACTCTTGATTCAGGGCAAGAAAATTTGTATGCTTCCTTGGGCGACAAGAGAACAGAGAGAGAGTAACATGTGTATTCAGTGATTAGTGAATATAGCAAAACTGGCCCCACCATATGGAAGGGTGAGTCAGTCCACTCCAGGAAGGACATTTTGGGATACTGTTAGAAGACAGATCAGTACTATGCTGATGATGTCTATTGTTGGCATCCACCTTTCTTGAGAGACAACAGAGCGTGCTTCCGGGGGTTTAGTCAAATCGCTGCGTTAGCAGCATCAAAGTAACCTCCATATGGCACGAGCCTGGGCAGTGTGTATGGAGCTCCTGGGGTGCCCAGATTACAAGACCCCCTTCTCTGACTTGCTGATGTGGTCCACAAGAAAGAAGAGCAATATGTTTGGCACCAGCTTGGCTGCAGGAGTTGCCGGAAGAAGGCATACATGGCACCATCCAATATAACAGAGACTCCACTCTGGATCAGATGGGCTACCTTCCCAGGGTTGATGAGCCCATCTGCCTCTCACTCCCCTCTACAGCAAGTGCAGAAACTGTCTTCCTGACCATTGGACCCACTTTGGTCTCATCTGTTCAATCTGCCAGAGCCTGTCTTCACACAGTCAGAATATGACTACACTTTTATCATCATCATTCACCACCACCTCTGCTACCACCATGTCAACAGAATCACTACTGCCACCTCTACTATATCATCATCATCAGTTAATTCATTGGTGGTGATTATGATGTTTACTGCTGTGGTAAAAATTTGGCCAACCATTATTTATGTACAGTATATATTTTCATCCCACCTTTCCTCCCAGGAGCTCAAGCTGCTGCGTGTGGTTCACCACCTCCCCATTTCATCCTCACATCAACCCTGTGAAGTAGGCTAGGCAGAGAAAGGGTGACTGGGGCCCAGGAACTCCCAGTGAACTGCATGTCTGAGTGGGGATTATAATCCTGCTGCTGAAGATCTGGTCCAGCATACCACATTATTAAGGGTGAGTCAACCCAACCCCAGGGAAAAAAGATTTTGGGATAGCATTATTTTCTCATCAGATCTGTTATTTCTCATTTGGGGGTGCTGAGAAAGTCAATATATACAGAAACATGTTCAGATACTGCAGTTCAGCACCTACGGGGTTAAGTGAGGCCATTTCTATGGCACCTCCAGACCCAGCCAGACGCCAGATCACTGGATGCAACCCTGCCCATCTTTGAAGGTGACCGGACTTTAGATTGTATTCTAAAGATGCATTTTATGCAAGACCAACAATGCAGGTTTGCAAACTACATTGGTGAGTGTGTAGAATTGGCTTTAAAGAAGCTGTTTCCTGCTTTCTGTCCTGATAGTCACACAGTTCATGAAAATCAGAAGGGAAAAGTAGTTTTCTTCTGAAATAAGAAAAGTCCCTCAGAAGAGGAAGGAAGAGGCGAGCAATGTCTGTAAATCCTGATGGTCATCATTCACCAGCCCAACAAAGAAACTCACACTGGACATTGATGGTCAGTTCTGAGCTATCGAATCCAAATGCATTTTTAGCTGTACAGCGATAGACACCGGAATCTTGCTCTCTTATAGAATCAAATTCCTTTATGGGGGCCGTCCATTCATACTTCTGGGAATCCTTCCAGTACCATTGGTACGTAACTCCAGGGTTGCTACTGTTGACTGTACATGCAAGAGAGAGTTTCTCCCCTTCACAGACTGTGATTCCAGGCGTAGCGCTCAGTTTAACTCTTTTGGGACCATCTGAAATAAATAAAATATGGAAGTCAGAAGTACCGTAAGAAACTGACAGAAGCTGCAAGGCTGGAGGTCCTCAAATATAAGCAGGGACCCTTAATTATAACCCCCTCCCATCTTGCAGGGATTCCCATCACATTTCATACTCAATAACAGATATCCTCCCAAATGCGACAATCACATGCTTCTTGCTATTGTAAACGCCTAAGCCATACCCCACCATCCCTCACAAGGTTCAGAGTTCAGACAATGGCTTTTCAGAGGAACAGAATCTTGTGCAGTTCAGACGGAATATTTTTTCCCACATTTTCCCCACATAGCCCAGTTTCATCCCCTCCAAATACTCACATTTCACGTCCAATGTCATGGTGCTCTGGGATATCTCTGTCCCATTGTGGCTTTTTAGAGTGCATGTCAGAATTTTCCTGTGATCCTCCCAAGTTGGAGTAAAACGCAGAACAGTCTGGACTTTTCCATCTGTATCAGTTGTTTTTTGGGAAGACATACGAATCTCCTCCAGGCCGCTGAGAGTCAAGATAATTGGCTCATCGGGGCAATGGTAAAATACCCAGCAGGTCACTGTCACTGGCCTCTGTTCTCGGATTTGCGCCATGCTGCTTTCTATCATGGGTTTGGGTGGTGACACTGCATGCAGAAAATTAAAAGGGGAAATTCCAAGTCATTGATCAGGCAAAGCTGTAGACCAGAGATAGAGAACTTATGACTCTCTATGGTCCCCAACTCCAATCAGCCACAGCCAGCATGATCAGGGGAGATGGGGGTTCCAATCCAGCAACTTCTGGAAGTTCAAAGGTTCCCCACCCCTGATCTAAAAGGAAGCTGTTGAGCAAATAAGAGCCTTGATCATCTATCCAAAAATGGCAAGAAGCATCCAGGCCTATTTTTTACCCCTTCTGTGATGCAGCATGTTAGCATAGTTATACCTGCCTCCAGCTGGAGCACAGAAAGAATGGTCACTTTTTTCCAAATTTTGTATCAGTGGAGGCTTGCCAATGAGGACAAATGGGGCACTCCCCCGCCAACCGCAGTCTGCCCTCGGCCAGTACCCCTCCCATCTGCCTCCTGACCAGTTCATTGGGGTCTGACACTGTCAACTTCCTCCTCACTCTCAGAGTTCCCCAACTACAATGCAGCAGGGAGGAGGACAGAGACAAAACTAGAATCGGTTGGCTTTGCTTGTCAATGGCTCTGGTATCACCTACTATTGGCCTCTCTGTCTATCATCCTACCAGTCCCTATGGGCACCAGCTGGCACTGGTGGCTCTATATGCATGAGGATCTAGGGCATGTGAGAGCCAGTTCTGTAGAAGGAGGAGATGCCTCTGCTGGTGGAGCCATCAAGCTGCCAAGTCTCCATCCCCACAGAATGGGAACAGTGCTGCATGTGACAAATGCAGAGAAGGGTGGGAAATAAGGACATCTTATATCCCTAGTTGGCTGAATTACTATAGATTTTTGAGCTGATCTTTGTCGAATGGGCATATGCAGAAATGATTTTATTCCTGTTTTTCAGAGAACTTGTAGAAGTGATTTTCTTGATTTGAATTTCATATGAATTATTTTATTGTTTTTAAAGCTGAACTTGTGTATATGGTATCCCCATACTGAACTCGTGCACCAATTCAGAGCCTTCAGGCTATAAAGTGGATTATAAATTTGTTAGGTAGTAAAATAAATAAATGATTCTTTTTGCATATCAAAGTGCTCTTAAAGCAAATAAGAACACAGTGTGTTGTATCCATAGTTAATCTACTTAGGTCCATTATTTTCAATAGGTCTACTTTGAGTCGACTAACGTTTGATGCAACACAATGTAGGAGGCTGGCTGATGAGTGGCACATTAGTTTCACACAGATATGGCAAGGCCTCCTAGCAAATTGAAGAAACCCTTATAGGAGGGGATTCCAGAAATGTTCTTCAGTTACCAGTCTACCCATTACTGTTAGTCCACTCTTGGGATCATTTCCAATTCCTTAATTCTGTGATTCCATGATTCCCATAGGATTACAATTACAGCCTTAGAAAATTGAAAATTTAGGGCTCCTCCAGAAAAAACCTATTTATTGAGCGTTCATCTTCATTTGCTTGCATGAAACTTATGCAGAGTTAGATTATATCCTTGTTGAGCTTTTGTTCTGATTTGATGACAGGGCAGTTAAGCATCTGTTATTCACCTTGATTTCTTTATATGGTATTTACACATCTTCCCACATTAGCCATTTGCTCACCCCACACTTTTCAGTGCATGACCCTGTCACAAGCCAAGCTACAGAAAGGCTGATTCTTTTTAAAAGTGAATTATTGCACTAGGGCAACAGAGCACTTAAAAGTGCATAAATCTACATTTGTGGTATGCACTTGAATCTCTCCCACAGAACAGTGACAGTCTGGAGCATAGCTGTCAACTTTTCCCTTTTCTTGCAAGGAATCCTATTCGGAATAAGGGGATTTCCCTTTAAAAAAGAGAAAAGTTGACAGCTATGGTCTGGAGGTGCCCCTAGCTTCCAGACTACTTGACCACTTTGGCATGAGTGGAGGAGAAATCATCTCTGAAAGTTTCTTACCATTAATATTAACAGCAGTATCAGCAAACCATCTGTCTAGTTTACGGTTGATTCCAACGAAGCCATAAAGTCTTGCTCCATATTTGCCACTGTCATTTTTCTGGAGATGAGAGATCTTCAGGCTGCAGTTTCTGTTGGCTAAATTCCCAACAAAGCTCACCCGATTTGGAAAGTGAGGATCTGTTGGAGTCAGGTACTTCTCCGAGGTAGTGGAGCCATTGTATAACATGATACCAGAATAATCTTTCAGTGTCTCAACATACTCGGGGTCAAAATACCAAATCAGGAAAAAGTTGTCAACCCGAGTCCCCTTATATGTTAGGCCGATCTTGCACGGAATCAGAATACAGGATCCTTCCCACGTAGCGAGATTATTCGGGGCAATAGTCAACAAATTTTCATTACTCAAGATACCTAAATCGGAGAAAAACATGTGATATTTTGCTCAGCTCCCACCATGCATTCAAAAGGATGATGAAAATGATTTCAAGGCAGTGCTCTCTAATCAAAACTAAACTAAACTTCTGACCGCCTCTCCAGACTGGTAGCTTTTTTTTTTGCAGTAATATTCTGAAACATGTCAATAGCATTGCATTAGTGGGGGGATTTATACTGGACTATTGACACATCATCAGAGGCACTTTTAGGGTGGCAGGAGTGGTGTTGTCACACTGAGCACTACCCTGCAGGGGTCATCAAGTCAATGTTTCAGAATGAAGCTACAGAGGTGGGGTTCGTGGAATTTTAGTGTCACACAGGACACCGCTGAAATGGGAGAGCCCAGCATCCACCACTGGCTTCTGTCCATTCTTCCCTAAAAACCAAAGAGAGCAGTGGTGCTTAAAAGAGACCAGAAGCCCAATCTGCTTTGTTGGCACACATCATGCATTACCTGGAAGGAAGAGCAGACACAAGAAACTCCTCATTGTGGATTCATGCAAGGGCCAAATCTGGAAGCAAGGGGGTGGAAATGGATTATTGATTAATTCGGTTACAGTTATGTACCATCAAAAATATATTCCCCGATTCATAAGAATGTGTATTGACATGTGCCCAGAGAGAAGGCTTGTATGCAGCTTGGTGAAAGGGGGAGTACCTGTCACAACCTCTGTTCTTGCTCATTCAGCTTCTGCTCCCATAGTACTCCTAACCAGACTACAACTCCCATCAGCTGGGGCTGATGGAGTCCAACAACAACTGGAGGGCACCACATTAGCTGCTTCTGATCTGGAAAGCCTCAGAACCAAGCCTCCTCAACCCCCCCCCCCCCATTTTTGCCTTTTTCTATCCCTGCATTCTGACTGGGAAGGGCCGCAGCTCAGGGACAGAGGACATGATTTGCATGCACAAGGTCCCAAATCCAACGCCTCTCATTGCAGGGCAGGGAGAGATTCATCCTCAAGTTCAGAAGAGTTGCTGCCAGTCCGTAGGCAATATTGACTTGAGCCAGTGTGGTGTAATGGTTAGAGTACTGGACTATGACTTGGGAGACCAGGGTTCAAATCCCCACTGTGCCCTGAAACTCACAGGGTGACCTTGGGTCAGTCACCATCTCTTCGCCTAACCTACCTCACAGGGTTGTTGTGAGGATGGAAGGAGGGAGGGAACCATGTGCCACACCTTGAATGCCTTGGAAGAAAAAAGGTGATAGATAAATGTAATAAATAAACAATAAATCCTATTAATGGACTGATTCTGTATGTGGCACTTTTCTATGTCCCTAACTACCAGGAAGACAGCCATCTCCAGTAAGCATTGAGGATAGGGAGGGAAATATTTTTTTAAAAAAAAATCAAATCCATTATGTTCACAGCAGCCAGAAATATTTGCATGCAGTTGGGAGTTGTCTTTGAAATTCATCTTCGCTTTCATAAACAATAAAAATCACCAAACAAGTACAAAAGAAACTTAATATTTTGTTTCTTTAACCAGATTACTTTGGGGGGGGGTCACTAAAGCGACTCCCAAAACCGTTTTCTACCAATCAGCTAATGTGACGCCCCTCTTATGTAAAAGGAGTGAATCCAGAGATTTCAATTGTTGTTGTCCAATGATTTCTGCAAAGACCCCAGTCCAAAACTGTGACACTTTGTAACAAGTCCTCCAACTGAGATGAAATGACCTCGGCTCCTTATATCCTCTCCAACATAGTCTCTAATCAGACACCTTCATTTGAAACAGTCTCAAAGGAGTCGTATACTATTTTTGCGATACTTTCAATGCTTGTTCTCTCATGGTAGATGAAACTGATGTCAACGGGAACCTTAACCACATAGAAGTCCAACAATTGTCTTCAATCAAAATATTCCAGTCTGACTCTCACATCCATTTCAGGCTTTCTGCAGAGCTCATATCAATGCTCTGAAGGAGGATATAAATAGGAGACACCAACCTCTCCACTTCACCCTCAGAGCTCAGAAATACTAGCTTGAACGGCATGAGAGGAAAGAAGAAGAAGAGAAGAAGAAGAGTTTGGATTTGATATCCCGCTTTTTACTACCCGAAGGAGTCTCAAAGCGGCTAACATTCTCCTTTCCCTTCCTCCCCAACAACAAACACTCTATGAGGTGAGTGGGACTGAGAGACTTCAGAGAAGTGTGACTAGCCCAAGGTCACCCAGCAGCTGCATGTGGAGGAGTGGAGACACGAACCCGGTTCCCCAGATAACGAGTCTACTGCTCTTAACCACTACACCACACTTAAGAACATTTCCAAATCTATATTGCAAACAGAACGTACGATTCTAAATAAAGAGAAACCAAAATGGACAGATTTCACCAACCATAGTGAACATGCACTGAATTTGCCTTGCAAAATTGAAAGCTCCTTTTCAAACTCCTGCCTGTTTCGATTTGGCCACTGACAGCTACTGCTTCTCCGGCATGCTGAGATGCTGCAGGAAGTACAGTGAAGCTGGAATCAGCAGACCCAGACATGGTAGGCCCTGTGACAACACCCCCCCCCAATGAGTGCAGTGCAGGGCAGGGGTCTCAGGCTGCCCCATCAGCTGCTCCTGTCTCCGTCTCCTCTTTTTCGCAGAGGCAAGACTCAGCCAGACTGAGCTGTTCTACGAAAGTTCATCCTCCCCTTGCAATAAATAGACTTTGCAACCTGTATGCTGGCCCACCCCAGTTGTAGTGGAGACAGCAGAGCACCCCTTACAGAGTCAATAGGCAGTGCAGCCATACCCTCCGACATTCCTCAGATGGAAACAGGGACCTTCTATTCTACATCAGCATCATTGCTTAAGCATTTCCTCCTGATCCAGTACAAAAGTTATTAGAGGAAACAAACAAAACTGCAGTATTTTAAGCACAGAAATCTTTGAATTTATGTACTGCGTTTGGGGAAGCTGGAGGAAAAAGAATAAAAACCCCAAATCAATTAATACAACTAACTGTGTTTGTATACACACACAACATGAACAATAAATGCAACATTGTAAAAATAAATAAATACATACGTACATATACACATACACATACACGGGTGAACAGAGTTCTGAACCAAATTCAAATACTGCTTGTGGTTAGACCTCCCTAGGGTTGGGAGCAATGTTTGGTTGCGTCTATATTTTAATGCAAAACAACCTACTTCTCATTTCCTGAAATAAAGTGTTGACCAAAACTTAGCTATTCTTTCGCCATTCTCCACATGTGCAAGACTTCTATCAAAACACCCATTTGAAATGCATGTGGAAGGGAAAGTCCTATGCATTAAAATGCATATATTGGTAGGAATGACAGCATTAAAAATGCATTCTGTTAGGCAAATTTGCTTGGGAAAATTTATCTATGAGACAAAACAGCATACAAAGGTGTGCATTTTTTTTTAAAAAAAATGATACTTTAAAGGAAAAATCGAACTAATGTGGAAATGTGGAAAACCGAAATTAAGATAGGATACATGGGAAATTGAACGAAGCCAACTTCAACAAATTCCACTACTGCATGCCCTCCTACCAATCTTTCTAACACATAGGACAAAAAACAATTTGTATTACCTGTGTAGCTGTATCTTTAAGTGAAGGGAATGGAAGGCTCCCACCACCCACTACATATATTGACAGCATGATACTGGATCCAGATCAGGACCCAAGAGGCAGGGAGGAGTGCCTGTTAGAAGGCTTGAACTGTTTGCTTCAATTCTCAATCAGAATTGAGAGCCCCAAACCTACACAACTGAAATAAACAAAATCTTGTTTTACTTCGCCAATTGCAGGTGAAGAAAGGCCACAGTGGGGGGTGAAGGGTTAACACTGCCTTGTTTTCTGATTGGGTACCCCCATAGTGGCAATCTGTGTAAACAAACACACCTGCATTGAAAGGCACAGCTATGTAACATTTACATGTGTTTACAAAGTTTGTTACAGAATTGTTTCCCCAACTAAACCCCTGTACACTGGGCTGCTGCCTGGAGGAGACAGTTTGCCCAGGGACCTGCCAAACCTACAGCCAGCCCTACATGGATCAAAAATGCTAGTTGCCTTGTTCACTCAACAGAGGTGCCAGCTGCCTCTACACAGTACAAGGGTTTGCATGAAACAGTTCACATGCGTTGATTTGCAAAGCTCAACTGTTGCGTACACAGACTCTACTCCCATTGAACATTAGATGTGAATAATTGCAAGTGTGTACAGCTCAACGGCCTAGCTACACAGGTACACAGATTGTACCTTTGCTGTGTGTCACCTGTGAACACCCCTAGTGAGACTTCCCCTTATGGATCATTCATCAAAAAACCCTTAGGAGATCAAAGCTCTGGAGTAAGAGTTATTTCCCAAGGAATCATTCATTTGTATTCCTACCTGATAGTGAAGATGCAGGCGAAGTATGAGGAGCTCAGCTTAGCTGTTTTAAGAGCACCCTTTCAGTGCTAAGTGCAGCTGTTTGCCAGGCTCCAAGTCGGCCAAGCTGAGATGGCCCAAAATAAAAATAAACCCAGCAGCAACTAAGGCTGTGCATCTGTCACAAGAACTTCCCTCTTTCTGCCCTGAGCAGAAGATCTGGGGGCATCTGGTTCTGCTGCTTCAAGCTTGGCTGAGTCCCTGCGGTTCAGGGCGAGCTATTTTTGTTGAAATAGTAGCCAACCCACATTGCTGTGAGTTTGAGACCCAAGCAATGCATGGCCAGTCAGCAGGAACCCCTGACAGCAGAGGACCATCCAATGTTTCATTTAAGGAAGGGGTGGGCCTGAACAGCAGATGCAGGCATCTGCCTGATTTCATGTGGGTGGCAAGAAAGAGGGAAATGGGGGGGGGGGGACAGGGTAGCAGAGAGAGGGTAGCAAACGTAATTCCATAGTGACCAACATAACATTTGTAAGCTGCTTTACATAATATTTTGCCTTTTAGCTAATATTATTTGAACTCCAGCAGGGGCGTAGCAAGGGGGGCGGAGGGGGCGGGGGGCCCAGGCAGCACCCCTGCTGAGGGTGAAACTTTGGGCGTTGGCCCCGCCCCCAGGACTTTTTAAAAAAAATATTTAATTTTTTAAAGGCTATTTTCGGCTCCACCCCAGCAGCCACCCTGCTGGCTGGCTTGCGGAGCCGGGGCATGGAGAGGGGCGGACCAGCGAGGAGGAACACCCTCTCCCTGCCCCGACTTGCGCTCCACCAAGGGAGCCCGGGCAGTGGATTCAGGAGTCTTTGCAGCCCGCCCCGGGCAGCCAAGGGGCTAAGAACGCCCCTGAACTCTAGTTAAGATTAAACTGTTTGTGTTAACTGGCTTAATCCTCAAGAAGTATGTCATTGTGTAAATGTTTACTTTTCACAGTATTTTAAAACTGATGTGACCAATAGAACTATTTTGGAGCCTCCAGAATTCCATACCCTCCAAGTGTCCCCATTTTCCAGGGACAGTCCCAGATTTACAAAAGCTGTCCCAGTTTCTAATTTAATCTCCGGATGTCCCGCTTTTCTTTAGAATGTCCCTATTTTCATTGGAAGGCATGGAGTTATGTGAACGCAGGGTGATCTTCCTCTTGGCTGCGTACTTCGGATCACACTGGTTGCTGAGCTGAGACTATCTCCTACGGTTGTATTGTTCCTTTGCCTGCTTATTCTAAACCGCTAGCAGGGGTCTGCAACCTTTAAGACAAAAAGAGCCACTTGGACCTGTTTCTGAAGAAAAAAAAAGAAACTGGGAGCCGCAAAACCACTGCGACATTTAAAACAAATATAACACTGCATTTTATTTTTAAAAATCCGATTTAAATTTAAAAAATCTGATTTAAATAAAAAAAATCCATTTTTTATTATTTTTTTAAAAAATCATTCATTTTTATCCAACCTGGGGACCACTACCAGGTCACAGCCTGATCCAAGGTGGGTTGCAACAGCATACAAATATTTGATTTGTTGTTGTTTTTTTAAAAAAAATGAGTCCTCAACTGCACACTTGTGTTAAATGTTTGTACCATGTCTAATTGAAGACTGCTGGCTTTTACAATAATCTTAGTGTCTTTTACCCTTAATATTCCAGACCAGAGGCTATGCTCACCTCTTCCAACCCCCTCTCTTGCTAAATAAAGCACAGAATTGCACCAGAGAAGCCTGTGATGTTTGTGCTGACTTGCATACAGGTGGCTGTAGTAGTTCGTAGTGTTCAAAGCTTTTTAGGGGAGTTCCCTGCCCCCTTAATGACAATGGCGATAGATTTTGCACATGAACACAGATCCAAGTTAGGACTCCTCTCTTCCACGCCAACAAGTGCTTTGTCAAGGCTCCCCTAACACACACTCAGGACAGAGGAAAAACTGCAACCTTTTGGGGCATCATTCTCCTACCCATGTCTCTGTGAGAACCAGCCCTTTATTCTGCCTCCCGTAGTACATCCTCCCCCTTCAAGAAATCATTTCCTTTGGACTTTCGGCCCATCTCCACCCCTATTACTCCTTGCCCTCGCGAAGGAAGCATTTTCACAAGTTTTCTTTTTGGTGGGCTGTCCGTGCTTCCAAACACCTGGAAGTCACGACAGGGGCTTCTCCCCCCACCTAGTAAATTCTGCCTCTGCATAAGTTACTCAGGTTTGGTTTTCTTTACCAGCCCACCCAACAACCCACCCACCCCGGTCGAAGCAGAGCAATAAGTCATTTACCTCAGCAGGGGACAAGCTCAGCTCCAATAATGAAACCCTTCCAAGGAGTGGGGGGGGGTCCAAAACTTGTGACAAGCAGGTAGGTGGTTGGAGAGCAGCATCAGAGGGGGAGGGGGGAAGGAAATGAGAGGGGGAGGG
This sequence comes from Lacerta agilis, assembly GCF_009819535.1. NCBI lineage: Eukaryota > Metazoa > Chordata > Lepidosauria > Squamata > Lacertidae > Lacerta > Lacerta agilis. Next base: position 69,846,560 of record NC_046319.1, on the reverse strand, counting down.
GGGAAGGAAGCGAGAGAAAGCTTTCCCAGTTTTTACGCAAGCCGGAGCCTGAAAGGTTGCCAGAGCGCGTGCGGCAAGGAGACTAAAGAAGTGCTATTGTGGGTCAAGTGACCTAGAACTGGGAGAAAAGAAAGCGCGGGAGAACAAGCCCCTCTTTCAGCCGCCGAGGAGGAATCCCCCGGATCTCCTCCAGCCACAGGCTGCCCAACCAAACCGGGGCAAAGCCAAGGCGCCGCTCTTTGCGCCGCGTGTTTGGAGAGGCCACTTTGGAGAGGCCACAGCCGGAGGGCGCGGCGCAGGCGGCCAACTTGCGCTCCCGCGCTCTGCCTGGCAGCCTAAGCAACACACCTGAGGAAGCAGCGGCAGAGGACTCCCCCTCCGCAGTCCCAGTCCCCCACCCCAAGGGACTCGTTGGGGGGTTGCAAAGCCCCCCACCCACGGCAGGCAGAGAGCTCGACGGTGGTTTCTGCCCAGCCAGCCCAGCTTTGCGCCCTGGAAGGCGGGGGCGACGTGACTAACCTTGCCTGGTGAGGTCCGCCGGCGGCTCCGCTCGACGCTGCTGCGGAAGAACGCACAACTGCCTTTTCCTCCATGCAGCCTTTTTAAGCAGCCACGTCCCTGCTGTGCGTGCTCGGGCTCCTAGGAGCCTCCAAGCCCCCTCGCGACACATGCACCCATTGGCTCCTGAGACGCGGGTCCCGGGCAAGGGCGAGTCCCGGCCTTGCTCCGGGGCGGAGAGAGACGCGCGCCCGCGAGAGCGCGGTCTGAGGCTGCGAGCGGAACCAGGAGTGAAGGAGGCAGCGGCAGGGAAACAGGCGCAGCTTCCTCGGCCATTTTTAAAAGGAGGGCTTCCCCCCTCGCCCTCGCCCACCACCCGCCGCCCCTGGCCCAGCCCACAGCTGCCTACCTCGTCGTCGCCTCGATGCAGCAGCCAGCAGCAGCTCCACACCAGCAGCAGTAGCCACACCTCTGGAGGGAAACTGCTGCTGTCTGCTGCTGCGCCTGCGCTGGCAAAAACGAGGCACGATGCATGAGCAGAGCAGCACAGCAGCAGCACCCTCAGCCTCCGGAGGGCGGGCCGCCGGCCAGCTGGAGGGCGGCCGCTGCCGTTGGCCAGCTGGAGAAGTGGACAGGCGTATCCGCCCCGGAGCCCCGGAGCCGCGGCAAAGGTGTAAAAGAGCCGCATGCGGCTCCGGAGCCGCAGGTTGCAGACCCCCGCGCTAACGCTTTCCTCCCTACTTCTGGCCTTACCCTCCCTTCCCTACCCATTTATTTCTTAACACCCTCCTGTCCCAAATCCCCCCCTTCGCCCCCTTCCCCCCATTCTTTTTTTTATTAAAAATTTATAAGATTTTCCAATTAAAAGCACAAATCATTACATGGTTAAACTTTTCATACTCCCCCCTCTCCCACCAACGGGAGCAAAATATCCAAACCCCCCTCCCACAGGAGTACATAAAATCATTATACGTTTAACCCCGCCTGCTAGTCTGCCTGCCACAGTTTTGTTTTGGTCACACATGTTACAGTGGTGCTCCTGGCAAGGAGCTCGTTCCCTTGCTGCTGTGGAAAGGGCAAGAAAACGCATTAATGCCTTTGCGGTTAAAACAGTGCGTGCACTGGGTGCAGTGGACATACCGCATCCTGATATTACCCTCCAGTCTGCCTCCCTGTTTCAGAGGGATGGATTACACTTCTCCGTGGGGAATGATCTATGGCTGGGGGCGATTATGGAAGGTCTCAAGGTTTGGCTGGACCTGTGAGTGGTTTTTTGGCAGGAGCCGTTGGCTCTGGTGGTGGTTAGGCATTGGTTATTGTGTTGATTACTGGATGGGTGGTGCCCACCTCCAGAATGATGATGATAATGGTGTGCAGGGAATTCCGTTAAAGGAATCCAGGGACTCAACATGCGCAATAGCCCCTGGGACCTCTGGGGAGAGGGAGGCTTTGCCCTCAGCCTCCTTAACTCTCCCCAGTTGGCATTCTCCCGACGCTGACCCAAAGTCAGCTTTGGCCCGGCGGACAGCTAGTCTGAACCAATGCCTACGCAACCACTCACAGAATTTGTATTTGAATAAAGTTGTGGCCTAAATTATTGCCAAAAACCCAAACAAAAATTTATGTCTCAAGTGTGAATTCTTTGTGGGGTGGCTTGAGGTCCTCGACACGCAACCACCGAGCCAAGGAGATGAGTAACTACACAACGTTAGATGACATCTGAAGGCAGCCCTGTAAAGGGAAGTTTCTAAATGTTTAGTGACTTATTAGGTTTTCATATACATTGGAAGCCACCCAGCGTGACTAGTGGGCGGGCCAGAGGCAAAAGTGGGCAGAGCAAGGAATGTAAACTATACCTTTGTATAGTGGGCAAACACTCACTCACATTTCTGTATTCTCTGTGTTCTCCAAGACACATGATCAGAGTTCAAGGACACATTCCAGATAAGCCAAAACACTCAGGGGGCAAAGTGTGTTTGTGGCTGGGGAGAGATAAAGACACCCAGGATGGCTGCATTCAGCCTCCAGGCCTGATGTTCCACACCCTTGTTAAAGACGACAGTGGCAGACCCATGTCTTCAAAGAAAAATCTACCATTTAAGACACCAGAAGGATGCATGGACAGGGTACACAGGACCCTTTGCCCTAGCCCTCCTCCCTTAACTGAGGGTCAAACACAACTCCCAACCCCAATTCTCTTCCCCAGCTCCATTTGGGCTCTAACACTAAAGGTAATCCAAGCTGAAAGGAAAAGCACCTTCAGCAGGAGTGAAGGGTGAGCAATAGATAGGGAGATGGCGCCCCTTGGAATTGCAGGTCTGCCTGAATGAACCATTACTGCTTGAGGCTTGCTTGGAGCAGAGTTCGATTGGAAGACAAGGATGTGGAGTCGCCAGGTGAAAGTGCAATGGAGGCTAATGAGGCTCCTGCAATTTCAAAAGCTTTGTAGCAGAGGGGTCAGCATGTTGCTTGTGTGACCCGGTCATCTTTTTGCATCTGCCGCCCCCCTGGCTTATAGGCTCACTCATAGTGTCTCAATGCTGCTGAGCAAGGGAGACTTACAGTTCCTTCTCAGAGCCAGCAGGTGGCCCAGAATACCTTGGAAGCTCTGTGTGTTTGCCTAATAACCTCTCATGAACAAGGGGATTCTAGCCGCTTATGTGACTCTGGCCAAAACTAGCCTGATGAAAAAGGAACAGCTCCGCCTACTGACTATCAAAGCGATAGCATGAGGGGCTCAAAATCGTGGAGTCACCTAGTTTGGTCGTCCTAGGGGATTTTAACATCCATGCCGACACGACCTTACAAGGGGCCGCTCGGGACTTCGTGGAAAGCATGGCCTCCATGGGGCTGACCCTGAATAAGTCTGGTCCAACTCATAGCCGAGGACATGCCTTAGACCTGGTATTCACCTCTATGGATGTTGGTGATCTGACATTAAAAAAAAGTGAAACTAAAGAAGTGCCATGGTCAGATCACTTCCTGGTGCAACTGGACTTCTCCGCAACCCTTCCCCTCTGCAGGGAGGTGGGACCAATTCGGATGGTCCGCCCCCGCCACTTAATGGATCCAAATGGTTTCCAGAGAGTGGTAGGGGATACTTTATCCCATGTTGATGGCCTTTCAGCCGATTCCCTGGTGGCCCGCTGGAATGTGGAGCTAACCAGGGCTATTGACTGTTTGGCTCCGAAGCGCCCTCTCCGGTTGCATGGAGCCCGGACAGCCCCGTGGTTTTCCCCGGAGCTGAGGGCGATGAAACAATCGTTGAGACGGCTAGAGCGCCGGTGGCAGAAAACCCATTCTGAATCCGACCGAACACAGGTTAGAGCTCAACGTCGAGCCTACCAAGTGGCGATAGCGACGGCAAAGAAGACTTTCTTCACCGCCTCTATTGCATCTGCGGAAAATAGCAGCAGGAGACTCTTTCAGGTGGTTCGGAATCTATCGGAGCCACCTTCGTCATCGGGGCCTGGTAGGGACCCCAAGATCTCCTGCAATGCGTTTGCAAAGTTTTTTGCGGATAAAATCGCTCAGATTCGGAAAGAGATAGACTCCACCGTGGGAGCAGGGCCAGGGCGGGAGAGTGCCAGAGTCCTGTCTAGTCCAGTTGCGTGGGATCAATTTCAGTCTGTTACCTCCGAGGATGTGGACAGGCTGCTTGGACGAGTGAAACCAACCACCTGTCTCCTTGATCCTTGCCCATCCTGGCTTATAAAAGCTAGCCGGGAGGGGCTGGGCGATGGGCTGCGCGGGGTGGTGAATGCTTCCCTCTGTGAGGGAGCCTTCCCAGCCCCGCTGAAAGAGGCGGTCATTAAACCGCTTCTTAAAAAAACATCTTTAGACCCGGCCAATATGGCCAACTATCGCCCAGTCTCAAATCTACCATTCTTGGGCAAGGTGATTGAGCGAGTGGTTGCTGAACAACTCCAGGCACGCCTGGAAGAAGCGGACCATTTGGATCCCTTCCAATCGGGATTCAGGCCTCACCATGGGACTGAAACCGCCTTGGTCGCGCTGGTCGATGATCTCCGGCGGGCTAGGGACAAAGGTGAGAGCTGTTTCCTAGTTCTGCTGGATCTCTCAGCGGCCTTTGACACCATCGACCATAACATCCTTCTAGACCGGCTAGAGGGGTTGGGAACTGGAGGCACTGTTATACAGTGGTTCCGCTCCTTCCTCCTGGGCCGTGTTCAGAAAGTGGTGGTGGGGGATGAGTGTTCAGACCCCTGGACTCTCACTTGTGGGGTGCCTCAGGGTTCTGTCCTCTCCCCCATGCTTTTTAATATCTATATGAAGCCGCTGGGAGAGATCATCAGGGGGTTTGGGCTGGGTGTTCATCAGTATGCAGATGATACCCAGCTCTACCTCTCTTTCAAATCAGAACCAGTGAAGGCCGTGAAGGTCCTGTGTGAGTGCCTGGAGGCGGTTGGAGGATGGATGGCGGCTAACAGATTGAGGTTGAATCCTGACAAGACAGAAGTACTGTTTTTGGGGGACAGGAGGAGGGCAGGTGTGGAGGATTCCCTGGTCCTGAATGGGGTAACTGTGCCCCTGAAGGACCAGGTGCGCAGCCTGGGGGTCATTTTGGACTCACAGCTGTCCATGGAAGCGCAGGTTAATTCTGTATCCAGGGCAGCTGTCTACCAGCTCCACCTGGTACGCAGGCTGAGACCCTACCTGCCCGCGGACTGTCTCACCAAGGTGGTGCTTGCTCTGGTTATCTCCCGCTTGGACTACTGCAATGCGCTCTATGTGGGGCTACCTTTGAAGGTGACCCGGAAACTGCAATTAATCCAAAATGCGGCAGCTAGACTGGTGACTGGGAGTGGCCGCTGGGACCACATAACACCGGTCCTGAGAGATCTGCATTGGCTCCCAGTACGTTTCCGAGCACAATTCAAAGTGTTGGTGCTGACCTTTAAAGCCCTAAACGGCCTCGGTCCTGTATACCTGAAGGAGCGTCTCCACCCCCATCATTCAGCCCGGACACTGAGATCCAGCGCAGAGGGCCTTCTGTCGGTTCCCTCACTGCGAGTAGCAAAACTACAGGGAACCAGGCAGAGGGCCTTCTCGGTAGTGGCGCCCGCCCTGTGGAACGCCCTCCCATCACAGGTCAGGGAAATAAACAACTACCTGACATTCAGAAAAAACCTGAAGGCAGCCCTTTTTAGGGAAGTTTTTAATGTTTGATATTTTTGTATTTGATTTCTGTTGGAAGCCGCCCAGAGTGGCTGGGGAAATCCAGCCAGATGGGCGGGGTACAAATAATAAATATTATTATTATTATTATTATGTACTCTTCGCTACAGTTCCATTTCAGCACCCTGGAGTCCAGACTTAATCTACTTATCCAAAGAATTCTTCTTTTCTTTTCTTTTTAAACTGCAATTTTTATTATTTTTCAGAAAACAGAACAAAACATACAGAGCAACCCAAAGGAAGAATACAGCATTCCATTAAGAAACAAAAGCAAAACAAAAAAAAAAAAAAAGCCAAATCATGCAGACTATCAATTGCTTTGTACGGCGGTATTCATGATTAGTTAGCAATGCCAACACTAATGTTTAATATGTAATTTAAAGACACTTTGATCAGCTCAGAAAGCTACAGGAGGAAACTAACAGCTAAGAAAAGAATTGCCAAATGAGGGTTAAAGCTGGATTAGAACAGATGTGGTCAACTTTACTCATCCCAAGGACTGCATTCTGTCCTTGGCAACTTCTATCAACTGTGCAGCAGTGGTGGGCAGGGCCAGAGATTAAGTGGGAGGAGCAATGGATGTTAATTTCAGTTTCAAACGGTCGGCTAGTTTTCACACACACTCATTAGAATCAAGACACCAGCTGTTCAGAAAACACAACAGTGCATGGGCAGAATCAGAGTTCTTTTCATTTAACTGGCATTCCCCATCATTAGTTTATTCTGCAAGGCAAAAAATTAAAATTCAAATGTGAATCTTGATTGGAGCCTTCAGCCAGCTTTTGAAATGGGTGTTAACACAAGGCAAAATTAGAAACAGGAATGAAACATAAAGCAGAAACATCAAAACACACGAGAAAGGTGTTTGAATCATTCTCTTCTACTGCTTCATCTGACTCCATCCACCTGCCACAAGTGACCTAAGATTCAAGGCCCTGGATCTAGCACCTTGCTTGCTGCAGCTCATTTATGAGTTTGTCAATTGCAGATCTTAATTCGTTGAACATGCTAAGGATCTTGTTTTCTGGGGAGAGAAAGAAAAACAGTATTGTAAGCAGTCAGAGCCAGCCCTAATATTGGACAGAGCAAGGAAAAGTGTCTGATATGGCTTCTTTTGGAGTGCCGTTAAAAGACAACCATCTGTGTGGTGATGTGAAGGCCTCTGCTTCAGTTGCCTAAATCTTAGAATCGTAGAATTGTAGAGTTTGAAGGAACCACAAGGGTCATCTAGTCCAACCCCCCAGCAAAGCAGGGATCTTTTGCCCAGATGGGGCTCAGACACATGACCAAGAGATTAAAAGTCTCATGCTCTTCATTCCTCCCCCAGCCCTGTTGCCAAAGCACTACCTAAAGTTAAGCCATGGTTTGGTTTCACATTATGTGCAAACCCAGGCTTGTGGTGGTTTGTCTTAGCTCCAAGAAACCATGAGCTGTATCCAAGCCTTGTTCTTGGTTTATCGCTTTTGGCTTGCTGACATAAAGGCAATCTATGAGCCTGAGTTTGGATGCAATTACTAAAACATGCTGTGGCTTCACTTTGGGTAGCATAGCAGCAACAGGAGAAATAGGGTGAGGAACAAAGTGCCTACAAATTTCTGGGTACACTTGATGCCTCTCACTAAACCCAACTTCGGCTTAGCATGGTGTCCGAACAATGTCACACTGTTGCAAGGTGTGTGTGTGTGTGTGTGTGTGTGTGTGTGTGTGTGTGTGTGTGTGTGTGAAAATAAAACAAACAAAGCAGAATTGTAAGGAGCCAGAGCCAGCCTAGCTTTAAGCAGGGCAGGGAAGCCCACCTGGGGTGGTTTATTTTGAGGTACAATCAATGGGCAACTAATTGTTCGTTATTTTGATCGCTGTATTTTACCTACTATTTTCTTGAGATGTTCTGAGGAGGTCCCATTTAGCACTTCTACAATTGCCATAACATCAGAGAGGGCAAGGCACCACACCTCAGATGGCATGTTTTGGGGTTGTTAGGCACAGCACCACCTGCGTCCCTGGAGATGCCAAGGATTGAACATAGGACTGTGCATATAAAGTGACTGCACTCCCACTAAACTCCACAAAAAGATGAGGAAAATGCTAACGTTAATGGATGCCTTCCATGGTGAATGTTAGGGGCCATACTTACGACCTTGCGATTTCCTGGTGGAGTAGAACTCTTCCCAGAAAGCATTGCACTTGCAGGGTATCTGAGAAGAGGAAGGAAGAGGAAGCGGAGTTGGAGAGGATGGTTGAGGCTGGGGAGAAGCCTGAGTCGTCGGACACAAGGAGCAGATCTGTTCCAGGGTGCAGCCTGGTAGCGAGGAGGCCTGTGTCTCTTCTGAGAAGGAAAGGAGAAGCATTTAGGACATGTGTGCGCACACACCCCTCCAAGTATGAAGTCAAATAATGAAATCTGTTCAAACCTGCTATGTCGGCTTACCATCTTTTTTCTTGGGTTTGGGCCCTGAGGTGGCATGGGGTAGCCCGTCCAGGCAGTTAGCTAGAAAAAGAAAATGATCCAATGAGTTATTTGGCCTATGGCTCATCTCTCACAGAAGCTGCATGTGGATGTTGAAAAGCATGGGGGAGAGATCAGAACCCTGAGGTACCCCACAAGTCAGAGCCCATGGGTCTGATCACTAATCCCCCACCACCACTTTCTGGACACAGCCCAGGAGAAAGGAGCGGAACCACTGTATAACAGTGCCCCCAGATCCCAACCCCTCTAGACGGTCCAGAAGGATGTTACAGTCGATGGTGTCAAAGCCCGCTGAGAGATCCAGCAAAACTAGGAAACTGCTCCCACCTTTGTCCCTAGCCCGCCGGAGATCATCGACCAGGTGACCAAGACAGTTTTAGTCCCATGATGAGGTCTGAATCCCAACTGGAAGGGATCCAAATGGTCTGCTTCTTCCAGGCGTGCCTGGAGTTGTTCAGCAACCACTCGCTCAATCACACTATATCTTGCATGGTTTCAGGCAAGATCTTGCCCCAAATCAGGGATCTCTTGCCTGAAATTGGCACCGATGCAACCACTGCTTCTCCACCAGGGAAGGAAACAGTGAAAAAACTTTGCAAAATCATTGCAGGAGATCATGTGGCCCATACTGGGCCCTGATGAAGCAGGTGGTTCCGCTAGATTGCAAACCACCTGAAAAAGTCTTCTGCTGCTGTTTTCTGCAAATGCAATAGACATTGAGCTCTAACCCGTGTCTGGTTAGCTTCAGAATGAGTTGTCCACCACCGGCGCTCTAGCCGTCTCAGCGATTCTTTCATTGCCCTTAGATCCGGGGAAAACCACAGGGCTGTCCGGGCTCCATGCAATCAGAGAGGGCGCTTCGGAGCCAAACAGACAATAGCCCTGGTTAACGCCACATTCCAGCGGGTCACCAGGGAATCTGCTGAAAGGCCATCAACATCTCCAAGTTGTTTATGTGCACAGTTGCGGGTCATTTTCCAGAAGTATTTCATTTCTACATTTATACCCACTTTCCAAAAGTTAAGAGTTATATTCACAATAACGTGGAAAAGGTTGCAGCTTAAAGATTGTAGTTCAATCTCTGACGTCTCCCACAATCTACTGGTCCAGCATACCACATTAATCAGGCTGCGTCAACCCAACCCCAGGGAAAAAAGATTTTGGGATAACATTATTTTCTCATCAGCTCTGTTATTTCTCATTTGGGGGTGCTGAGAAAGTCCATATATACAGAAACATGTTCAGATACTGCAGTTCAGCACCTACAGGGTTAAGTGAGGCCATTTCTATGGCCCCTCCAGACCCAGCCAAACGCCAGATCACTAGCATGCCCTGGATGCAACCCTGCCCATCTTTGAAGGTGACTGGACATTAGATTGTATTCTAAAGGTGCATTTTATGCAAGACCAACAATGCCGGTTTACAAACTACATTGGTGAGTGTGTAGAATTGGCTTTAAATATGCTATTTCCTGCTTTCCATCCTGATAGTCACACAGTGCATGAAAATCAGAAGGGAAAAGTAGTCCCTCAGAAGAGGATGGAAGAGGCGAGCAATGTCTGTAAATCCTGATGGTCATCATTCACCAGCCCAACAAACAAACTCACACTGGACATTGATGGTCAGTTCTGAGCTATCGAATCCAAATGTATTTTCAGCTGTACAGCGATAGACACCAGAATCTTGCTCTCTTATAGAATCAAATTCCTTTATGGGGGTCGTCCATTCATACTTCCGGGCATCCTTCCAGTACCATTGGTACGTAACTCCAGGGTTGCTACTGTTGACTGTACATGCAAGAGAGAGTTTCTCCCCTTCACAGACTGTGATTCCAGGCATAGCACTCAGTTTAACTCTTTTAGGACCATCTGAAATAAATAAAATATGGAAGTCAGAAGTACCGTAAGAAACTGACAGAAGCTGCAAGGCTGGAGGTCCTCAAATATAAGCAGGGACCCTTAATTATAACCCCCTCCCATCTTGCAGGGATTCCCATCACATTTCATACTCAATAACAGATATCCTCCCAAATGCGACAATCACATGCTTCTTGCTATTGTAAACGCCTAAGCCATACCTCACCATCCCTCACAAGGTTCAGAGTTCAGACAATGGCTTTTCAGAGGAACAGAATCTTGTGCAGTTCAGACAGAATATTTTTTCCCACATTTTCCCCACATAGCCCAGTTTCATCCCCTCTGAATACTCACATTTCACATCCAATGTCATGGTGCTCTTGGATATCTCTGTCCCATTGTGGCTTTTTAGAGTGCATGTCAGCATTTTCCTGTGATCCTCCCAAGTTGGAGTAAAACGCAGAACAGTCTGGACTTTTCCATCTCTATTGGTTGTTTTTTGGGAAGACATACGACTCTCCTCCAGGCCGCTGAGAGTCAAGATAATTGGCTCATCGGGGCAATGGTAAAATACCCAGCAGGTCACTGTCACTGGCCTCTGTTCTCGGATTTGTGCCATGCTGCTTTCTATCATGGGTTTGGGTGGTGACACTGCATGCAGAAAATTAAAAGGGGAAATTCCAAGTCATTGACCAGGCAGAGCTGTAGACCAGAGACAGACTCTCTGCATGTTCTTGGACCCCAACTCCAATCAGCCACAGCCAGCATGATCAGGGGAGATGGGGGTTCCAATCCAACAACTTCTGGAAGTTCAAAGGTTCCCCACCCCTGATCTACAAGAAAGCTGTTGAGCAAATAAGAGCCTTGATCCAAAAATGGCAAGAAGCATCCAGGCCCATTTTTTACCCCTTCTGTGATGCAGCATGTTAGCATAGTTATACCTGCCTCCAGCTGGAGCACAGAAAGAATGGTCACTTTTTCCAAAGTTTGTATCAGTGGAGGCTTGCCAATGAGGACAAATGGGGCACTCCCCCGCCAACCGCAGTCTGCCCTCGGCCAGTACCCCTCCCATCTGCCTCCTGACTTATAACCAGTTCATTGGGGTCTGACACTGGCTGTTAACTTCCTCCTCACTCTCAGAGTTCCCCAACTACAATGCAGCAGGGAGGAGGACAGAGACAAAACTAGAATCGGTTGGCTTTGCTCGTCAATGGCTCTGGTGCCACCTACTACTGGCCTCTCTGTCTATCATCCTACCAGTCCCTATGGGCACCAGCTGGCACTGGTGGCTCTATATGAACGAGGATCTAGGGCACGTGAGAGCCAGTTCTGTAGAAGGAGGAGGTGCCTCTGGTGGTGGAGCCATCTAGCTGCCAAGTCTCCTTCCCCACAGAATGGGAACAGTGCTGCATGTGACAAATGCAGAGAAGGGTGGAAAATAAGAACATATTATATCCCTAGTTGGCTGAATTACTAAAGATTTTTGAGCTGATCTTTGTCGAATGGGCATTTGCAGAAATGATTTTATTCCTGTTTTTCAGAGAACTTGTAGAAGTGATTTTCTTGATTTGAATTTTATATGAATTATTTTATTGTTTTTAAAGCTGAACTTGTGTATATGGTATCCCCATATTGAACTTGTGCACCAATTCAGAGCCTTCAGGCTATAAAGTGGATTATAAATTTGTTAGGTAATAAAATAAATAAATGATTCTTTTTGCATATCAAAGTGCTGATAAGGCAAATAAGAACACAGTGTGTTGTACCTATAGTTAATCCATTTAGGTCCATTATTTTCAATGGGTCTACTTTGAGTCGACTAACGTTTCATGCAACACAATGTAGGAGGCTGGCTGATGCGTGGCACATTAGTTTCACACAAAGATATGGCAAGGCCTCCTGGCAAATTGAAGAAACCCTTATAGGAAGGGATTCCAGAAATGTTCTTCAGTTACCAGTCTACCCATTACTGTTAGTCCACTCTTGGGATCCCTTCCAGTTCCTTAATTCTGTGATTCTATGATTCCCTAGGATTACAATTACAGCCTTAGAAAATTGAAAATTTAGGGCTCCACCAGAAATCCTTTATTTGTTTGCATGAAATTTATGCAGAGTTAGATTATATCCTTGTCGAGCTTTTGTTCTGATTTGATGACAGAGCAGTTGAGCATCTGTTATTCAGCTTGATTTCTTTATATGGTATTTATACATCTTCCCACATTAGCCATTTGCTCACCCCACACTTTTCAGTGCATGACCCTATCACTTGCCAAGCTACAGAAAGGCTGATTCTTTTTAAAAGTGAATTATTGCACTAGAGCAACAGAGCACTTAAAAGTGCATAAATCTACATTTCTGGTATGCACTTGAATCTCTCCCACAGAACAGTAAGAGTCTGGAGCATAGCTGTCAACTTTTCCCTTTTCTTGCAAGGAATCCTATTCGGAATAAGGGAATTTCCCTTTAAAAAAGAGAAAAGTTGACAGCTATGGTCTGGAGGTGCCCTTAGCTTCCACACTACTTGACCACTTTGGCATGAGTGGAGGAGAAATCATCTCTGAAAGTTTCTTACCATCAATATTAACAACTGTATCAGCAAACCATTTGTCTAGTTTACGCTTGATTCCAACGAAGCCATAAAGTCTTGCTCCATATTTGCCACTGTCATTTTTCTGGAGATGAGAGATCTTCAGGCTGCAGTTTCTGTTGGTTAAATTCCCAACAAAACTCACCCGATTCAGAAAGTGGAGACTTGTTGGAGTCAGGTAGTTCTCCGAGGTAGTGGAGCCATTGTATAACATGATACCAGAATAATCTTTCAGTGTCTCAACATACTCGGGGTCAAAATACCAAATCAGGAAAAAGTTGTCAACCCGAATCCGATTATATGTTAGGCCGATCTTACACGGAATCAGAATACAGGATCCTTCCCACGTAGCGAGATTATTCGGGGCAATGGTCAACAAATTTCCATTACCCAAGATACCTAAATCGGAGAACAACATGTGATATTTTGCTCAGCTCCCACCATGCATTCAAAAGGATGATGAAAATGATTTCAAGGCAGTGCTCTCTAATCAAAACTAAACTAAACTTCTGACTGCCTCTCCAGACTGGTAGCTTTTTTTGCAGTAATATTCTGAAACATGTCAATAGCATTGCATTAGTGGGGGATTTATACTGCACTATCAACACATCATCAGAGGCACTTTTAGGGTGGCAGGAGTGGTGTTGTCACACTGAGCGCTTCCCTGCAGGGGTCATCAAGTCAATGTTTCAGAATGGCGCTACAGAGGTGGGGTTCATGGAATTTTAGTGTCACACAGGACGCCGCTGAAATCTGAGAGCCCAGCGTCCACCACTGCCTTCTGCCCATTCCTTCCTAAAAACCAAAGAGAGCAGTGGTGCTTAAAAGAGACCAGAAGCCCAATCTGCTTTGTTGGCACACATCATGCGTTACCTGGAAGGAAGAGCAGACACAAGAAACTCCTCATTGTGGATTCATGCAAGGGCCAAATCTGGAAGCAAGGGCGTGGAAATGGATTATTGATTAATTCGGTTACAGTTATTTACCATCAAAAATATATTCCCCGAGTCATAAGAATGTTTATTGACATGTGCCCAGAGAGAAGGCTTGTATGCAGCTTGGTGAAAGGGGGAGTAGCTGTCACAACATCTGTTCTTGCTCATTCAGCTTCTGCTCCCATAGTACTCCTAACCAGACTACAACTCCCATCAGCTGGGGCTGATGGAGTCCAACAACATCTGGAGGGCACCACATTAGCTGCTTCTGATCTGGAAAGCCTCAGAACCAAGCCTCCTCAACTCCTCCCATTTTTGCCTTTTTCTATCCCTGCATTCTGACTGGGAAGGGCCGTAGCTCAGGGACAGAGCACATGATTTGCATGCACAAGGTTCCAGATCCAACAGCTGTCATGGCAGGGCAGGGAGAGATTCCTACCTCAAGTTCTGAAGAGTTGCTGCCAGTCCGTAGGGAATATTGACTTGAGCCAGTGTGGTTTAATGGTTAGAGTGCTGGACTATGACTTGGGAGACCAGGGTTCAAATCCCCACTCTTCCCTGAAACTCACAGGGTGACCTTGGGCCAGTCACCATCTCTTCGCCTAACCTACCTCACAGGGTTGTTGTGAGGATGGAAGGAGGGAGGGAACCATGTTCCACACCTTGAATGCCTTGGAAGAAAAAAGGTGATATATAAATGTAATAAATAAACAATAAATCCTATTAATGGACTGATTCTGTACGTGGGACTTTTCAATGTCCCTAACTACCAGGAAGACAGCCATCTCCAGTAAGCGTTGAAGATAGGGAGGGATATATTTTTTAAAAAAAATTCAAATCCATTATGTTCACAGCAGCCAGAAAGATTTGCATGCAGCTGGGAGTTATCTTTGAAATTCATCTTCACTTTAATAAACAATAAAAATCACCAAACAAGTACAAAAGAAACTTAATATTTTGTTTCTTTAACCAGATTACTTTGGGGGGGGGTCACTAAAGCGACTCCCCAAACCGTTTTCTACCAATCAGCTAATGTGACGCCCCTCTTATTTAAAAGGAGTGAATCCAGAGATTTCAATAGTTGTTGTCCAATGATTTCTGCAAAGACCCCAGTCCAAAACTGTGACACTTTGTCACAAGTCCTCCACCTGAGATGAAATGACCTTGGCTCCTTATATCCTCTTCAACATAGTCTCTAATCAGACACCTTCATTTGAAACAGTCTCATAGGAGTCGTATACTTTCAATGCTTGTTCTCTCATGGTAGATAAAACTGATGTCAACGGGAACCTTAACCACATAGAAGTCCAACAATTGTATTCAATCAAAATATTCCAGTCTGACTCCCCCATCCATTTCAGGCTTTCTGCACAGCTCATATCAATGCTGAGAAGTAGGCTATAAATAGGAGACACCAACCTCTCTACTTTACCCTCAGAGCTCAGAAATACCAGCTTGAACGGCATGAGAGGAAAGAGACTTCTTAAGAACATTTCCAAATCTATATTGCAAACAGAACGTACGATTCTAAATAAAGAGAAACCAAAATGGACAGATTTCACCAACCATAGTGAACATGCACTGAATTTGCATTGCAAAATTGAAAGTCCCTTTTCAAACTCCTGCCATATACACATACATATACACATACACATACACGGGTGAAAAGAGCTCTGAACCAAATTCAAATACTGCTTGTGGTTAGACCTCCCTAGGGTTGGGAGCAAAGTTTGGTTCCGTCTATATTTTAATGCAAAACACCCTACTTCTCATTTCCTGAAATAAAGTGTTGACTGAAACTTAGCTATTCTTTCGCCATTCTCCACATGTGGAAGACTTCTATCAAAACACCCATTTGAAATGCATGTGGAAGGGAAAGTCCTATGCATTAAAATGCATATATTGGTAGGAATGACGGCATTAAAAATGCATTCTGTTAGGTAAATTTGCTTGGGGAAATGTATCTATGAGGCAAAACAGCATACAAACATGTGCATTTTTTAAAAAAAAAAACATGACACTTTAAAGGAAAAAAGCGAGCTAATGTGGAAATGTGGAAAACTGAAATTAAGATAGGATACATAAGAAATGGAGCGAAGCCAACTTCAACAAATTCAACTACTGCATGCCCTCCTACCAATCTTTCTAACACATGGGCCAAAGAACAATTTGTATTACCTGTGTAGCTGTATCTTTAAGTGAAGAGAATGGAAGGCTCCCACCACCCACTACATATATTGACAGCATGATACTGGATCCAGATCAGGACCCAAGAGGCAGGGACGAGTGCCTGTTAGAAGGCTTGAACTGTTTGCTTCAGTTCTCAATCAGAATTGAGAGCCCCAAACCTACGCAACTGAGATAAACAAAATCTTGTTTTACTTCACCAATTGCAGGTGAAGAGAGGCCACAGTGGGGTGGGGGGTGAAGGGTTAACACTCCTTGTTTTCTGATTGGGTACCCCCATAGTGACAATCTGTGTAAACAAACACACCTGCATTGAAAGGCACAGCTATGTAACATTTACATGTTGTTTACAGAGTTTCTTCCAGAAGGGAAATGATGGGAATTTTTTCCCCAACTACCTTTGCTGTGTGTCACCTGTGAACACCCCTAGTGAGACTTCCCCTTATGGATCATTCATCAAAAAACCCTTAGGAGATCAAAGCTCTGGAGTAAGAATTTTTTCCCTAGGAATCATTCCTTTGTATTCCTACCTGTTAGTGAAGATGCAGGCGAAGTATGAGGAGCTCAGCTTAGCTGTCTTAAGATCACCCTTTCAGTGCTAAGTGCAGCTGTTTGCCAGCGTCCAAGTCGACCAAGCTGTGATGGCCCAAAATAAAAATAAACCCAGCAGCAACTAAGGCTGTGCATCTGTCACAAGAACTTCCTTCTTTCTGCCCAGAGCAGAAGATCTGGGGGCATCTGGTGCTGCTGCTTCAAGCTTGGCTGAGTCCCTGCGGTTAAGGGCGAGGTATTTTTGTTGAAATAGTAGCCAACCCACATTGCTGTGAGTTTGAGACCCGAGCAATGCATGGCCAGTCAGCAGGAACCCCTGACAGCAGAGGACCATCCAATGTTTCATTTAAGGAAGGGGTGGGCCTGAACAGCATCTGCAGGCATCTGCCTGATTTCATGTGGGTGGCAAGAAAGAGGGAAATGGGGGGGGGGCAGGGTAGCAGAGAGAGGGTAGCAAACGTAATTCCATAGTGACCAACATAACATTTGTAAGCTGCTTTATATAATATTGTGTGTTTTAGCTAATATTATTTGAACTCCAGCAGGGGCTTAGCAAGGGGGGCCTTTGTATAGTGGGCAAACACTCACTCACATTTCTGTATTCTCTGTGTTCTCCAAGACACATGATCAGAGTTCAAGGACACATTCCAGATAAGCCAAAACACTCAGGGGGCAAAGTATGTTTGTGTCTGGGGAGAGATAAAGACACCCAGGAAGGCTGCATTCAGCCTCCAGGCCTGTCGTTCCACACCCTTGTTAAAGACCACAGTGGCAGACCCATGTCTTCAAAGACAAATCTACAATTTAAGACACCAGAGGGATGCACGGACAGGGTACACTGGACCCTTTGCCCTAGCCCTCCTCCCTTAACTGAGGGTCAAACACAACTCCCACCCCCAATTCTCTTCCCCAGCTCCATTTGGGCTCTAACACTAAAGGTGATCCAAGCTGAAAGGAAATGCACCTTCAGCAGGAGTGAAGGGTGAGCAATAGATAGGGAGATGGCGCCCCTTGGAATTGCAGGTCTGCCTGAATGAACCATTACTGCTTGAGGCTTGCTTGGAGCAGAGTTCGATTGGAAGACAAGGATGTGGAGTCGCCAGGTGAAAGTGCAATGGAGGCTAATGAGGCTCCTGAAATTTCAAAAGCTTTGTAGAAGAGGGGTCAGCATGTTGCTTGTGTGACCCGGTCATCTTTTTGCATCTGCCGCCCCCCTGGCTTATAGGCTCACTCATGGTGTCTCAATGCTGCTGAGCAAGGGAGACTTACAGTTCCTTCTCAGAGCCAGCAGGTGGCCCAGAATACCTTGGAAGCTCTGTGTGTTTGCCTAATAACCTCTCATGAACAAGGGGATTCTAGCCGCTTATGTGACTGTGGCCAAAACTAGCCTGATGAAAAAGCAACAGCTCCGCCTACTGACTATCAAAGCGATAGCATGAGGGGCTCAAAATGATGTACTCTTCGCTACAGTTCCATGTCAGCACCCTGGAGTCCAGACTTAATCTACTTATCCAAAGAATTCTTCTTTTCTTTTCTTTTTAAACTGCAATTTTTATTATTTTTCAGAAAACAGAACAAAACATACAGAGCAACCCAAAGGAAGAATACAGCATTCCATTAAGAAACAAAAGCAAAACAAAAAAACAAGCCAAATCATGCACACTATCAATTGCTTTGTACGGCAGTATTCATGATTAGTTAGCAATGCCAACACTAATGTTTAATATGTAATTTAAAGACACTTTGATCAGCTTAGAAAGCTACAGGAGGAAACTAAGAGCTAAGAACAGAATTGCCAAATGAGGGTTAAAGCTGGATTAGAACAGATGTCGTCAACTTTACTCATCCCAAGGACTGCATTCTGTTCTGGGCGCCAGTGGTGGGTGGGGCCAGAGATTAAGTGGGAGGAGCAATGAATGTAAATTTCAGTTTCATACAGTAGGCTGGTTTTCACACACACTCATTAGAATCAGGACAACAGCTGTTCAGAAAACACAACAATGCAGGGGCGCCAAGTAGAATAAAATACTGTGGGGGCCCAGGTAAGCCCTGCCACACATAATCAATCACATGATGCAGCACAGATGTGGACATGTGGATTGACCCTGGACTTAGGGACTTGACTCCTGACTTGCCACAAGGTAGGCAATGGGTTCAGGACATCAACAGAAGAAGCCGCCCCTGCCAATTCATGGGGAAACATTTGTGTTGTCCATAAAGCATTGGTACTGGCCATTCTACCATCTTTATCTCCTGACCTCCATTAATTGCCTTGGGAGGAGTACAAGTGTGTAACCTTTTTGCCCTCCAGATGTTGCTAAACTACAAGTCCCTTCAGCCCCAGCAAACATGATCAATAGCCAGGGGTGATGGTGGGAGTTTGAAAAGTGACTTCCATTTTTGCAGGGCAAATTCAGTGCATGTTCATGAGAGTCAGAGAAATCTGCCCATTTTGGTTTCCCTCTCTTTCTCGTGTTTTTCAGTCGTTAAGTTCACCACATTTTTACATCAAATTGGGGGATGTTTTTGAGAAGATTCAAAGACATGTTCATGCACAGATCTCCTAATGTGTGGATTTTTTGTATGCATTTATGCCTAATAAACACATTTTTGCCAGTGATATTCCCTAGTGCAATGCAAAATTCGGTGAAGTAGATTTCAAAGTAGAGTTGGGTTTTGGTTTGGGAAGATTAGCTTAGGTGAGTTTGTATGAAAAAGCAAATGAAAGTATCTCTTCCCTCCCTCTGCCCATCCTCAATGTATGCTAGGGATTACTCTCTTCCTGGCAGTTAGGAACATGGAAAAGGGCAGGATTCTGACCTTTTCCATTAAAAGCACATGCTCTGCCACTGAGCAATGGCCCTTCCCAGTCAGTATGCAGAGACAGTGCACAAAAGGAAAAGGCAAAAATGGTGAGGTGAGGAGGCAGGAACCTGAGACTTTCCAGACTGGCCTAAGGTTTGGGTCCAACGTAGCCAATGTTGTACCCTCCAAACATTGTTTGATTCTAAATGAGGATTTAAACCAAGGTTCATCTTATGGAGATGTTTATCAAGAATTCATCCTCTTACAAAAGGGATGTGAACACAAGACAACATTTAAGAAAAGAGCAGAAAGCATGGCAGAAGAATAATCACTTGTGAGAAAGGAGTTGGGATCTTGATTGCCTCTCCTCATTTGTGGCTTCCTCTGGGTTCTCTCAACCAGACATATCCTTTGGGGCTTTGCTCTGCTCTTTCATTCTCAGAAGGTGTTCACAGTATTGATGACATCCTGTTTCAGTTCTTTGAAATTCCTACAAATCAGGCTCTGGGGCAAAGAAAGAAAACGTACTCAGCCTCATATTCCGGAGATGTCAGAGAATTCCAACAAAAACAGAAACAGGAGCAGAAATTGTCTATGTTCACTTAATCACCCCATGTCATTTTGAATAACCCAGTCCAATGAATATGATTGATTCACTGTTGTTGTTGTTGCTGCTGCTGCTGTCAGACTGCAAATGACGTGTGTTTTGTTTTTGCTCCCATTTGCATTGTGTTTCCTTTATTTTGAAATAAATGAGATGGAATAATGTAATGACACCTTAGTTAATTACGTATATTGCATAAGCTACATAAATTTGCCACAGTGGACAGGAAGACAAATAATGTAGTTTTGGAGGAAGAACTGCAGCAGCATGGAAACAGTGCTGCATGTGATGGAAAGGGATGCCTTCTTACATCTGTAATCCTACCATCCCCTCAACTAACAGCCACCCTAGCATTATCTGCATCATTCTGTAAAGTTGTGCCCCTCACTCTCAGATCACTCAGGACATCTCTAGGCCAGACATAATCCATGGGATTCTTACGCATATTGCTTCTGAGGTGGTTACTGCCAATTCTTGCAACTGGGTAGTATTCAACTAAGTGCTGCTCAGAGTAGACCTATTGAAATTAATGGACCTAAGTTAGCCATGTCCATCAGTGGGTCTACCCTGAGTAGGACTAGTCTTGGATACCACCCGCTGAAGGTGAGCTCTGCAGTTTACTCAGCTCTAAACCTCATTCCTAGTTCATTTGAGGTTCTATGCCTTTCAAAACCTCAAGGCAAATTTTGGAAAGCAAAACGGAGATGCAAAATTCAGAATCTGGATATGGGAATGCTTAATGTAGGCAACATTTCATTTTAGCCCCACAATCCTATTAGTGAATGAAGCTGGCATTTTGCCTGAAGGATGTGTGACCTTCTACTAGAAATGACTTGGTTTCTATCAGCTGGGGTGGAATGAGCATCCATGACCTCTGCTTGAAAATATTACATAAGAAAAAGGCCTCTGGTACCTACAACAGAGACTCAGTGTCTGGGATGTTGGGATTTTGTGCTCAGATGTGGGATGAAATAGGATTAGTGCCTAGGTATTAGAACAAAGGAATCAAGCATGAAGACTTCCAACAACCCATCATTTCAATAAAACCAGCACCAGCAATTGGAACTTCCAGGAGGCTGAAGAAGAGGAATTACCATCATTATCCTCTGCAGTATTTCCATTTTGCTGCCCTCAACCTCCTCTGGAGGAGAGATTATTATTAATGAATCAACCAATCATTACCCATCCTTCACCTTAAGATCCAGGGGTGAGTTACAACACTAAAACAGTATTAAAAAACAATTCAAAACAACTTTAAGCCATAAAAACAAAGCAGATCGTAAAAGCGTACAGCTCAACTGTTAAATGCGAGGGCAAATAGGTGCATCTTCATTCAGCACCCTCTGAAAGTTGTATAATGAAGGTGCCAAGTCTACCTCTGTTGGGAGGGAATTCCACAGTTTAGGGGCCACCACGAAGAAATGCCCTCTCCAAGGCCCTCGCCACATTCAGCCTCTGAGGGCAGAGGAACTACCAATAGGGTCAATCTCAGCACCCAAGTGAGGCTGTAGAGAAGGAGGCACTCTTTCAGATATTTGGGGCCTGAGATGTTTAAGGGTTTTAAATTCCAATGTGAACACCTTGAATTGGGCCCAGAAATGAACTGGCAACCAATGCATGTATTTCAAATAGGGGTTGTATCATATCTAAATGGAACACCAGCCAGTAATCTGGCTGCTGCATTTTGGACCATCTGAAGTTTCCGAATCACCTTCAAGGGCAGCCCCCACATTGAGCGTGTTGCAGTAATCCAATCTGGAAGATACCAGACCATGGAGTACAGTGACCAAGTCATCTCTGTCCAAAAGGGATCATAGCTGGAGAACCAGTCAGAACGGAAGAAAGGCATTCCTAGCCGCCACCCCCGGCAATGCTTTGTATTTTGGTAATTAGGGAATGTTTGTTGTAAGCCACCTTGGGCACAGCTCACTGTGGAAAGGTGGCATATAAATGAGCTCAATCAATCTTACTCACAACGGACATCTATAAGAATGGCTGGGGAGCGTGATGGGCCTGCGCTGTTGCTTGCTTCACAATGGTAGGTCCCGGAATCCCCTGGTTTCACTGCATGGATGGTCAACACATTATCTGCAGAGTCCTGCAGCAGCTGTTGCTCATCTTTGTACCACGCGTATTTGAGTTCTCGAGGGTTAGCCGCTCTCACTTCGCACGTCACCTGAAAACGGCTAAACTGATGAACCACCTTTTCTGTCATTCCCAAAATGTATACCTCCTTGGGAGCAACTGCAGGAAGGGAGAACAAACGCAAAGCATCACACAAAGACACAAGCAAATGAATGCAAAATCATCATCACCATCATCACTGCAGTACCAAGGGTTCTGCTGCACTGGAAGAGACTGGCTGGACACTGAGGAGTGGTGGTTGGATGCTGAGGAGAGGACCCGGGGAAAGGGGGGTTGAAGTCAGAGGCAGGAGAAACTGCAGCATTGGAGAGTGAAGAACAGGTGCAGGAGGAGAAAGTGATAGGTCAGGCTGGTGTAAAGTCAAGGACCCCCACGCCACCACCGCCTCCTGCCCCCACATCTCCTGCTCCACTGTCTCCCAGGATCAGAAGAGAATTGAAGTGGGAGGCGCAGAAACAGGTTACACGCAGACGTAGTCCTTGCCTGCTTGCACACAGCTCAGACAGTGGCGGGGGAAGAGGAGTGCGGGGGGAGCGTACCGCCC
Organism: Lacerta agilis; assembly: GCF_009819535.1. Classification (NCBI taxonomy): domain Eukaryota; kingdom Metazoa; phylum Chordata; class Lepidosauria; order Squamata; family Lacertidae; genus Lacerta; species Lacerta agilis. Next base: position 69,824,181 of record NC_046319.1, on the reverse strand, counting down.
CTGGCGGCACGATCCCGGTGGGGATGCCATCGTGGCTGCCCCCCCCGCCCGCACTGGGCACCACGCCCCTGCAGGCGGCGTGCCATGCCCCTAGGCAGTTGCCACACCCCTGCGGGTGACGTGCCACGCCCCCAGGACGGCCGCCATGCCCCTGTGGGCAGCACACCATGCAACCTGGATGTGCACCAGCCACGCCCCCTCCTGCATGAAGCATGAAGCTCTGCCACTGAGCTCAGGTAGGGGACATACAGTGCTTTTTTCTGGCGGGGAAACGGGGACACACATAGCCCTAAACATTTTGTGAATCTTTGTACTTTTGTCCATTTACTTTATTTATTTTTCCCGATTGGAACTATAAAATGGTGGTTTTCTTGAGTCAAAATGTGAGTACCCCTAAACATTTTTTTAGAGAGAGAAAAAAGCACTGGGGAGATACATAAGCTGAGGTCGGGGATGGGGCCTCTCTGTCACTGCAACTGCCTCACCAGGTGCACACCTACCGGTAGGAGTAGCTGAGAGACGTGGAACTGATGGACATGTCTTTTCCTAACTTGCAAGTGTACGTCTAATAAAGAGTTAATTCCTCACTCTGGACATCCCTTGCCTGACAATGCCATGGCCTGCATGAAAGCCAGTTGCACAAGATAGGAATTTCCTGTACTGTCCCCAAAGACACATACATACAGAATGTGGCAGCCCTACCCCAGGCACACACTTCCTTCTTGTGCAATCAGCGAGAGCTTGCTGCTTACATCATCCTCAAATTCTCCAAAGCAAATTCGGCCCCCTCTGGTTGGTCTTTATGTATAAACTGTAACTGACAATGGCCCACAGTTTCCATTGACATGTTTCAAAGCAAGGCTACAAAGCACCTGGAATCCACAGTGTACCAGCCATCCACAAATGGACAGAGGATTTAGTTCCTTGAGCATTCAGGCTGTAACCCCTGAATTTGCTTCATGGGCTGTGCAGATGTCTTGGACACGTTAAACATGTTGAATAAATACACTTGCCTCCAAAAGCTTTCCCTCTCCCGGTGAGCAAGTACATTTGACAACGATGAGTGCTTCAGGGCTTCTAGAAAGCAAATTAAGTAGCATTACTTACAATGAACATCCACAGTGACTGTTTGGGATGAGGTACAGCCAACAGAGTTGCACACTTCACATGTGTAAGACGTTTCAGATCCAGGTGTCGCAGGGAAAGCCAATACATTTGAGCCACTATACTTATGTTCAACTGTGTGTGAATCTGATTTAACCCAGTTGTACCAGTTGTTTCCAGGGTTACTTCTGCCCACAGAGCAGTTCAGCATGACGGCATCTCCTTCCTTTATTGGCAAATCATTCATAATGGTAAGCTGGACATCCTCAGGACAATCTGGAAAATCGGGTCAATGTGTCTGTTTGTGGATTGCATACATAATAACAAACCGAGGTGATAAAGGGTCTGGAAACAAAGCCTTATGAGAAACAGTTGGGGGAACAGTTGGGCATGTTTAGCCTGGTAAAGAGGGGAATGAGAGAAGATATGATAGCCATCTTCAAATATCTAAAGGGCTTTTCTGGAGCCCAGGACCCAAACCAGTGGATTCAAGTTACAAGAAAGGAGATTCCAACTAAACATCAGGAAGTGGACTCTCCTTCCTTGGAGGTTTAAATGCAGAGCTTGGATGGCCCTTTGAATGAAAAGGATTCCCTTTTTCACTACCCCTGGTGCATATTATTGCAGCCTTTGTGATGACGTGGCTAATTGCATTAGTTGATTTTTGCTCCCACCAGGTAGCGTCTTCTCAATCCACAAAAGGACCCACCCTTTCCCACTGTGCACTCACATCTCACATTCAGTTTCATGGTACTGTGGGATATCTCTGACCCATCCAGATTGCTCAGCGAGCAGCCCACCATTTTCCCGTTGTCCTCCCATGTGGGTTCAAACGTCACCGTCTTCGTGATTCGATTTTCAAGCATGGTTATTTGTGGAGACAAGTGATGCTTCTCTAAGCCACTGAGAGTCAAGAGAACGAGCACATCAGTGCAATGGTAAGGCACCGAGCAGATCACTTCTGCAGTCCTCCCTTGGTGGACTATCACAGGGACTATTTCCAACCTGGGTTCTGGAGGTGACTCTGAATCCACAGAAGAAAAGAAAAGAAAAATAGCAGTCCCTAGTTAGGGCAAAGTGATGATAAAAAGTTACTGGATAAACTGATTGATACTGCTGAGAACCTGATGCCTTGGCCACCAATACATAGGAAGCTGTCATATACTGAGCCAAACCATTTGTCCACCTAGCTCAATATTTTCTACACTGAGCAGCTGCTGCTCTCTCCAGGATTTGAGACAGGAGTCTCACCCAGTCCTACAATGTGTTTAAAACACTCTTATACCACTTTAACAGTCATGGAGAATCCTAGGAACTATGGTTTATTAAGGGTGCTGACCTCATGGAGCTATTACTTCCAAAACCATAACAAGCAGTGCTATTTTTCGGGGGGGTTGGTGGAACTCACCACGAACCCCTCCTTTTTAATCTTATAATGGCAATGGTGCTCACCTGAGAGGTGCCGGAACTCAGTTCTGGTGAGTTCCAGATGGGGGGGAAAGCCCTGGTAACAAGCAACATTGCCAACAACTTTCCATGACTGTTGGTGGTATAAGATTGCTTTAAATGTATGTGTGTGGATGAAGCATCTGGAGATGCTGGGAACTGAGGCTGAGACCTTCTGCATGCAAAGCAGCCACTCTACCACTGAGCTACAGAGTTTCTCCAAAACATCAATATCCACCTGTGTTTTAGCACAGTTCCAGGCCTTGGAGGGCTGTTGGACACAATACACTGTGGGCTGACCAACCTCAGTGGGCCCACCTGCTTGTCTCTTTCTTTGGGCCCAGTCAGCTGCGCCAGCAAGATTGTGCTTGTACTTTCTTGATACATTTATCTAGGAAAGGATGGCATGTCATAATCTATCGCCAGTTCCATTTTCAGTATCATGTTCTAACTGCTGCAGATGGCTAGAAACTGCTAAAGAAAAATTAAGGCAGTCCATCTCATTTAAAAAAAAGTATACAATCAAAGAATTATCATTACATCTTCAGTACCGGTAGTTTAATGTGAAAAAATTCAATAGGTGACATCAACATTCCATCAGCATTCCATGGCCACTGAGCATGCTCAGTTCTCTTTTGATTCTCACCTGAAAGCCAGCAACACCTGCGAGTGTCAGGGAGGATTCGGAGGAACAATGGACAGAGAATGCGGAACAGGGGCTCAGGGATGCTGGGCAGCCCTGCAACCAAGCAGAGGCTCTGGAGGGAAGCTCAGACTCAGGAAGGGAGGGGGCTTTCAAATCAGCACAGACAAGGAGGGAAATGAAGAGTAAGGATCAAAGTCATCTTGAGTGATGCCCACGCCTACTGTGTTGGCGCGGCGATTGTAGGAAGACACTCCCCGAATCTGACTCAACGGCTTCGGACGCATAATTCTGAACTGTAGCTGTTTCTTGTACATATGTAATAAAGACTGTAAATACCAAGCTGACTGTGCCGGGGTGTTACTGCGAAGGGGAAACACCATCTTTACGGGGGGGGGGGGGTCACACAGGTTCCCTAAACCTGTCTTAGTATTTTTTTTCTAAAGATCATTTGTACTTATGCCAACCTTGAACAGACCCCAAGCCTGCTAATACTCAGCACTCGTGCATGGGTTGGTGTCATTTTGGCTACACGGAAACCTCCTCTCTCCTCTGAAGTTTGGAAATAGAGGGAATGATTCACTGCTAGCATCATTTCTGGCCTGAAAGCTGACCATTCAAACACTGTTGATGATACTTTAAAAGGGAGGGTTCTGCATCTCAACTAAAAAAAAATCACAGCTGTTCTGCCAAGCTCTTACCTGTAACATTAATTGTGGCATCAAGGAACCACTTGAGTCTCCAAGGATAGTTTCCAACAGAAGCAACAACTCTTGCGCCATACCTGCCGCTGTCACTTTTCTGGAGCTGAGTGATCATCAAGCTGCAATCTCTATTACCTAAGTCCCCTGAAAATGTCACCCGACCCTGAAAGGCAGCACTTCTTGCATTGCCTTCCGTGAATGTGGAGCTGTGGTACAACAGGGTACCATTATAATCCTGCATTTTGTTGTCCCAAAAAGGCTCAAAGTACCAAGCCACAGCTGTGGCATTGACTGTGGCAAAGTTAAATGTTCCACTGATCTCGCATGGAATCAGCACACAGGATCCTTTCCAGGCCACCAAAGAGTTAGCATATTTCCTCAGTCCACTTTCATCAGACAAGAAACCTGAAATGAGAAAAGTTCAAGGGAGATGGTCATCAGCTTGCCCCTGTCCACCCCATTATATCACATAATGATGTATTTATAATAATAGTCATATTCAGAGGTTACAACACAGAAGTCAAGCTCTAAGATTTTATCATTAGTACAATTTCAACGTCTCTCTCTCTCTTCAGCTTACTCACCAATAACACTGAGCGTGACTGGTGAGGAACATGATGTGCCCACACTATTGCCAGCTTCACACCAGTATCTGCCAGAGTGTGCTAAAGTAACTTCTGGAATGGACAACTCTTCAGTCGCAGAGTCCATCTCCAGCCATTCCCCATCTTTGTACCATGCGTATGTGAGATTCTGAGGTTTTGCCTTTCCCACTTCACACTTCAGCTGAACAGACTTCCCTTCCTGGATCTTGCCTGATGGCGTCATTTTTATTTTTACACCTTTGGGGGCAACTTCAGGAAGAGAGGAGGACAAAGAGAAACCATCATATGAAGACACCCCACACCTGGTCAACTGAACCCGCGAAAGTCATGTCATCTAAGGATCTGTTGCATATCAAGTACACAGCAATGAAGTCAGGGAAAAAAACATAATTTATCAGCCCTGCAACTCTTGGCGCTCATATTTTTTTCTTGGGCCAACTGTGAATACTCACAGTTTACATTGCTCTCAATTTCTAGGAGCATGGAAAAAGATCACCAAAATTCTTTTTGCCTCAGTGCATCTATCTGACAACTAAAAATAGTCAGCAGTTTCTATGGGCAAAGGTCCACACTTTCATAAAACACAAGACTATCAAATATTTGACATCCACAATGTATTATCTAGCTATAAATAAATAAATAAATTACCCTGCCCATCTGACTGGGTTTCCCCAGCCACTCTGGACGGCTCCCAACATAATAATAATAATAATAATAATAATAATAATAATAATAATAATAATAATGGTGATAAAAGATCAAACATTAAAACTTTCCTAAACAGGGCTGTCTTCAGATGGTTGTTTATTTCCTTGACATCTGATGGGAGGGCATTCCACAGGGTGGGTGCCACTACCGAGAAGGTCCTCTGCCTGGTTCCCTGTAACTTCGATTCTCGCAGTGAGGGAACCACCAGAAAGCCCTCCGAGCTGGACCTGATGCTGGAAGAAGAAAGCTCTGTCTGCAGGAACCTGGACTTCATCCATTTGTATTCAACCTGCAATCCCTGAATTAGCTGCATAAATAAGTAGACTGTGCATTTATGCTATGTACCTTGGATGGACCAAACATGCTGAATGACCTGCTCTCCCTCTCCTTGTGAATTTGTCATTACAGAATGCCTTAGGGCCCCAGCTAGTAAATAAAGTGGTGTTACTCACAGTGTACATCCAAGGTGACCATTTGGGATAAAGTACAGCCAGCATTGTTGCATACTTCACATTCATAAGATGTGACCGGTTCAGAGGTCGCAGGGAAGATTAACAGCTCTGAAGCACTGTACTTATGTTCAACTGAGTGCTGATCTGACTTGACCCAATTGTACCAGTTGCCTCTGGAGTAATTTCTGCCTGAAGAACAGCACAGCACAACCGTGTCTCCTTCTTTTATGGGCAGATCGTTCATAATGCCAAGATGGACACCCTTGGGGCTGTCTGGAAAATCAGATCAAAATGTTTTTTTTCTGGATGATACGTATCACAACATTATTACAGTGCATCTGCATACTCAGGGGGATAGGAGATTGTGGCTAAAAACCGGTCAACAAAAAAGAGACTCATGTAAGTACCTGTTGGAAATGGGGATTGAGCACATTGGGCAGTCAATTAATGTGCATCTTTGCTGAGCATTCTCTAAATGTTGGCGTCTTTCCTACATCAGTGTCCAGGCTTATATCCACTTATCGCCTACTCAGAGTAAGCCCATTGAAACTAATGGATGTATCTAAGGCAACATTCACACTATACATTTGAGCAGTCATGGCTTCCCCCAAAGAATTCTGGGAGCTGTGGTTTATTAGGAGTTGTTAGGAGAGCCCATTCCCTTCCCAGAGCTACAATTCCTAGGATTTCCTGCAAAGAGGGATTGATTGTTAATCTACTCTGGGAACCTTAGCTCTGGGAGGGGATTAGGAGTAAGCAGTAATGCACCCTAATACCAACTGCTGGAAACCACAGGAGGGGAGAGTGCTCTTTTGCTCAGATCCTGGGGTGGGTTTCTCACAAGTCACTATGAGAACAGGGTGCTGGACTAGATGGGCCACTTGTCTGACCCAGCAGGCTCTTCGTAAGTTCTTAAGTATTAGAGGAAAGAGAATCTACAGTCACAAGCCTACACATATCCTTTTTGCTAGTTTGCAACCTCCAGGCATCATTTCTGGGCTGAAACTTGTCATATTAAACGCTGCTGTCAACACTTTGAAAGAGAAGGGCCTGGGTCCCACATCATTCATAAGTGATGAAAGCAAATAAGAACTGCTCTGCAAAACTCTTACCTATAACGTTGATTGTAGCGTTACGAAACCATTTGTATCTCCAATTGTAGTTCCAACGGAAGCAACAACTCTTGCCCCGTACGTGCCGCTGTCCTTTGTCTGGAGCGAGGTAATCATCAGGCTGCAGTCTCTGTTGCCCAAATTGCCTATGAATTTCACCCGGTCCTGAAAGGCAGGACTTACCGCCATTGCATTGCGTTTCCTCCTTTTGGAACTGTCATACAACAGACTGCCGTTATAGTCAAATGAACTGTTATCCCAAACAGGCCGGAAAAGCCAAGCCACGGCCGTGGCACGGACCTCAGCAGAATGATGTGTTTCACTGATCTGGCATGGAATCACCACACAGGAACCTTTCCAAGCAACCAAAGTATCGGGGCTTATTCTTAGGGGGTAATCGCAATATATATAACCTGAAATGGGAAAGCAGATACAAAAGGTTGGTCAGTTACTCACTTACTATGAACATTTGCTTCCAGTGCCTTGATGTCACCCACGAACTGAATTCGTCTCCAAGAACTGAGAAATTAACCAAGACCTCTTAATGTTTTTATCATCTCCCTTGACCACGAAGACAATGGATAAGTGTGCATCAGATGATGCAAAAGTACAAAATGGAGCGGGCCACATTCTCTCACGGCCAACTTTCTGAGGGCCACATTCTAACAGTGAGGACCAAATTCTAGCAGTGGGTGGAGCCAAAACAAAAGTGGCTATGGCCAGAGAGAGCAGTGAGTAGGGCCACCCCCCACCTATCTCACACTGCACAAATCCATTCAACCCAATGCATGCATACAGGCGCATTACTCATTATTCTCTCACAAACATATACTTTGAGTCTCGTGTTCTACCCTTCTCACCCTGCTATAGTCAGCCTTCTAGTCAAGGGGAGTAATTTTTGCCAGAGATGTTGCTGCACAGAGAGAGAATTAACCCTTTCCTTCAGAGCTGTGAGCCCTCCCCGCTCCCCATGCTACCCTGTACAACAATAAGGTTTCAACAAAATTATTCTATAGGCTTTGATAGATGGCCTTCCTGTCATGTGACAAAGGTATTTGAGAGCAGAAGCAGTAAAGGAGCCTAGAAATGCTGTGAAATGCTGAAAAGCTGCATAATCACTCAGCATGCTGAATCACTGTGACTCACCTTGAGGATGACTCATTCTCTGTATAAGTATTGTATCTGCTTGCAGGCAGACTCAGTGTCTCAGTCTCTCTCTCTCTCCCTCTCTCTCCCCCTCTGTGTGTGTGAGAGAGAGAGGGGGGTGGAGCCTGTGCTCAATGGAGACTCTGTGTGTCTCAGTAACTGTGTATACTCTGAAGCTAGTTTAATCTTCTGTTCACTATGCTGTTATTTGCAAACAAGTTTATTTTAACTCAGTAAAGCTTTTATTCTTTTACTGAAGAAGACTCTGTGTTATTAATTTACACTGCACATCACTTCCCCCAAATCTAAGTGCTGGAGCTGGGCGGGCAGGGCAAGGGGTTGCTGTGGGCCAGATGAAGAGGGGCCATGGGCTCCATCCAGCTTATAGGCCACTGTTTCCCTGATAAATGCCTCTCGATTGTTTGTAAATGCAGTGGCCAGAATACAAAGAACCCCATGGTTTTAATCTGTGCAAGGAGGCTCTCCATCCATCTCTCCACCACCCATTGTCGCATGGCCAGATATTTAGGAATCTGAGAGGAGTTTTGAAAGCAGCCTGTGTTGCAGCACAAGGAGGGCATCTGCTGTGCAAAGCAAAAATGTCCTATTAAGTGCGTTCAAGTCCCAAGAGTGACTTTCTAGCTAGGGGTTTAGCCTTTTCTCTTTTCAGTGCCATGGCTGGTGCCCAGTTCCATGGGGAAGGCGGGAAGGCAGCCATTTCAGGACCATGGATAGCTCAAAGTGAGTTAAGCTACTCTAACAAAGGCTGGGAGCACTGAGGCCTTTTAAGCCCCTGTCTCCAGTCTACCACCTCTGGGCTCCTTTCGCTTGTGGAGAACTTCAGAGCCTTAAAGGACACTTCTCTCTGCTGGTGCACTCTCTGCACTGTTTGACCAGTGAAGTGCAGTGGGAGGTATCTGGTTCTTCTGCAGCCTCCAGCTCTTTGGATTGCTTGGGAATAAATCCCACTGATTTTGATCTGAATGACTCCAGAGTCGATGCATGCAATATTGTTGCTTGCTCTCTCTCTCTCTCATGAGCCACTCATATATTCTTCAATCCTTCCTCCAAGTGCTACCCCACAGACCCAGGAGAGCAACGGGGCTTGAAATGTCCCAGACTGCTTTCCTTAGCACATACCAAAACCTGCATGCATTACCTGCAACGAACAGCAGCCAAAGGAAATGCCTCATTGTGAGTCCATGCAAGTGTGAAGCCTGGGGAAGGAAAAGTGGATTATTAGTTAAAGCCTTCACTCATTCACACTATGCTTCTCAGTAAGGGACAAGAAGGTAGATGGAATGGAACCAGTGTGGTGTAGTTAGGGTGTCAGACTAAGACCTGGGAGATCAGGGATCATAGGCTAATTAAGACAGCAGGGTGGATATATGCATATAAAAACGCTGTGAAAATGCTTTTTCTTTAAAGAGTTTTGAAAAATATTGAATTTGGCATAAACTCCCCATCACCATCTAGTGTCACATTTCTATAACACACTTAAAACGTTATATTTGCAGCTGTATAGCTGAGTCCCAAGTAACTGGAGTCTCCCCAGCACTATAATTTGCAGGGTGCCCGGGGGGGGGGATACTTTTTGTTTTTAAAGGGAGAGAGAGCTGCAAGAGACACCATTAACTGTTGTTGTTGTGTTGTTGTTGTTGTCGCCCATCTGACTGGATTGCAGCTCCCAACAATATTAAAAACATGATGAAACATAAAACATTAAAAACTTCCCTAAACAGGGCTGCCTTCAGATGCCTTCTAAAAGTCAAATAGTTTTTTTTTCCTTGACATCTGATGGGAGGGCGTTGACTACTGAAAGGCCCTCTGCCTGGTTCCCTGTAACCTCACTTCTTGGAGTTAAGGAACCACCAGAAGGCCCTCAGTGCTTGATCTCAGTGTCTAGGCTGAGCAATGGTGGTGGAGATGCTCTTCAGGTATATAGGGCCAAAGTCATTTAGAGCTTTAAAGGTCAGCACCAACACTTTGAATTGTGCTTGGAAACATACTGAGCGCCAATGTAGATCCTTTAAGACCAGTGTTATATGGGTCCCGACGGCTGCCTCCCAGTCACTGGTTTAGCAGCCGCATTCTGGATTAAATGTAGTTTTCCGAGTCACCTCAGTATGCTTACACTAAGAAGTGTATTGTCCAGGTAGATAGTTAGAGTCCAATTTTGTGAGCTAGGGAGGCATGCTGCATGCAAAGCAAGAGTTGTCAGGAGCTGCTGGGATTTGTGGAAATCTGTCCCGTGTGGGTAAATCGCTGAACTGCAGATAGTGAAATACTCTCAGGCTCTGGAAACGTTGGGATCTAGGAAGCAGTATCAGAGGATTTCCTGTGCCAAGCGAGCCTCGCTCAAGCCACGTGGTCTTTTTCAACTCAAGTATTGTCCTGTATATTTGTTGCTCCTGACTTGTGCCTCGGTCCTGGTTTGTTCTTTGATTCTTTGACCTTCTCTGGCAGGCACAGAGAAGAACCTTCCCCTGCCCATGGCTCACACAGCAAGTGCAACTCTTCCTGGAATGGAGATGAAGGGATGGGAACAGCTCTAGCAGCTAGATAAGCCATTGGATGCAAGGGTCACTATTGCCAATGCAACGTTCTCTAGTGAATCATTAATAGAATCCAGTGGGAAACAAAACCCCTTTAGAGGAATAAGCCATCTATTTCCCCTGCAGCTCAGGGTCTTAAAGTGACATTGCTTAGCCTAAGGTTATCTGTCCATCCAGACAGGGAGTTCCCAAGTGACCAGAAACCCCCAGCCCAGCCTGCTTCTGAACCTTTAACAATGGCTGTTTATACAGGAAACAGGATAGCCACATTTTCACACATGGAGATCAGCATCAGCATCTGCTAATGTCCACAGTTCAAGTTTCTGATTGAGGCCTAGGAGCAGAACCCAATTTCTTAAAAAGTTGGTGAGCTTCTTCTAGATTGGGAGGTGAACTTGGCAGCCTGGAAACAAGGTGCATGTGGGGTTTCTCTCTGCCCCCTTTTTTCTTTCTTTTTTTGCTTAAGGAAAGCAAAACCCAAGCTATCCTGAGCAACAACAGCAAAGGGAAACTCACCTGTGAATATATAAGCTGAGAACTGGCAGCTGTTTTTGTCTGGAAATGAAGAGTTGCTAAGTTGAGGTATGTCACATGGAGGAATCAAGCATCAGTTTGTCCCTTTGGTGTGTGCATTTTCCCCAGATCAAGTTTGTATACATGGAGAGAGTTGGGGCTGGTCCAGGAATAAGTCAAGGACGGTTGTTGGCATCACAATGGTTTGCATTATAATTGCATGGCCAAACATTCTTATTTTCCTCTTCTCCAACAAGCAGCTTCTGTACTGCTGCAACCAGACTTGTTTTTGGGGGATGCTGCACGGAATTGGAGAGCCAAGTCTTCACAGTTTTGGCTGCTTATGGCAAGTATCTCTGTTTCACTCCTAATCTCTGCATTGGAAGCCACCTGTAAAAACTCCAGATCTTTCTGAGGCTATCCTGTGTGGATAGTTACCAGAACTACAATGTGGAGCCTCTTCCTGACATAAGGAGATGAGTTAGACCATCTTGCTCAGTGTTGTCCATACTGGATGGCAGTGGCTTCCAAGGGTTTCGGGCAGGGAACCCTACCTGGAGATTCCGGGGGTTGAACATAGGGGTGCGGGTAGTGCTGTGGTCTAAACCACTGAGCCTCTTGGGCTTGCAGATTGGAAGATCAGTGGTTCAAATCCCCGCGATGGGGTGAGCTCCCGTTGCTCTGTCCCAGCTCCTGCAAACCTAGCAGTTCGAAAGCACGGCAGTGCAAGTAGATAAATAGGGACCGCTCCGGTGGGAAGGTAAATGGTGTTTCTGTGCACTCTGGTTTCCATCACGATGTCCCGTTGCGCCAGAAGCGGTTTAGTCATGCTGGCCACATGACCCGGAAAGCTATCTGTGGACGAACGTCGGCTCCCTCATCCTGAAAGCAAGATGAGCACTGCAACCCCATAGTCACCTTTGACTGGACTTAACAGTCCAGGGGTCCTTTACCTTTACCTTACCTGAACATGGGACCATTTGACCATGAAAAGCTCAATCACCACCCCATCCTGATTGGTCTCAAAAGCCCCACAAGTCCCTCCCCCAGGAGAAACCACTTGAGGCTTGAGGAAAGGGGTATGTGGCAAAATAAACCCCACTTGAGAGTGGAAATGGCATTTTCTGTTTACAAGTTGCAAAATTAGACCATTCACATATCTGCTGTGCACTGGGTCCAGTCTCCCAAAATGCTATTTGTCTGACATTTGCAATGGACAAACAATTGTTCTGAACACACCCATGAAAACTCCTCTTCTGTGCAGGGGCAGCTGCCAAAGTGGTGCAGCAGAACTGACCACACAGCCTTGGACCTGGCAGTAGTCTCACTGTCCCTTACCTGGGCAGGGCAGCAGTGCCACAGGTGCAATGGCAGAACCACAGTGGGACTATTCGTTCGTTTTTGTTTAAAACATTTATGTCCCACCTTTCCTCCCTGAGCCCAAGGCAGCTAACTATGAAAGCTAAGAGGAAACCAAGCACTGAAGGAGCTGCTCCTTCATCACCAACCAATGGATGTAGCCAAGCTGGTTTCATCTCCTATGAAGCTGCCTTATTTATAGTGAGTCAAACACCATTTTGTCCATCAATCAGTCAATCAGTTTATTTCAGCTTTAAGCTCATAGCTTTAAGCCCATTTTGTCCATCTCATTTGGGACATGGCTCCGCCTTTCCTGCTCTCAGCACTACCTGAAAATTCCAGGGACCAAACCTGAGACCTTTTGCATACAAAGCATGTGCTCTGCCCCTGAGCCACAGCCCTTCTTGTGTCAGTGCAGAGAATGGTTTTCCCAGAAACATTTCACTGGCTTAACATGGCTCTGCTGTTCTTGCAGATATATGAAGCCCTAACCAAGATATGAATTTCTGACTGCTTCTTCTGTGGCTGGTCTCCCTTTCTATACACACTAGGTGGTGCTGTCTGCATTCTAGCAGCATCTAGTAGTGGGCATTAGAGGGAATCGATGGCCTTTTAAACTGTGGGTAGGGTGTTGGTTTTGTTTGTTATTATGGTATGCATTTTGTGCTTTTATATTGTAAACCACCCTACGTTCCTCAGATGAAGGGCAGTATAGAAATTTAATTAAGTGTTGTTGCTCCAGTATGGATGGTGCATGGACCAGTGTAATTTTGTTATCTGAAGCTCATTTTTGCTATTATTTCTCCAGAATTGAAATGTATTTTCTCAATCAGCTCCTGGAACAAATAGACAGGCGTGCTCAGTTCATGTTTCCTCTGCCAGGATGTGCCCATCTGTCCTAGGTTTCCCCTACCTTGTCACCTGTAATGCAGCCTGTGTCTGGGGATCCTGGTGTCTTTATTCTCCCAGGATGATGCCACTGCCAGTGGGGTGTAGAGTACTGGACTTCAGACCAGGAAGACCAGGTTTTAAATCCTCACTCAGCCATGAACCTCACTAGGGGACCTTGGGGCAGTCTCTCAGCCATAGCCTACCTTGCAGGTTGGTAGTGAAAATAACATTGGGGGTGGCAGCCATATATGCTGCCTTGAGCTCCTTGGAGGAAAGAAATGGAATGCACAAGTATAATGGCCCAGGTGACTATTACAGCTATTTATTTTAATTTTTTTGCAGAAATCAACCATAAGTGTCCACTGCATGAATTGTATGACGACTCCCATTGATAATTGTATATTACTGATCGCTGTTTTTCAGGCCATAGTCAACCCCCCAAATGTTTTGACATGTATGTATTTCATGCATGGTCATAGTGCACCATAATTTTGGTATACTACAAAACCCACCTATGTGGCGTGGTATGGTTGAAGTGTGCATATGTATGAAAACATTCATGGGCTTAACTACAAAGCCCATAATACAGTGCAACTGTAATTTAACATACACATCCAGGTCCTTGGTAATAATGAAACCTGGGGTTGGCCAGGATGCGGTGTGTTTCCATTTCTTATGGCTGTCACCACCTCTTAATTCTCCCCCCCCCCCGCATGACTGTTACTTACATCTAACATCTAACACCTGCCTATTCCCCACTGGGCAAACTTTCCTGTGTTCCTCATGTCAGATAAAGCATAGAGCCGGAATGAGCAATCAATCAGGCATGCAGGGAGCAGATTCTTCGGCTACTAAAGTCAAACCCAGGTTCCAATTTTGAATCTTTATTGAGATTAAGGATCAGGGATGATGGAGAAGAGGTAGCATCAAAGGAATAAAAGTTTACTCTCTAAATGGCCGTATACCGGTAATTCTAAGGAAAATTCCAGAGCTTTTTTGCTTGAAACAAGGGCTCTGAGACAGCAAAATGAGGTGTGAATGGGGGGGGGGGGGATTCCAGTCTGCACCTGGTAGAGAGAAAACATGAGGGTGGGGTTGGCGAGTCTGTGGCCCTCCAGATGTTGTTAGACCCTAATTCCTATCAGCCTCAGCTACTATGGCCAGTGATCAAGGATGGGAGTTGTAGTCCAGCAACATTTGGAGGGTCAAAGGTTGACTCTCCCTACACTGGAGCAGTTTTCCTCAACTTGATGCCGTACTGATGTCACTAAACTACAGAACCCATCACCGCTGACTAGCATGGAGAAATATGTCAATTTCAGTTTCTCTCAGTGTCTTGTTTATCTAATTTATCTAAACTTAACTCCTCCATATTTCTGCATCAATTGGTGATTTTATATATATATATATATAGATCATTAGCATTTTAGTGCAAATTCCTCTCATACACATTTTTTTGTATACAATTTGGCCTAACATGAACATTTTTGAGAAGCGGCTTTCCCTAATATAAGACATAACTGCATGTTATCTTCACTATTACACACTTAACACTAGTACGTGCATTTTTGTACCCACTACTCAGCTGAGGCACGGCATTTCCAACATTTGGAGACAGGCGGATTTCAAAGGATGCCTGGCTTTCATTCTGCTTCTTGTTTTGGGAAGTGCAAATTAGGTAAGCTTGTCTTTAAATGAGAACAGAATCAAATTTATTTTCCCCCCCCCAGCCCTATCCTTGACCATTTGGGCCATGGTGGCTTGGAATGATGGGAGTTGGAATCCAACAACATCTAGAGAGCATAGAGTTGGGGAAGGTTACATGAAGAGGGTGTTTCGCTCCCATTGGCTTGTGATGCAACAGCTATTCTGAAAAGGAGAGTTAGGTCACTGGGCCACAGACAGGAGGGTGTTAAAGTGAGGTGAGAGAGAGAGGCGCTGTTTTCTCAGCTCTCCCACATGGGAAGTTGCCTTTGTGTTTCCATTTTTGATGAAGAGCTCTTCCAAGCTTGGCCATGGAGTCCCATCTCCATCCCTGCACAATCTAAGGTCATCGCTGTAGAATAATCAGGCCTCAATGCCAGAAACATTCACCACTGTGCTTTTCCCCGACTTGGATAGCATTTTCCTGTGGAAACAAATAATGGAAAGATAGAGCATGGGTGAGTATGGATAAAAATGCTTGTTATCCAAACCATTTTTTATCCCAATCTTCAGCTGAAAAAAGGCTCCTGGAGCAACATACAGAGATCAAAAATAAGACAAGTTAGGTTAACCTACCCTCTTTGAGGAAGCCAGTGTGGCATAGTGGTTAAGATTGTCAGCCTAGGTCCTGGGAGAGACCAGGGTTCAAATCCCCACTTGGCCATGAGGCTCACTGGGTGACCTTGAACCAGTCACCATATATCAGCCTGGCCTACCTCACAGGGTGATTATGATGATAAAATGGGGAGGAGAACCATGAGTGGCACCTTGGCCTCCTTGAATGAAAAGTGAAATATAAATGTGGTAATAATTAAATTTCTATCAGGGGGGCAGGCACAATTGCCATTCAAAATTATTGTTTTTGTTTTGTTTTTTAAAAGAATGTGACATATATGAAAGTATACTTGTGCTCAAAAAGAAAGAACATGTAATAAAGAACAGTGATCAATAATATAAATAGGGCAATAGTGCTATGGAACAACCGGTTATAGATCCAGCAAATATTTTTCAGATATGTCCCAATTAGCCCTGAGTCCTTGGACTAACTGAACTACTAGATTCAAAGAATGTGTGATATACAACATAAGGCTGTGTTTGTAGAGAACAGGCTCTCGACAAAAGGAAAAGCACTCAGCTAAAAGACATTTTATCAGCCACTGAGACACTAGTGGAATTATTTGGACACATTCCCCAAAGCAGATGGAGAAGGTTTTCTAAGCCAAGGTCTCAGGACCAATTGGAACATATCTGGAAAAAGTCTTAATGGTCAAAACACGTCTATAACTGATGGGCCATGGAAATCACTACAAACTACTATCACCACCATCCCAATCAGGTTGCTGTGGGTGCCAAGTGAAACATGGGATGGGATCAATAGATGAAAGACTGGTGGAGGAAGATCACCACTGGAGAAGGTTAAGAAGATATTCCCATCATTGCTATGCCAATATTTGGTCCTTATTTCCTACCATGGCTATCCTTCTCTGCCCCCATACAAACTCACCCATTGTTTTCTGTGCCTGTTCCGGATGAGTATTTGCCCAGGATATTGTTCCTACAGTACATCAGCAAGCCACGCTGGCGCTTGTAGTAGCAGAAGACATCCATCACCAGCAAAACCACCAAGAGGATGATCAGCACAATGAGCACAATGATGCCAGTTCCCAAACCTTGAGTGTCTGGAAAGGGGAGAAGGACATCCATTTGCAAGAGCAGGTGGGAAGGACTTCAGAATGCAGGAATTCTTTCACTAGCCTTGAGCAGAGGATGACCCCATTGTGAGCAAGGGCACAGGCTGAAGGGGGGAAAGCTGGGGTGAAGGTAGCTCAACACAGACATCCTGGCATGTACTGTGACTGTAAGTATGACAGCCATTGGGAGCAACAGGCAGGATGGTTGGCTGGGAGCGAGACATATTGTGGTTCTCAAAGTTCTCTAGGACCTTTGATAGAGTGCAACTTCTCAAGCTGCAATTCCTTTAGACCTATATAAGCTTTCATGACTGGCCCTTGATCTTTTGCTTTGTGCCACAAAATAATTGAGGTTATTTTGCCATTTTTTTGTGAAGGGGAAGGGACTGGCAGTACCTGAAAGAGATATGAGAATCTAAGTAATATAGACATTTTTATTACTGCAATAACTGATCCAGCTTAGGTTAGGATGCTTCTATTTTATTTTATTTTAGATCCTGTTGCATGTTTTCAGAAATATTTGTATAGTTCCTTCATCCTAACTATTTAATGTCAAATATGAGAGTTATTCCTAGGTATTTAAAGCTACCAAGGGCTATGGCTAGGAGCGAGTTAGGAGAAAAGCCAATTGAGATCCCTTGTGTTCAGATTGACCAGAAGGATTGTTGATTTTGAAAAATTTATTCACAAATCTGCCAATTAATTTGCTTACTGCCAGAAAGTTCTTAATTTTTAGTTGAAATCACATTTCTTGTCATTTGAATCCATTGACTCAGGTCCTACCTACCCACCCTCTGGAGCAGAAGAAAATAAGCTTGCTCCATCTTCCATGTGACAGCCCTTCAGATATTTGAAGATGGCTGTCATATCACCTCTCAAAATAAATAAAATAAATAAATAAATGTCCAGTAGCACCTTAGAGACCAACTAAGTTTGTACTTGGTATAAGCTTTCGTGTGCATGCACACTTCTTCAGATACACTGAAGCAGAAGTCACCAGACCCTTATATATAGCAGGAGGGTGGGGAGGGGTATTACTCAGAAGGGTAGTAGGAGATGGGTGATTGACTCAATGGGTATGGTAAACCTGTTGACAACTGTTAACGACTGCAATTAGTCCTACAGGAAAAAGCAAGGGATAGTATGCAAGCGACCAAAAATAGCTTTAGCATATGTAATGAGACAAGAATCCAATATCTCTATTCAGACCAGGTCTCTCCATAGTTTTCAGTTTAGTAATAAGTTGTAATTCAGCAACTCTTTCAAGTCTATTTCTATATACAGTATAAGGGTCTGGTGACTTCTGTTTCAGTGTATCTGAAGAAGTGTGCATGCATACGAAAGCTTATACCCAGAACAAACTTAGTTGGTCTCTAAGGTGCTACTGTACAATTTTTTAATTTTTTAATTTATTTTGACTGCGTCAGACCAACACGGCTACTTACCTGAATCTAATATCACCTCTCAGTCTTCTCTTCTCTAGCTTAGTGTCAACATTCTGACTTTAAGCCAATTGTTTGCAACTCACCTATTTGAAGAGTAACCTTCTCTTTGCTGCTACCCTGATCATTGGCAGCTGTTATTAGCAGTTCTGAGAGATCCTCTTGTGATGTTGGCGTGAACTAGAACCAAAATTAAAAAGGAGAATTTAAGATGCCTCCAAATGTGAAGTGGAGTAGTATTCTGCTATGACAAGTGAAGGAACACTTGTGGGGTTTTCTTTTTCCAAAACTTGCACCTGCCTTCTCGAGCCTGGTGCCTTCCAGAAGCTGCTGGACTACAACTCTCAGCATTCCTGACCATGGGGTTATAGTCTGAAACATCTGGAGGGCACCAGGTTGCAGAGAAGAGTGGCTTACACTGCAGGTGTCCTCAGCGACCATTGGTGGCTTACTAGGGCTGAGCAGAAACAGTGATCCTATCTAAAATTCATGAACTTAACCCAACAATTCAAGGAGGGATGGTTTCATGGAGTAGCCCCTCACCCAACTCTTGTGGGGTTGAGTTTACCCTTTCATTGTGAAGTGAACAACTGGTGTGTGTGTGTGTGTGTGTGTGTGTGTGTGTGTGTGTGTGTGTGATCTTTCATTACATGTTCTTCAAATGCCCTGCAGCCTCCCTGGCTGCCACCACTTCCTTATCTGCAAATGCCTCAAGGGAAAAGTTAAGCTGCTAGAACCACCAAGGGCAATTTGTCCATCTGCCTTGCCCAATGCACCCTGTCTGGGTCCTTATAAGGTGAAGGCGCTGCTTAAGCATTCTTGTCTTCTCTTTGCCTTTTGGATGTGTTTGGTTTTTAATACTTTTGAAACGTCTTGAATTGGTATAATCTGTAGTGTTGTTGTTTTTACATTATTGTATTTGCATGTATGTTTTGTGAGCTGTCTTGAGGGTCTTCTTGCCTGAAAGGCAGTGTATGAATAAACAGTTAGCATAACATATCAGCATGGGAAACTGAGAAGGCTGGCTACCATGCACCTGCAGTTGGTGGGCTCACTAATTTTGTTTTTGAATGAAGTTCTTCCTTTAACCTTTCTTTAAAAACAAAAAAACTACTCACTGATCTCCATAAAAGTTTGCATTAAAATTTTCATTTGATTTTCATTTTTTTAAAAAAAAACAGGCACAGTAGACAGCCTCCCCAACTTACAGAAAAGGCCATTTGAGGTCATCACTGAGTTTTCAATAAGTATTTTGTGGAATTTTGGGGTTCCTTTGAAGGGGGACCCCTGTAAGCTCACTCAGCCCAGAGTATGAAATGATCTAGCCACACTAGAGTGTTCCAATGTAAAAAAATAATTTTTTTGCTGATTGTTGATGGTGTTACTATGGTTGCACATTGGGGGGGGGGGATTGAATGAATATATTTATTTAAAAATCATTAATGGCAAACATGCTTTCCTGGTTTATATCTTATGAGTCAGTCCTAATAAGTGGATCCTGAGACAAATGTTTCGCTGAGGAGTGCGCCTGTTCAGGATTCCATTCTAGTCAGTCATATCCCTTTCCAAGATGTTCCATTTGCTGCCACCACCAGTTTTAGATCCCAACACACAAACATGAAACAATTGGACGGTGTTCCATGGCCACTAAACATGTTCAGTCCTCATTAGAGATGGAGGAGAAATCCAGTTCAGTTTGCATTTTAACACAAACCGAAACACAGCTCTCCCTCAAAACTTAAACTTCTGCTAATTTTGTGATGCAATCCTCCAACTGAAAAGTATACACTTCCATAATAAGGGGAAACATGCATAGATGTGCATACGTTTGCAGAAATGACCGTGTTTAAAATCTACTGTTGACATCAATCTAACTCAAGAGGCAATGGAGTGTGCCTTGGGGGGGGGGAGTCAAACTGCTAGTTAGCGGCACCAAAGTGACCTCCCTAGGATGCAAGCCTGGACTGTGGGTGGATCTAGACACAGGGGGGGGGGTTATAATTAAGTCAGAAATCAGATTGTTATAACAAAAGAAAATAAATCTCTATGGAAAATGGGGTTTTAAAATTTCCTGATCTCTTGCGCCATCTGTTGTTGCATGTTTATAGTGCAGTCAAATCGCTGTTTCTTTACTAATGTAGCCGAGTCCTGTGTGTATGGAGGTCCTGGGCCCCACTCTGGGCCTTGCTGATGTGGTCCAAAGGAAAGCAGAGCAATACTTTTGGCACCAGCCTGGCTGCAGGAGTTGCTGGAAGGAGACGTACAAGACTCCATCAAACCATCTTAGGGAGTCCACTCCAGATTTGTGTAGGGTTTACTCCTTAGCCTTTCCTTCTCCCAAAGATGTCACACAAAACAGTGGAGGTTTAGGATCAGAGTTTTCCTTCTTCTGGGTGGGCTATCTTTCCAGGTTGCGGAGCCCCATCTGCCCCTCACTTCCCTCTACAGCACATGCAGAAATTGCCTCTTTAATTGTTGGACCCACTATTGCTCTTGTCCGCTCAATCTGCCAGAGCCTGTCTTCACATGCAGAGGAAGCCTCTTAACTCAGCAAGGGTTTGAGACTCATTGGCTACCTGCACCTAGTTTAGTTGGCCAGTCGAAGCCTTTCCTGGGGTTTGGCCGTTGTTGCATGCCGACAGCTTCTAGCAGTGAGAGCTGAGTGCAAGGTGGGGACCAAAGGTGAACAAACTACCCCAGAAGGAGCATGATGTGCCCCCCACCAGAGGAACTACCCCTCCCCTAATACCCCATAGTATGTTAGGCAAAATTGCATTCCAAAATTCATATATATTCCAATAACTGCTCCCTAAAATGCTGCTGAATTTAAAAAAAAAAAAAAGCAAACTGATAGGGGAAAGTGGAGAACTGAATTTAAGATTGGGGAAGTGAGGATGAGGAACTGAGAGAAACTGAAACTGACCAATTTGTCAGGGAATGAGTTGGCTGTTGGCCAATGCTCAGGGGTGATGCAAGTTGTAATCCAAAACAGTCTTACCTCAAAGGAATACGTATATCTGTCTTGGTCCTGCGCCACTTTCTTGATATCATCACCTGTAAAAACCTTCCCCTTCCAAGCAACGGAGACAGAGGGGGGTGGGTAAGCCAAGATGCTGAAGTTGTATTGGACAGGTGTCCCAATCTGGGTGGCAAATGAGTTGCCTGTGGGGAGCTCTATCCTTGGAGTGACTGGGAAAGCAAAGCACATTGCCATTTGTTACGTAGGAAGCTAGCTTTTGCCATTATTTTACCTCTGGATAAAACATAGTGACTGCCAAGTAATATATTATCTGTATTTCTGATGTACTTTGTTTTTGAAAAATTGTTTGCTGGTCTTTGGACCATAATAAAGAATGTATGTATTGCCTATACTAACTGGCAGCAGCTCTCCAAGGCTTCAGGCAGGAATCTCTCTCAGCCCTACCCTTCTCTTTCCAAATCAAAAGACCCATCCACTCCTTGCTTCCTAAACTTTACCTATGGTTAGGTCCATCCACTCTGCATACAACCAAATTTACAACCCTGGCAGCCCAACAGAGACCAAGGCTCCTATCTCCCAGCACAGTGCTGAGAGATTCCAAACATCTCTTACATTTAACATTGAGGGAGACGACCATGACAACAGTTTCATTCCGCTCTTTAATGCTGGCCTCGCAGGTGTGGACACCAGCATCTGAGGGTTGGGAGTCCTTTACCACCAACGTCCCATTTGCAAGCACGGAGACTCGTCCTCCTGCCCAGAGAGGAGAAGCAAATTAGCAGTGGTGATAGTGGGATACCATAACAAATGCCAAAAGCAAAAGGGATGTCGAGAACTGAACATTGAGCAAGACAAATACCTGCACCTAAATCAAGATCAGCTAATAACAAATAACCAATGACAGATTGATATAACACATTTCCAAGTAACACAAATGGGTTTGCATTATCCTGTACATTATTGCTCCAAAATAAATTAGAAAGAGACTTCATTTCTCCATAAAGACATTGTCTATCCTCTCTCTGGTTCTAACCACATGTATGAGCTTAACCCTGCATACAACGGTCAAGATTTTAGTCATCCATTCTCTCCCTCACCCCACCCCAAGTTTTTGTCAAATTATAATTTTGGCAGCAGCCAAGAGATGTTGTATTTGTCCCTTGTCCTCTAATAGTACAGGAGAAGCAAAATAGCAGAGGTGTGAGTGGGTTTTCTACCTAGGGGCACCTCTGGACAGAATATCCTACTCACCATTTCCGATCTTACTGATTTCCTGGTTTCCAAAGGTCCATCGTACAGTCGGTGGCGGGATTCCAGTGGCTTGACAATCAAAGGCTACACTTGTGCCCTCAACAACTTCCTTTGTATGCTCCATGGGGGTCACAAACTTCGGTCTCTCTATGGATAAGAACATGGGAAGTTCTTGTGTACCAAGCCAAGCCATCTAGCTGACTGGCAGTACCTCTCCAGGATTTCTGGCCCGAACTGAAGACGCTAACAATTGAACCTGAGACCTTCCACAGGCAAATCACAACTTGAGGTGAAAAATCAGGGTCAGGTGGACTGGACTGCACTTGGTGACATCATGGTATGATGAGCTATGTACACAGTGTTCAAACCTGGGGGCAGAGGGAGCCTAACCTTACCTTTTGCGTTGACGTTATTGCCTGCTGTTTTTAAGGATATGATGGACGGAGACAGAGAGCGGTTTAACTGTTAATCCGTCTTCACAAGAAAATCTGGGAACAGTAGCTCTGTGAGGGGATTAGGGGCCTCCTAACAGTTCTCTGCACCCTTAAGAAACTACAGGTCCTAGATTTCATTGTGGGAAGCCATGAACTATTTAAAGTGGCATCATAACACTTTAAACGTATGGCATAAACATGACCTACGGTGTGTTAATTTCACCTAACACTCCCAATTTATTGTCACTCTAGACCTGGACTGGGGGACCCTTTTCAATATGAGGGATGCCTCCCCTAATGAGCAAGTTTCCAGGAGCCACGTGGCAAGGGAGGCCAGAGGCAAGAAATGGGGCAAAAGTAGATGAGCCAGTCAACCAAGAGACATTATCACCATTAAAGGGAACGTTCCAGTAAGGAGAGAGCCCCTGAGGTTGCAGAGCCAGGCAAAAGTCTTTGATTGATGGGCGTGACCTTGGGGGTCCCAAGGGCCAGATAGAGAGGACTGGGAGGCCCCATCCATCCCCTCCTCCCTGGGTATGAGGTTCTCGATCCCTGCTCTAGCATATTGCAGGGACATCGATAGAATGTCACTTACGGACCACACGGATTCTGATCTGGGTGGCTGCTGTGTCTCCAGAGTCAAAGTCCCCTTTGCAGGTGAAGATCCCTCCCACCTGTGGATCAGGAAGAGTCATCTCCAGCCCCTTAGACTGCTCGTCGATAGGCCGCAATGTGTACAGCTCTGAATCCTCGATGTCGGCATCCTCTGGGTCAATCCAGGTCAAGGTAGCTTCCCCACCTGCTCTCACTGACATGCAGAGGAATTAAAATGCACAATTAATAGATCACCCAGATGGGGTGGTAGCAAGGGAAGGAGGGATGATGAGAAACCTGACCTGATTGACAGGGCTACCCATCAAATCAGGGGTTGCTAAGAGGGTTGCCAAACCTTCAGGGCTGACCTGAAATCTTCAGGGTTGCCTGCCTCCACTCAGGTGGCAGGGGGAGGGATTGTATCTCCAGGTATGTAAGACTGCCTTAAAATGGGAGGGGGGGGAGAGAGAGAGAGAGAGAGAGAGAGAGAGAGAGAGAGAGAGAGAGAGAGAGAGAGAGAGACTGTGCAGGCACCTGCTGCAAATGATTCCCTAGATCTCTGCAATGGCTTCTGCCCTCCTCTGCTCCCTCCCCACTTCTGCCAATGAACCTCCATTCCAACAGCTCAGTGGTGGGAGGTAGCACAGAGGAAGGAAAAGGACTGGGCTGGGCTCAAGATGAAGAGAGGGTTATGAGTTTCCATGCACACCTGGAGTAAGGTGTAGAGCTCTGGATGCAGGTGAAGCAGGTGGAAAGCAGGAGGAGGAATGCATCCCTGCTGCAGAGAGAGAGAGAGAGAGAGAGAGAGAGAGAGAGAGAGAGAGAGAAAGAGAGAGAGAGGGGGGGTGTCTACAACAGTTTCTCTGTTCTGCAAACATGTCCACGGGCCCCCAAAAGTTGGCAACCCTTCCATCAAATGAATGGAGAGTTTTATAAGAGTAATGTTGTACACACACACATATGGACTAACTTTAAAAGTTGGATGAATGGGTGGGTTGTTGTTTTAAGGAAAGTCCAGATTTTCGCGAAAACAGGAGCCACTCTGCTCTGGAAAGGGCAGTGACTGTGTAGTTGTCAAACACATCCAATCATCTCTTGAAGACCGAAGCTATGTACTTGCCGTACAATTAAAGTCTACACAAATCCTACCGAGGATCCTGGGAAGCAACAGTGATTAGCCCTTACACAGCTACAATTAGCTGGCTGCCTTAACAGTTCCCATTATTCTTTGGGGCGGGGGGGGGGGGGTATGATTTAAATGTATGGTGTGTACACAACTTGAGTGCAGGTGGGGAAGGAAGAGGTTCTGTGAATTTTAAACAAAAGGAAATGTGCAGGTAGTACAGCGACCGGCTGGGAGCCTGTCCCACCTCCGAGCCCTCTTCCTGTCTCCCCAAAGCCACAAACAATTGGACTTTAAAAAACAAACAAACCCGATGACGCATAGTTATTTAAATACATAAGCAGCAAACATAATTTTAAACAAGTTTTTTAAAGGCAGACCACACACACACACACACACAGAAGCAGGGTGGGAGAGAGGCCAAACTGGCAATGCAAGCAACGTCCACTGTGAAGGGAAGGAGCTGAAGGACCACGTCAGACCATTGCTCTGTTTAGCTCAGTGCTGTCTACACTGACAGGCAGCAGTTCTCCAGGGACTCATATGTGGGGTTAGCTTTGCCTGCCCTATCTGGAGATGCTGGAGGTTGAACCTGCTTGCAAAAGATGTGCTCTGTCGCTGTGCTGTGGACCTTTCCAATAGGAAGCTTCCTTATGCCGACTCAGATCATCGGTCTATCTCACTCATCACTGTCTATCCCAGGGATTGGGAGCCTGAGGTACTTGCAGATGCTGTTGGACTACAAAGCCCGTCATCTCTTGACTACTGGCCATGTTGGCTGTGGATAATGGGAACTGGAGTCCACTAAAGGAGAACTGGTCCAAGTTTATTTGGCAAAGGCACTGGAGAATCCACCATGGTGAGTCCCACAGGCCTATAGATTACACGGGTGTATACAGAGGCATCCCTTAGCTTTACGCATGCATAGAAATTAAGAGCTCACCCACACTTCTGTTTTTCCTGTGATTCCTTCCATTTGTCCCATGATTCCTAGGCATGGGTCCAAGGGGTTCCCTTTTTTTCTCTTTTTTTTTTTTGTCCCGCTGTTTTCCCTGGGAAAACCTGATGTTTACCACTGAAATGAAGCAAATGCTGATCTTCTGCTACAACCCCGTTTGTTCTCATTGGGCAGTAAGCAGCCGGTTTTGCCCGGGACAAAAAAAGAACCTCTCCTTCCCTTTCCAACTCTACAATTCTATGATAATCACAAGGCAAACTGGACTGTGGATGCACCCTAGGTCCTTTTCACAGAGGGGAAGTCACCCTGTGCCTTCACAGCTGGATGCCTGATCCAGCTGGAAGAACAGGGTGCTCACTTTTATCAGGCTTTGGTCAAGACTGAGCTTTTCCTGCACAAACGTCCTTCACACACTTCTTTAATGCAGGCTGGGTAAGCAGATTCCCCTAACAATATCTTTAGAATCATAGAATTGTAGAGTTGGAAGGGATCCCGGGGGTCATCTAGCCCAACCCCTTCAATGCAGTAATCTTTTGCCCAATGTGTTGTGAATTATAGGGGACAGAACTACCTAAACTGTATAGAAACTTATTCATGTATGCTACCACAGCGGCAAGAATGTTACTCGCCCAGAAATGGAAAGAAGCAGAAGTCCCAGCAAAGGAAGAATGGATACAAAACCTTACGGAATATGCAGAAATGGCGAAACTTACCGGAAGATAACAAACTTTTTTTTTTAATATAAGAATGGAAATGTTCTATTGAATATTTACAGATAAATTGTAAATAGATAAGAGCATTGGCAGGATTATTGTAATAACCTGCAGTTTTATATAAGAGTATATATTTAAAGTAGGTGAATAAATGAGCAAATTAAGTTAATTTGGATATAAAGAAGATATTAAAAAATAAATTTAAGGCACCGCAGAAAGAGGGGAAAGGAAGTCAAGTTTTGAAATGTTAAAATGTTTGTAAAACTAGTGAAAAGCATAAACCTGAAAAGCATAAATAAAATTTATAAATATATATTTTTTTTAAAATGTGTGTGGGGGGGAGACTCAAACCCATCACCCTGAGATGAAGAGTCTCATGCTCTACCAGCTGAGCTATCCCAGACAATCTGGGGAAGGCGAATCAACCAGTTCCCCACTGCTGGTCTCCATTGACTGGCAGCAGCTCTCTCGGGTTTCAGACAGGGAAGAGATCCTGGGGTTTTGAACCTGGGGCCTTCTGCATGCAAGCAGGTGCTCTGCCACTCAGATCACCCTGCAGGTGCCCAAAATAATGTGCTGGCTTCTGCTTTGATGCATATTCGCGCACACACTCTCCATTATCGCTTTCACCTTTGCACAAGAAATACGCTTTCTCGCCCAGCTGCACATCCCCGTTGCCAGGAATGATCTCCAGAGACGTCTTGGCGGAGTGAACAGCCCCTAGGAAGAGGAAAGAAGCACATTGTTTGGTCCGATCACAAGGCAAAGTCCTTTTAGCTCAGAGTATCTAGTCAGGGCTGGCCGACCAGCACAAGCAAGCATTCCAAGCAGCCACAGCCAGTAGCAATAGTGTTTAGGGCACCACTTAAGCAGCAGATTGTTCAAGAGGCATCCCCTCATGATCCTCGACAACCTCACAGTAACACCAGGGTGCAGCTTTATAATTGCATGGTGCAACAACAACAAAAACATGCCCTGGACCACTTTGGAGTCCAGTAAAAGTAAAATTAATGGGTGATTAGCTTAGGAGCTGGGTATGTTTAGCCTGGAGAAGAGAAGGTTAAGGGGTGATATGATAGCCATGTTCAAATATAAAAGGATGTCATATAGAGGAGGGTGAAAGTTTGTTTTCTGCTGCTCCAGAGAAGCGGACACGGGGCAATGGATTCAAACTACAAGAAAGAAGATTCCACCTAAACATTAGGAAGAACTTCCTGACAGTGAGAGCTGTTCGGCAGTGGAATTTGCTACCAAGGAGTGTGGTGGAGTCTCCTTCTTTGGAGGTCTTTAAGCAGAGGCTTGACAGCCATCTGTCAGGAATGCTTTGATGGTGTTTCCTGCTTGGCAGGGGGTTGGACTGGATGGCCCTTGTGGTCTCTTCCAACTCTATGATTCTATGATTCTATGATTTCATTCGCTACACTGGTGAGTCAGCTAAATGTATGGTAAATACGGGGAAAATAACTCAAAAGGGGGAGAAAGTGTGTTTTCTTTGACCCCACTCACACCATACATTTAATGCATTTTGATACCACTATAAACATTCCCCCAAAGAATTCTAGGAGCTGTTGTTTGTTAAGGTGCTGAGTTGTTAGGAAAGGCTCCTAATCCCCCCCCCCCGAGCTACATTTCCCAGAGTGGTTTATCAATCCCTCTTCCCAGGGACCTCTGGGAATTGTAGTTCTGGGGTGTCTCTTAACAACCCTCAACTAAGTATGCTTTCCAGGAATCTGGAGCTGGGGGAAACCATGACTATTATAAGGGGCATGATACTGTTTTGATTGTATAGTGCAGCTGGAAACTAAGTCATGTCTATTAATTTCAGTGGGTCTACCCTGAGTAGCACTAGCATTGACTAGAACCCAAAATAGGTGTTGACTCATTCAAAACTATCCTGTTAGGCATTCAGAAAAAAGCAGCAGCAGCAGCAGTAATTTGTCTTTAGGAAAACTAAGCAAAACATTTGCTTGCAAGTTTGAGCTAGAGTAAATGGCTGTTCAGCTGGCATCTCCAGTTAGCAGGATTGGAGAACAAGTAACAGGGGGAAACCTTTTTCTGCCTTAGATGCTGGAGAGTAGCTGCCAGTCAGAGCAGACATTGCTAGGTTAGATGGACAAACTGGCCTGGTAATATTCCTAGATTTTCTAGAGTTGAAATTACTTGCAGAAGCCTTCTGATCTAAGGGCACTTCAGTCCATCATGAACTCATCCTCTGACTGTCCTTATATAGCCCAAATGCCCAGGCAGCAAACACTATCCCCACGCAAGAAGGAAGCATTGCTGGGCTTCAGAGGACCCCCAAAGTACAATTGGGGCAGGGAGGTTGAAGGGGTAGGAAATATACCATAGATTAAAAGGTGATAAAAGTCTGGTTAGGGCCATGCATGGGCAGTAGCCACAAAGCACTGAGGAAAATTGGAGGAAAGATAATGGGAGAAGGGGAGAAGGTACGCCAGACTGGCTGGGACCTTGAAGAGGGGCACTCCACACTGCAATATTTTGTTGCAAGTCTCACTTGCTCCCTTAAAGAAAAAGTCATAAAGAGGAAGGAACGAAGTAGCCAGATAACTAATACCAAGGGACTGGGGGGGGGGGGGGGTGCAGTCTAGACACCCATAAAATCCCTTTATGGAACAGGGCCCTTTCATTCAGTCATTCATTCATTCATCTTACCTGCTGCAAACATGAAAATGAGGAATCTCCCTGGTTCCATCTTTAAAAGGTGAGGATAGGAATTGGGCTCCTTTACCTTTCAGCACCAGCAGTTTGGAACAGGGACTCCTGGGTCCTGGGCTATTTATAAGGCTTTCTCTCCCACCCACCACCCTCCCTCCCTCCCTCTCTCTCTCTCCCTCTCCCTCTCCCTCTCCCTCCCACCTTTTTTCCCCTCCTTCCAGCTGTGTGCCCCTGTGGCATCAATGGGGGGAGAGAAAAAGGGCTGGAGCAGGAAGTCAGGGTGGGAGGGGAGAAAGAAAATAGGAAGATTTGTGTACATGCACGCTTGTGCAGGCGTGTGGATATGCATTTCCAAATGTGCATTTGCCTATATTTCAGCAAACTCAGGTGCTCAGCTACAATGGCTACCTAGTCAAAACAGTACCATTAAGATGCAAGAGGGTAGCACCAGCAAGCTCAAGTAGAAGAACTCCAAGATTTGGAGGAGGAAGAGAGAGAGAGAAAATTCAAACTAGAATAACTCAATGAGGATTGAGCATAATCCATTGCTACAGAATGCTAAGTGTTTGCTAGAGGAGGGCGGAATTAGGGGTAGCAGAATGGAATGGGATAAACTCAAAGGAAACCTGGCTGTCTGGCCTAGCTGGAACTCTCAACAACAGCACTACGCACTGCAACGTTTTGTTGCACTCCACACTTGTGTTACATTTGTTAGTCACTTTATAAAAATAAATAGTGCTGATGCAACTTAATAACAAAATGCAGACAGATAAAATCAATTAAAAGCCAATAAAAAAAACACAACCAAATGTACAATACAAATTCATTTAAAAGCTCATTCAATAATACAATAGGAAGGACAAGACCTAGTAGGGATGTGAGCACACACACACACACACACACACACACACACCTTGATCCACCCCAGGGCCCCAATCCAGGCACCCAATCCAGGTTGCCCCAGTTAAACATACAACCTTCCACCTGATGGAGAGCAGGGGGGTTCTGAAGCACTGCATCACAAGACCCTGCCATACACAGAATACTCTTGAGGAGCAGCACTCTGCAGCAGCCAGAGGATTCGATCCTGTGGGGTGCTGCTCCTCAGGAACCACCCGCTATGGAGATCACCCACCCAGCCCACCCTGGATCTGGTCATTGGTCCATCCAGCCCAGCACCCTGTTCTCACAGCAGTCAACCAGATGCCTGTGGGAAATCTCCAAACACGAACTCTTTCCCCGTGCTGCAGCTTCCAGCAACTGGTATTCAGAAGCATTTACCGCTTCCAACTGCGGATGCACAGCACATCCACGAGCTTGTCCGATCCTCTTTTAAAGCCATCCCAGTTGGTGCCTGTCACTCCCTCCTGTGGGAGTGGGTTCCACAGGTTAACTGTGTACTGTGTAATTTTGAAACACTAATTAAACATAAAAGTGTTGGTGGAAGAGAGATGCAGAGTCTCCTTCCCCCTCACCTGGCAGAGAGTGTGGGGTTCGATCTCATGGGGCACTGATACTATTGTTTATATAAGAATATAAAGCTGGGGGGGTGAAGTAGAGAGGAAATAGATAATTTACAATTACAAAACCCTTGGCCAGGTTCCTATGCAATTGAATAACATGACAGACTAGTAAATCTAAATATTTCCTTCCCCCCCATTATACATACATATATATATATATATATATATATATATATATATATATATATATATATATATACACACATACATACATACACACACACACACACACACACAAACAAACACACATTCTTAAAACAAGCAACAACAATCTCAGCTGACTTGGGCCAATATCTAATCCTGCAGAACAGCTCATAAAACAAAGGATAGCCCCTTCCCTTTCCTGTACACAATGAATATATAAAAATACAACCTGACTCTGAGTTGAATGTGGTATTGCAAGTTTACATTGATTGGGGGAGTTCTTGTTCCTGCCAGGGGCTTTAAAGTATATTCTACATTTGTGAATTGTGCCTTTTTGAGTTATTTTTCTTGCATTGCTTCAGGGATCATGAGCCTTCATGACCCCTTTGGCTCATTTACAAAGTAGAGGAACTGTTGTGACTCTCCCCAGCACACCAAAAGTAACCCCATGCTGTGATTAGGCTGGTGAAGGATTCCTTCAAACCTGATTCTAATCTCTGAGATTTCATTTATTGGTTTATTTAAATTTATTTAACACTTAATTGGTTTTTTTAAAAAAAAAAAAAACACACCTCAAAGTAATTTACAAAAAAAAAGAATAGGAAAATGAAAGTATCAGTAAAAGCAGTCCAAAACAGCTATTGAAACATATATTTTTTTTAAAAAAAAATGGAATCAACTATCAGCTAAAACCAGATTAAAACACATCAGCATTCTTGCATTGAAGGGAGCTGGACCAGATGACCCTTGTGATTCCTTCCAACTCTACAATTCAATGATTCTATAAACATTCTACATACCCAGGTAGGCTAAACAAAAATGTTGACTCCCCCCGCACACACACACAAGACCCTAGACCACTATGCCACTGTCCCTCACAGCCAGAAATCCTGGAGAGGTACTGCCAGTCAGCTAGATGGCTCGGCTCTGTACAAATCAACTTCCCATGTTCCTATCCATAGAGAGACCGAAGTTTGTGACCCCCATGGATCATACAAAGGAAGTTGTTGAGGGCACAAGTGTAGCCTTTGATTGTCAAGCCACTGGAATCCCGCCACCGACTGTACGATGGACCTTTGGAAACCAGGAAATCAGTAAGATCGGAAATGGTGAGTAGGATATTCTGTCCAGAGGTGCCCCTAGGTAGAAAACCCACTCACACCTCTGCTATTTTGCTTCTCCTGTACTATTAGAGGACAAGGGACTAATACAACATCTCTTGACTGCTGCCAAAATTATTATTTGACAAAACTTGGGGTGGGTGGGGAGAGAGAATGGATGACTAAAATCTTGACCGTTGTATGCAGGGTTAAGCTCATACATGTGGTTAGAACCAGAGAGAGGATAGACAATGTCTTTATGGAGAAATGAAGTCTCTTTCTAATTTATTTTGGAGCAATAATGTACAGGATAATGCAAACCCATTTGTGTTACTTGGAAATGTGTTATATTGATCTGTCATTGTTTATTTGTTATTGGCTGATCTTGATTTAGGTGCAGGTATTTGTCTTGCTCAATGTTCAGTTTTTGATATCCCTTTTGCTTTTGGGATTTGTTATGATATTTTGCTAGTATATACCTGAGCTGGTCTCTGACCGTAATAAATGATGATGATGATGATACATGCAAAACATATATCCCACTATCACCACTGCTAATTTGCTTCTCCTCTCTGGACAGAAGGACGGGTCTCCGTGCTTGCAATCTACAGTCCTGTTCTCTGCTTCCATCCATCACCATGATGGGCATTTTGCTTATTATGTTGTTTACAAGAGACAGCTCCTTATCTCCACAAGGATCCAGCATTTCAGGAAAGCAGGGGAACTTGGGGACATGAAGAGGAGGAGAGCAGGAAAGACGGGGTTTGACGTTTGAGTTCCTGTTCAGAAAAGCTATTCGCTTCTTCCCCGGCCGCTGCCCATCCCAGCCCTTGCCACCCCTCCTCTTCCTTCGAGACAGTGCCCCACCTAGTCAGCCTGTGATGGCAAGTACATGATGGAAGAACTTATTGGAAAGGTCAGCATGGCGTCATGTGGAACAATGCCATTGTTAGGGGTGGCCAAGCACTGGGATGCATGTGTACTGCAGCCCAGATCCCCCTACCTCTCCCCCACTTTAAAACTTAAAGTTTTCATTTTGTAAAAACAAAAAGACTTTGCCTATACTTTGAACATGCTGTAAAAGGCAGTGCTTGTGGGACATGCAGGCACCCAGACAGGTGCAATCTTAATTTGCTTAGACACCTAAACTAGAAAGTGCTAACTAGGCTTTGGGAAGGAGCCCTCATGCCTCTCTCCCAATGCTGCTGGACCCCCCCCCCCCCCCCGCCGGCCAGCTGCTTCTGTGGCCCCTGTCAGCTGGCCAGGAGAAATAGGGGCACCCCGGACCAACTCAAAGCCATAACGGCTTTAGGAATTCCAGGGCCATCCAGGAAAATTGTGACACTTGAAGAGTACATACCCTCCAGATGTCTCTATTTTCCAGGGACAGTCCCAGATTTACACAAGTTTCTGTAAATTTCCCAGTTTCTTATTTGAACCCGGAATGTCCCACTTTTCCTTAGGATGTCCCTATTTTCATCAGAGAAACGTTGGAGTGTATGATAGGATGTCCCTATTTTCATTGGGGAAATGTTGGAGGGTATGGAGTTACACAACCCCCCTGAGCCACCTGAAGGGAAGTTGTTGTTGTTGTTTTAATGTTTAATGTTTTATTATGTTTTTATGTTGGAAGCTGCCTAGAGTGGCTGGGGCAACCCAGTCAGATGGGCGAGGTATTATTATTATTATTATTATTATTATTATTATTATTAATTTTATTTGTATCCCGCCCTCCCCTGCCAGAGCTGGGCTCAGAGTGGCAAACATCATATTAATAACACAACATACATAAAAACAAGCAATCAATCAATTAAAATGCATCCCAAAATTAATTAAAATAAATTAAAATTAAAATTAAACTAAACAAATGACAGTCCTCAGGTTAAATTAAAAGCGGTTAATACTCGCCAGGACCAACTGTTTCCACTGATATTATAAGGACCTGTGAGCGGACTGGGAAACCTCCTTCATGCTTGTTCTTATACAAAGAGAAAATGAGTCAGACTGAACCCTGGCCAAAGGCCTGGCGTAACAGCTTCATCTTGCAGGCCCTGCGAAAATATGTCAAATCTATTATGGAATAGGTTGTCCCCATTTTCATCAGAGGAATGTTGGAGAGCCTCAAGTGACAGCAAAGGATCCAGAAGTACCCCAAGATACCTATCTGCTCCTTCAGAGGGGGTGGGGGTAACCCCATCAAGAGCAGGCCACCTTCTGTCCATCCAGTCTTGGGAACCACCCACTAACAGGGCCTCCGTCTTATCAGGACTGAGCTTCAGCTTCTTGGCCCTAGCCCAGTCCAAAACTGAGGCAAGACCAGCACATCCATTTCACTTAACAAGACTTATATATGGTCAAAAAGGAAAACACTTGAAGCCATTTACATAAACAACATAGAATAGTCATAAGAAAATACTAACAGAATAAAACTTCTGTTGGGCTGCAGCCAATGTTGGTCCTACTCAGCATAGAAATTAAATGGACATGGCTAACTTTGGTTGATCAAAACAAAATAAAAATTAAAAAATCATTCCAGTAGCACCTTAGAGACCAACTAAGTTTGTTCCTGGTATGAGCTTTCATGTGCATGCACACTTCTTCAGATAGGTCTACTCTTGAGCAAAACTTATTTAGGTACAACCCATTCTGTCTTCTAAGTTGGCAGAACAAAATGTATCAAGACAGGGATAAAACCAGCTGTTTTAAAAGGCAAATGTTCATTTTACGAATAATAAGATAATGTGTTTGTGGAAAGGGAATTATTGGTTTGGTTTGGTTTATATTTTTTGTTTTCATTTTGTATTTTTATGCTGTGAACCACCCTGCGATCTTCGGATGAAGGGCAGTATACAAATTTATTTAACTAATAATAATGTTGACCACCTGGTCCCTTATATCCCAGCCCAATGACTGAGATCTTTAAGGGATTCTCTGTTGGTGATCCCCTATGGCAGGCACGTCCAACAGGCAGATCGTGATCTACCGGTAGATCACTGGATGTCTGTGGTAGATCACTGGTAGATCACTGGCTCCCCCCAAAGAAGCTCAACAATTTTGGCTCCCCTTAAAAAAGCTGAATATTTTTGCCCTGCACCCCCCAAAAAACAGTGCTTTCCTCCTCCCTTAGAAAAAAGCTCATCAACTTTGACCTTAACCCCGGAAAAGGGGGTAGATCACTGCCAGTCTCTAACTCTGTGAGTAGATCACAGTCAGGAGAGTATGGAATGCTCAACTATATTATGGCTATGAGTTTTCTGCAGCAGTTTCATGCTCTGTCCTCAAGCTCAACCATGTCTCCTGGAAGACATGGCGTGTCTGCTTGGAACTGCTTCAACCCTCCTATGTCAGTCTTCCCCAACCTGGCATCCTCCAATGGTCAGGGATGATGGGAGTCGTAGTGCAAAACGTTGAGAGGTCATCACCACGCTGGGGAAGGTTGTTCCTAGGTAGAACTAACTGTATGGTTTCAGGACACAGTTTACTTTTCTCTGTGAAAACCAGTGTAGAATCTGGAAGCTGGAGGGCAAAGGCCCTTTGTAGAGTATCACTGAACATTGGGTGGAAATTGCAGGAGAGGAGAGAGCTGTTGCATTCGGTTCTTGCTTTCAAGTTTCCCATAAGCATCTGTTTGGCCACTGTGAGAACATGATGCTGGACTAGATGGGCCACAGGCCTGATCCAGCAGGTTCTTCTTATGTTCTTAAAAATTAAGGGCCTTTGGACTCTAGAATGTTGAGAAGAAAAGGGGACCCAGAGATTGGGAGACTGGAAGACAAGGCCTCTCACTTCCACATCTAAACAGCCAGTGCCAAGCTTATTTACAAGGCCAAATGTTTTTCTTTGCGTCACCCAGGACCACATTACATTGTC
The DNA here is from genome assembly GCF_009819535.1 of Lacerta agilis. Taxonomy (NCBI): domain Eukaryota; kingdom Metazoa; phylum Chordata; class Lepidosauria; order Squamata; family Lacertidae; genus Lacerta; species Lacerta agilis. The sequence continues at coordinate 69,788,740 of NC_046319.1, read as the reverse complement.
CCCTTACATATCCGGGTGTGGCTTCAGAGATGGGACAATAACCAGGATTGCTGAGGGGAAAACAAGACAGGATGTTTCTGTCTCCAGACAAAGCCCATTGTATGGTGGATGCTTTATTTATCTCTGCTGTCCTCTGTTCTGATGTTTACCGTGCTCAGAGATGCAGATAATGATTTTCCAACCTGTCTTTGCATCCAAGCCTGAGAGAGGCCTCTCCTCACCACCTGGGAGGGATGAGACCACAGGTCTGCATCACAGTAATCTCCCATTGTTTTCTGCGCCTTCATTACAAATAGCACGTTCCTTAAGGGTTCCCTGTGGAATTATCCTGCGTCTATCCCAGTGGGGAGGGAGTTTTACCCCTAAAGCTAAAACACTCGTAAATTCAGCATGTGACCCAACCTACACTAGCAAACCATTCCCACCTTTAAAGCAGGTTTACAGCTACACTTTAAGCAAAAAGACAATAATAGTCCCTATTTAAGCTGGAGGGGGGGAGCATTTGTGTCCAGACAAAAGAATGGAGGGCAAGTTGCTAGGCATGTATGCCTAATGGTTTGTATACCCTCCAAAATAGAATCATAGAATCATAGAGTTGGAAGAGACCACAAGGGTCATCCAGTCCAACCCCCTACCAAGCAGGAAACACCATCAAAGCATTCCTGACAGATGGCTGTCAAGCCTCCGCTTAAAGACCTCCAAAGAAGGAGACTCCACCACACTCCTTGGCAGCAAATTCCACTGTCGAACAGCTCTTACTGTCAGGAAGTTCTTCCTAATGTTTAGGTGGAATCTTCTTTCTTGTAGTTTGAATCCATTGCTTGAATACATCTAAACTAGCCAAGTATTCTTGTACTACCTCCTTACTTATTCTGGGCTGTTTTTCCCCTGCTGAATCATCTGCTCCATATTCTTCAGGTCGGGCATTGTTTGTTTGTTTGTTTGTGTTTTGGGAGAAAACTGAGGCAAAGAAGGCATTGAGGAGTTCTGCCCTTTCTCTGTCTCCTGTTTCCATTTCACCATCTTCTCCTCTAAGTGCCCCCACTGTTTCATGGTTCTTCCTTTTGCTACGGACATATGCATAAAAGCCCTTTTTATTGCTTTTAACCTCTCTAGCAAGCCTGAGTTCATTCTGTGCTTTAGCATTTCTGACTTTGTCTCTAAACGTGCTGGCTATTTGTTTGAATTCCTCTCTGGTAATTTCCCCCTTTTTCCATTTTTTGTACATATCCCTTTTAAATCTTAAATCAGTTAAAAGTTCTTTAGATAGCCACCCTGGCTTCTTTAGGCACCTTCCATGTTTTCGTCTCATTGGTACTGCTTGAAGTTGTGCTTTTAATATCTCCCTTTTAACAAACTCCCATCCATCATGAACTCCCTTCCCTTTTAGTATTACTGACCATGGGATCACACCCAGCGTTTCCCTAAGTTTTCTGAAATCGGCTTTCTTAAAGTCTAGAATTTGAGTCTTAGTATGCTTGGTTGCTCCTTTCTGCTGTATAATAAACTCCAGAAGAGCATGATCACTCCCACCTAATGATCCTGCCACTTCTACCCCACTTACCAAGTCATCAGTATTGGTTAGGACCAGATCTAAAATGGCTGATCCTCTTGTTGCTTCTCCCACTTTCTGGACAATGAAATTTTCTGCAAGGCCAGTGAGGAATCTGTTCGACCTTATGCTCTTGGCTGAGTTTGACATCCAACAAATATCAGGGTAGTTGAAATCCCCCATTACTACTATCTCACTTCCTTTTGAATGCTTGGCCATCAGTTCCAGGAAGGCATCATCTGTGTCCCCAGTTTGACTTGGGGGTCTATAGTAAACTCCCACAATGAGATCACTGTTATTTTTCTCTCCCTTGATTTTGACCCAGATACTCTCAACTTGGCTTTGGAGTTTCAAATCCTGGATCTCTTCACCGGTATACACATCCCTGACATATAAAGGCACTCCTCCTCCTTTCCTGTTTGGTCTATTTCTCTGAAATAGATTGTATCCCTCTATTACTACATTCCAATCATGAGACTCATCCCACCAGGTTTCAGTGATGCCTATTATGTCATATTTAGTTTTCTGTACCAAGAGCTCAAGTTCATCTTGTTTATTTCCCATGCTCTGTGCATTAGTATACAGACATTGAAGACCATTGATGATTCCCCCATGGCTCTTATTTAAGGATATTTTCCTCCCACCACTAGGTCTGCATGCTGTTTGCTCCATTTGGTCCTTGACATTTGGATGATCATCTTCAGTACTTGATAGACTCCTACCTTCAGGACCACTGTCTCCTTCCCCTACATAAGTCAGTTTAAAGCCCTCCTGATGAGGTTTTTGAGTTTCATGGCAAAAACATTCCTTCCAACCCTTGTGAGGTGCTGCCCATCACTTGCCAGAAGTCCATCTTCAAGAAACTGCAGACCGTGATCTAAGAATCCAAACCGTTCCTGTTTGCACCATTTGCGAAGCCAGTTGTTCACTTCCCCTATTTTCCCCTCTCTCCCTGGGCCATGTCGTTCAACTGGGAGGACAGATGAGATGACAATTTGTGCATTTAATTGCTTCAACTTCCTGCCCAGAGCCTCATTTCTCTGATGAAAATAGGGATGTTCCATTCCATAATGAGAATTTTATTATTTATACCCCACACATTTTACAGGGTTGCCACAGCCACTCTGGGCAGCTTCCAACGTATATATTTATTTTATTTTATTTATTGAATTTATATACTGCCCTATACCCAGAGATCTCAGGGCAGTTCACAGAAAAGATCACAATATATAAAATCAAAATAAGAACAATAACCCAATAACAACACCCCTCCCCCCGAAAAAGACTTACATTTAAAAAGGGTATAGGATGTCAATCAGGTTAGCTAAAGGCCTGTTTAAAAAGGAACGTTTTTGCCTGGAGCCTTAAGATGTATAATTAAGGCACCAGGTGAACTTCCCTGGGGAGAGCATTCCGCAGACAGGAAGCCACTTCAGAGAAGGCCCATTTATATAAAAACATAATAAAACATTAAACATTTTTTTAAAAAAACTTCCCTATACAGGGCTTCCTTCAGATGCCTCAGGGGGTTGGACAACTCTATACCTTTCAACATTTCTCCAGTGAAAATAGGGACGCCCTAAGGAAATGTGGGACATTCCAGGATCAAATCAGAGACTAAGACGGCTTCTCTACATCAGGGACATCCCTAGAAAATAGGGACACTTGGAGGGTCTGAAGTTGCTTCAGTTCACTCTTCGATGTAGTGATAGCTACCAACTTGTATGGTTGAAAGAAATAATTCCTTAGAGGAAACTATGACCACCAAAGTGGTGTAATGATGCTTTAAATGTATGCTGTAGATGAGGCTTGATAAGATGAGGGAAGAGCTTGTGAAATTTTGTGTACCATATCTAGCTTCATATACAACTCTTCAGTGCATAATTAAAAAGAAAGAAAACTAAATAACTACCGTTCGTATTAACTGTTGTAATTTTTGAAGAAGGGGATTGGGAGCCTGTCAGCCTTATAGGAAATCAAAGAGTTGGGGACAGCAAATGAAATGTTTGTGCCGTAGATGTGCACATTAGTGGGAAAGGAGAGGGAATTGGTTAAAAGCAAGCCATCCCTGTTAAAATGGTGTTCAAAAAAGTACTTCAGTACAGGGAAGAGAGCTTAAAGGGTTTGGCAGGGGTCACTCTCAGTCTATACAGCTCAGTGAAGAGAAAAGTGGATTGGCTGAAGACTAAAAGTTAGGATTGACCGGAAATTTATCAGGAAACCTGAAAGATCAACTTCCCCTCCATTGCATTTAGATTTAAAAAATGGGCCCTGTTAATCTCACTACAGCCTGATGGTGAAATTCACATGGGCTTTTTGAATGGCAGCACTGCAATACAGTACAATAAAATCCAAGATGCTCCATCTGTACTGGCGTTTTTATATCAAACCATATTATCCATGGTAATTGTTACACTACAAGTGAAATCAAAATTCTGCTGATGTTTCCATCTGTTTACAGTGGACTTCTGAGTGTTGTAGCATGGGGATAGTGATTCAGCAAGTGACTTCAGCTCTCTGACATAGCAGGCAGGAGACAGCTTCTTCATGTAACACTCTTTATTCAATTAAACAAGACTGGGGAACTGAGGAGAGGGAAGCTACATTTATAGGGACAGTAGACTGGCTAGAAAGGATACATTTAGGAGGGAACAATCTCAAGCAATCACAAAGCTGCCTTTTAGTGGGAACCAATAAAACTGAGGATCCAAATGCAGCAACTTGAATGAACCAATAGTAGCTGTTCCTTCTGGAACAGGAAGGCAGTTACTTTCTCCTAATGTGAATACAGACAATAGTAATACAGATATGATAGCCCTTAAATCAATACACAACACTAAGTAACTTATAATCTTTTCCCATTCTTTTATAAAGTATTTGTCCTCTTGGTTTCCAGTCAGATTTGCCATTTTGGTATAGTTCATCAGCTTGGTTTGCCATTCCTCTCTGGTAGGGACTTTGTCTTCTTTCCATCTCTGGGCTAGTAACATCTATTATATGATACTGTTTTGATGGGATTGTTTTGTGCTGTATTTTAAGTATGGGTGGTTATGTTTTAAACGTTGTGTGATTGGCTTTGGTATTTTACAAACCTCTTAGAAGCCTACTTTGGCACTTAGTGGCAAGCTGCTGTTGCTAGTTCTTTTTTTTCCCCAGGCTCACCACAAAGTGTGGTTCAATCACCTGTTGAAGACAGCAATAGCTGTGACCTTTGCATCTTTCCGTTCTCCCTCAGCCCACTGCTTCCTTCGTGCACTAAGGCGAAGTAACATTTCATTTGAGCCAAAATTTCCCAGAAGGGACTTTTCCGGGGATTTTCTTTTCCCCCTGCCCACCCACAAACTGTTGGAGATTTCCACCTCTCTCCAGAGAATATCATAGGAAGGTAGGAATCTGCCTTAAACCAAGTCAGGTCATTCAGTTTGACCCCAGTAGGTTTGCATACTTTTCTCTCCCCAGAACAGAGGCAGAAGTTCAACTGCTGCAGCTGGTCCCCTGTTGAATTCCAAGGCATACGTGCCTCCACCACAACCCTGGCCCCTCTTTGTCTAGCTTCCTTGCTCCTAAAACACTCATGTTTGTGTGAGTGGGTTTGTCAGATCTCTTTCCACAGTTCCGTTTAGTGCTGCAGCTAAAAATAGCAGTCCTGGAAGCCTTCCCATTTCCTGTGGAGCTGCCCCCACCCACCCTTTGCAGCCCCTTCCGCTAAACTGCATCCCTCTTTGTAATGATAGCTCTGTTGTGAGCCAATAAAGTCTTCTGGGAAAGAGAAGACAGAGCCCAAGATCGTCATGTAAACTGTTTAGCTTCAGTGTCTCTCTTTGGAGGAGACAAGGTGACTGACAGATCAGGAAGTGGGATCTAGTAGTCAGAGGTGAGGTGGGGCTGATCTGCAAGGGAATTGCACAATGGTCTTGGAAGGGGGAGTAAAGTCGATGAAGCCTAGGAGTCAGGGAGGATCCTAAGTTTTATTTCAGGCTCCATCATCATGCAGAAACATGACAGTTGTCACCTGGCATCTGTCCGAGCCAGACAATGTTCCCTGGCTTGCAGCCAGCTTTACGTTCCTCAAAGAAGAAACACACACACACACACACACACACACACACACACACACTAGTCTCCAGGATCCAGCTGCCAATGCTTGACTTCTGCTTGTTGGAAGAGCCAACAGCAGAGATCATTCCATCTGTAACTAAAGGGTTAGTGTTAAAGTCAACTGGCCAACAAGTGTACAGGTGGAAATGTTGCTTAGCAACAAGACCACCAAGTGGTGTGATGTTTGCTGAGACAATACACACCCTGGTTGGCTGTGTAGTTTGGAGGTAGTTTTCCTCTGCATGTTTGATTCAATGTCTACCTGCTATGTGGAAGGCCTGAAATAAGAAAGAAAAAAGCCTCTCTGTTTACTTTTCCTCAAATTATACACTGCTTTTGTTCATACATACACTGCTTTTTGTTCAACGGCTTGGGGAGCTGGGTATGTTTAGCCTGGAGAAGAGAAGGTTAAGGGGTGATATGATAGCCATGTTCAAATATATAAAAGGATGTCATATAGAGGAGGGTGAAAGGTTGTTTTCTGCTGCTCCAGAGAAGCGGACACGGGGCAATGGATTCAAACTACAAGAAAGAAGATTCCACCTAAACATTAGGAAGAACTTCCTGACAGTGAGAGCTGTTCGGCAGTGGAATTTGCTACCAAGGAGTGTGGTGGAGTCTCCTTCTTTGGAGGTCTTTAAGCAGACGCTTGACAGCCATCTGTCAGGAATGCTTTCCTGCTTGGCAGGGGGTTGGACTGGATGGCCCTTGTGGTCTCTTCCAACTCTATGATTCTATGATTTTCCTCCCTAATGTGTGAGCAGTATTTCTTTTCTCTCTGGACTTAGCATTATTTATGTGACTCTTGCAAACACTGCTGTGGTCTTCCTTCTGTCCATAAATCCTCGGCAAATGGGGGTGTTGGGGTGGGCAAAATCCCTCTTCTGGAGCCAATATTTGTCTTTCAGGGATCCCCCATTGGCCTAATGGGCATCTCATTCAAAAGCACAGAGAGGTTTCAGTCTATGAAGAGACCGGGCATTTCCTAACCTAACGGTTAGCTCACTGTGATGAGACTTCTGTCCTATCACCCTGGGCTATAAATGTACAATCTGCCTTGCAAAGAAATGTTGAGCTAACAGCATTAAGGATCAAGCATAACTTATTCTAGTGACTATATTCTTTCTGAGTAACTCTGCATGCATATGAGAGGCTCTGAGGAAGGCAGGAAAGTATTTAGGGTAAACCCTCCCTAGCATAGCGTGAGAGTTGAAACAATCCTCTAAACCACAACAGCCAGAAGATAGCATATGCGGACTTCCTTCTCTCTCATGAATACACTATTTTTAAAAAAATAAAAAATAAAAGTCCTTTCTTATGGCAGGGGAACTGAAAATGGCAAAACATTTGCACAAAATGTCCATTTATCAGCCAGATTCAAAATCTGGTATGACCCGGGTCTTCTCTGTAAAGCACTGGACAAACCGACTGACGCCACACACAAGAGATCTGGATTTCACTGAATAATAATGAAAAGATGTGTTTGGGGTCTGTTATTGGGGTGAAATCCTCACTCTCCACTGGCACAGGCTATTAAAACCCCTCAATCACCACTGCCAGGTACAGGGGTTCAAATAACCCTTCATTCCCATATCAGAGGATATTTCAGCTTGTGTGCTTAGCTTCATGCTGTTGTGCTACACGCACCGCAGCCCGGCTGCCTTCCTCTTCGTGCTGTAAGCCCATATCCCATTTTTATTGGTTTGGTTTGTTGCATGAGTGGTGGCTCAGGGTGGCTGAATGCAAACGCTGCAAAATTAATGAAAGAAACAGTTGCAAAAGAATCAGAGAAAAACTCAGACAGGAGTTAATTCTAGAATGGGATAACTTCAGGAACTACTTGAAAAATAGTTGTAATATAAGCACAGTAGTTGCCTTTGAATGATTTCTGTAAGTGATATATATAAAGGAAAATGACATTGGAATAGAAAAGAGAATTTTTACAAATAATAATGACAAATTAAAGTAATATGTTTATTACAAAGGGAAACATGGAAAGAATGGGAGGTCTTATGTTTGGGTAGAAAACACACAGTTGAAATTATATGTAATTTTCTTTTTGAACATAGATATCCTTATTGGACTGACTGAAATGACTATGTGTTGTGTATATATGAAAAATGATTAATAAAGCATTTTTTAAAAAAGAAAGAAAGAAACAGTTGCAACAGATGCAATTCGCCACTGTGGGAAACAAGACTTTTGACTGGCTCAGCACCCATCCACCATCTTCAACGGCATGTCTGCCTTTTATAGGTAGCAGCATAAAGGCATGTGAGGAGAGAGAAAGCTGGAGCTCGGTGGTAGAGCTAGGGATGCGAGAGAAATGCATTAGGGTGAACCTTCCGAATTCACACTTCCTGAACCAAACCACAAGTGAAACCCAGTTCTCCTTGGAAAGTCCATCTGAATTTTTGTAACGTAGTTCTCCAACCAAAGAATGTGCACAAAAATGCATAGCTTCATAAAAAAGTACACATTCTTAAAAGAGTATGCCACTGAAAATTAGATACAACAATGCTTTCTATTTCTATTAGATACAATAATGCTTTCTATTGGGGGGTATTGCTTGCAAAAATTGCATATATACTAGGCAAAATTAGGCAGAACGATGTGCATATATTAGAAGTGTCAAGTTTGCCCTGCCTAAGATCCCAATTTCATCCCAAGATTTATTTTGATGTAAACATGTAGTTGTCCTGTGTCATGTCATGTCCTCCCTCCTTTTTTGTCATCTTTTCTTGGCTCATTACTGGGGTCAACCTACCCTTTTTCTGTTAGGGTTTGAAACCTGAGACGCTGGCAAATTAGCAAGGTCACATGATTTAAGTTGTTAAGCTTGTTAAGTTGTTAAGATGCTCAGTATATATAGAGTGTTTGTTTTGTTTGCCTCTCGGGGTGTGGAGCAGTCATGTCTGAAAGCTCTGGAGGAGTGTTTGTTATCTGTCTGCAATAAACCTGTCTTCCGTGTGTCATCATTTCGTTGCTGCAACAAGAAGAACCCCACAACTGCAACAAGAACCCCACAGCTGGACTTGTTTAATGCTCTTCAAAGAGAAGTGTTGCTGGTCTGCACAGCAGAAGTGTTTACTGGACCAGTACACTAAAAAAACTCTTATTTTCTTCCCTTTCTCTACTCCCAGTTCCTCAGCCCTTGATAAAGTAAGGCAGCCTCCTTCCCTTGTAGTCTTCCTCCCCTGCTTATTCTCTCCTACTTTAATAAAGTCTTTCCTTGCTTTCCTCCCTCTTCTTGTGTCTGTGTCAGCCATTCTCCTCCTCCAATCAATCCTGAAGATCAGTCATTCTGGCTGCAGCTGATGGCACAAAGCATGCTTAGGGAAATGGGTTGGGGAAGACTGTTTTCAGGAGCTGCTGTCAGTCAGAGTAGACAATGCAAAGCTTGCTGGATCGATGGTTTCATTCTGTGTAGGGCAGCTTCTTACTCTTCTTTAAAATCAGGAGAGTGGGACAATGTATATCCAGTCCATGAAGCAGTCTGGAGAATAGAGCTATCTTGGAAAGACCTGAATCAGCTTAACCCTGCTGGAGAAGATTCCTGCCTGAATGTGTCTGATTGACAATGATTCAGACATTGAATGGTAACAAGACCATGCAAGGACAAAAATTAAGATAATGTTACCGACTGCTCTGGAAAGAACAACCCATCTGAGGCTTTGACATAGAAACCAGCAAGCTAAATAAGATAATATAATTAGTATTATTAAGTAGGAATGTGGTGAACACATGAAGACATGATGAATAAGTTGTATTGGAAGAAATATGAGGATTAACTCTATTTGATTAATTGGGAAGATAGTTAAATAAAAGTCTATGCAGGTATTGAACATGCACAGTCAATGGAAAAAGAGAACAGATGGGAAAGTACCCATATATACCCGAGTATAAGCCGACCCGAATATAAACCGAGGCACCTAATTTTCCTACAAACACCTGGGAAAGCTTATTGACTTGAGTATAAGCCGGTTCACCCTTGCCGCTGTGGAGGAGGAGGAACGAGCAGCCTGAAAGCAGCCCTTTGGGCTGCTCCTTCCTCTTCCTCCTTTGCCAAGTTTGCATTTATGCGAGCAGTTCAGGAATGAAACAAGCTGCCTGGGGAGAGTAAACAACCGCCGTTCATGTATGCTTCTTAAGGAATGGTTGACTGGGGAGAGCGGGTGGCGGCACGAGTGGAGAGAAAGGGCTTCTTTCTCGCCGCCCCCCACCGCCCGCCTCACTCAAGTATAAGCCGAGGGCAGCTTTTTCAGCACAAAAAATGTGCTGAAAAACTAGGCTTATACTCAAGTATATACAGTATTAGAAATTAAGAAAATGTATTTTATTGTGAGCAGCAAAGGATGGAGGAGGAAAACACATCTTGAAAGGGTGGGGGAAGTCAATCTTAAAATTTGTGTTCAATTTGAATTAAGTTGTTGTTCATTTGTTAAAAATCTAGAAAATTAATTTAAAAATTGGCAAAAAAACCTCCCTAGAAACCAGCAGGTGAAGATTTCTATGAATGAACTCACACATGCTCACCTGCCAATTGCCACAAAGAGGCACATGAGCAGGTGAGCAGGTGAGGAGCCATGACCACACTAACCCAGCCTGTGCATGTGAGATTTGAGGAAGAGGCTTCCAGGCTGTTAACTGCAACACCCTTCCCCAACCTGGTGCCCACCATATGTCTGCATCACCCCAGACTATTGACTATGCTGGCTGCGGCTGAAGGGAGCTGTAGTTCAAAACATCTGGAAGATATCAGGTTGGGGAAGGCTGTGCTCAGATTGCCCAACTGGACTCGTCTCAGCCATGCCTTGATTCAGAAATTAATCTCTTGCTGCTACATGTTTTCTTAACCTCACTGGTTAAACAAATCTCTGATCGTTTATCTGAGCTAAGAGACCATGCAAAAAGCACAGCTTATGGGATATGGTGAAAGAAAGCTAAATACAGCTAGGTCCTTCTGAGCTTTCCCCCCTCTTCCTCCTAAAATTGACACACACACACACCCAAACCCAAACCACTATTCCTTGCAAAGAAATGTGTCATCGTAAGTTGCGAGCAGGTGCTGGAGAAACAGCCTCAAACCTAGGTACACAGCTTGTAAATACAGCATGAACTTGAATGTAAACAGTGGGGTTGGACTCAAGGGACCATGAACTCTACGTTTGGCAGGACAAAAAGCAGTGTGGGTTTCTTGGCAAAGGACCAAATAAGGTCTGCTTACTAAATCATTTCAAACAGACCAGTCCAGTTAGGTTGGATTATATGAACCTGGAGCCCAGATTCAACATTCATGAAATCCAGCACAACATTTGCGCTAGCGGCAGTGGGTTGGTCAACAAGAAGTGTTGGGGCTACAGCAATTGGCTGCACAACCAACCACAAAAACTGTGGTGGCTTCCTGAATCATCTCTTGCACAAGCCATTCTGCTAGCACAACCAGCACACCACGAAGGAGCTTTAACTTAGCATGACACTGAATTCCTCCCATTATAGCATCTTAAAGTCACCATAAAGCAAACTGTCTGTCATTAAAGCATCTCAACAGTAATATTACCTGCAGCCACTATATGGCAGTACAAATGGGGCAGGAGCTAACAAGGTACATACAACGTCATAGAGCCTACAAACCTATAGTGCACACACTTAATGTATTACTTTAACCTTCATATCAAATGAAACAGTATTTGTTAAAAGAAGCAGACCTACAAGGCCACACACATGAGGAAGTCATTTGGATGATCCAGAAACACAGGTCACACACACGGCAGTAATCAATCCACATTTATTTTCCACCCTAAAAGTTTCAAATACAGGACAGAAAATTTTGACACCAGTTCTTTCTTTAGTCTCTGCATTGCTGGGTTAAAGATTCTTCAAGCCATGCCATGCTAAGTTAAAGCCCCTTCGTGGTGTGCTGGTTGTGCTAGCAGAATGGCTTATGCAAGAGAAGATTCAGAAAGCCACCACAGTATTTGTGGTGTAGCCCCAACACTTCTTGTTGAACAACCTACTTCTGCTAGCCCAAAACAAGGGTGAACTTTCCCAGAGCAGAGATGGAATAAAGCAGATGGAGTGTGTACTAAAATGCTGGTGAGGATTTTAATTTTTTTAAGTAAACTGATGTGGAAGTAACCAATCAATCAATCAATCATGTTATTTGTATGCCACCTTTCCAAGGTTAAAACCATGCTCAATGCAACATACAATGAATTAAAAAATTACATACCGTAATTACAGACATAACAAAAGAAGCCATAAACAATAAAGACATCAAAAAGTACATAACCAAATTGAACCAATTCCACATAAATCATAAGAAGATCTAAAATGAGAAACTGAGTGAAACCACAACTGACAGATTCACTCATCCTTAATCTCAGTGCATGTGCATGGGCACTATCCTCTCATGGAGTGCCTGCCCACTGGGTACATGCCAGAGGGTACATGCTCTGGTTGTCTCCTGCTTGGACTTCTGCAATGCACTCTACGTGGGTGAAAGATACTCGGAGTCCAGTGTGATTTTCATACTCTTTATTCAGCTCATAGTAGTGAGGAATGTAGTTCCCCCAAAACGTTTGCTTTATATACACTATTTACACAATGGGCCCCACGTGATTGGCTAATTCCGGGATACTCCTGTATGCCAATCAGAGTGCGGATTCACTTCCACCTGGAGCTGGATTGGGTGGCCCCTGCGGACCAATCAGACTGCTGCAATCTCAATCCTATTGTTCTGGGACCAATCAGACTGCTGCAATCTCAATCCTATTGTTCTGGGACCAGTCAGACTGCTGCAATCTCAATCCTATTGTTCTAGGACCAATCAGACTGCTGCAGTTTGGATCCTATTCAACTCAGTACATAACAAAGATTTGGCCCTGTATACATCTTCACCCCCATCATTCAGCTGAGACACTAAGGTCCAGCTCCAATGGCCTTCTGGTGGTTCCCTCATTGCAAGAAGTGAAGTTATGTGGGAATATACTTTTCAGGTGCGCTTGCACCTGTGGTTATTTGTGTTTATTTGTGTTTATTTGTGCTTAATTTTACTGTATCCTTCCATCTGGAAGGAAAGGTAACAGCAGGATCCGGCAGGGGATTTACTGCTGGGATCCCTCCACGGGGTTTTAGCGGCTCCAAACTTTAAATTAGGCAATGGTCAGTTAATCTGCTTCCCGCCCAATTTAGGGCAGCAACAGAGTTGTGATTGGTTTATGTATCGATTATGACGTTGGTTATTAACTCAATAAATAGCTGTCGCTCCCTGTTTGTGGTGTGGAGAACACGTGAAAAAACCCAGTGAGAAGAACGTTGCGTGACAAGCCTAGGCAAAGCGAAAGCCAAACCATCCACGCAGGGCAGCAAAAGCCGTTTCCCTCCAGACTGCAGTCTCAGTAGTTTTATTTTCAATTTCGCTTTTAAAGTCTTTTATTTGGCCGTTCGGTTTTGGCCACCTTTAGCTTTATTTTCCTCTTCGGAGTTTTTGGACCAGACAGACGCTTGCAATTATCTACGAGGCAAAATCTTCACGGACTCACAGAACTCAAACCCTCAGATTGCAGCCAGCGGATCTCTTCGTCCACGGCGCAGTAGGAGCAGGCTCCAGGATTACCGGCCGTCCCGTTCGCAGGCTGCCTATCCCTGCAACTGGCGCCCCGTGTGAGGCCAACTTCGTTCTACACACGGGAGGCGTCAGCAAGAATCCCCACAAAGTTATAGGGAACCAGGCAGAGGGCCTTCTCGGTAGTGGTACCCACCCTGCGGAATGCCCTCCCATCAGAAGTCAAAGAGATAAATAAGTATGTGACCTTCTGTAGACATCCGAAGGCAGCCTTGTATTGGGAAGTTTTGTGTGTGTGTGTGTGTGTGTGTGTGTGTGATGTTATTTTTTTGTATGTTTTGTTGGAAGCCACCCAGAGTGACTGGGGCAACTCAATAAGATGGACCAGGTACAGAAAATATTTTTTTGTTGTTGTTGCTGCTGCAGTTATTTCATACCATTTTGAGCAGTTGATATTGTAGGACAATTATTGTTCTTATTTTCTCCTAGGAAAAGAATTGCTCCCCCTTTGGCATTTTTCAATCAATGGAGAGCAGGGTTATCAAATAGTCAAGTAAAACAGAAAGTGGTGAAGAGCCTTTCATTGCACTGAAATGTGTTTTATTTATTTTTAATTGTCTTCTTTTAACATCATAGTAATTATTACCGTTATTAATTACGTTGATATACAACCTTTTCCTCCAAGAAGTTCAAGATGGTGGAAATGTTTCTCCCCCTCCTGCAACAACCCTGTGAGGTAGCTTAGGTTGAGAGGCAATGGCTGGTCCAAGGTCACCTCAGTGATGGGAACTGCTTTCCTGTTTTAACCGAATAACCACACCCGGTAGCTGTCGACTTGCTTGGATTATTCATTACCTAACCCCTCATTCTACCCACTTCCCTTCCAGATAGTGAGAAACAGGAAAGCCATTGAATCAAAGAGCCCGAATGGTACCTAAGAGTCCGTTGAGCAAAGAAGAAGAGGAGGAGCCAGGAGCCTCTTGCTGCAAAAGGCAGGCATCCTGAAGAAGATTCAGAGTGGTTGGCCAGGTACCACAACAGCAGGAAGGCAAAGTGCAGGGAAGGAATTGAAGGGAGAGAGAGAGAGAGAGAGAGAGAGAGAGAGAGAGAGAGAGAGAGAGACGGAAAGACAGTACAGTAGGTCATCCATCAGCTCATTGGGGCAGCCAGAACAGAAGGAGCGAGAAGAATGGAGACACGAGAAGAAACTCTTGTTGCAGAACTGCAAAACGGGATAGAAGGAGGAGAGCAGGTGAACACTATGAGCAATGAGAAGCCACCTATCCCCTCTGGAGAAGACCAAGTCAACACCATGAGCAATGAGAAGCCACCTATTCTCCCATCTGGAGAAGAACCCTCACAAGTGTTCGATCCACTGATCCCTCCTGCTGGGCCAGCACCATCCATGGATTATGGGGCATCCCCCATGGGCTATGGGGCACCTCCCCCTTTCCAACCCCCATACCCAGTTTATTATGCCCCACCTAGTGCAGGGTCCACAGAAGATCCCATACTTCAGCCACCACAGACTATCACCATCACACCTGTACAACCCTGCAATGAACCCGATCACCTGGGCTACTCCATCTTTACCATGCTCTGCTGCTTCCTACCCCTTGGTATTGCTGCCTTAGTTTACTCTATACAGGTGAGTGTGCGAGAAAGAGGGAAGGAGGGAGGGAAGCAGTGTTATGGGTACAAGGGGATTCCCTCATGATAAAATATCCAGGCAAACAGTTAAGCTTTAGTTTTTACTAAATTCAAGCTTGTTTCCGTTTAGGTGAGTCAGAGCCTTCCATTCCCAGAGGGGGCCAAACTCCCCACATTGTCCTCAGTCAATTGTCCATTCCTTGGGGGGGGGGGAATCATTATCTTTGATGAACCAAGATCCTCACTGAAATTTGCACACACTGGAATCTAGTGGAGTCCGGTAGTTGATCTACACCTCTTATGACATTATACAATGATGCATTGTATTATATTTTCCAATCATGCAGAGATAATGCAAAACAAAAGCCAAAGCAAACATTGAGGTAATAATGGAATAATAATAATAATAATAATAATAATAATAATAATAATAATAAAGTTTGCTATGTTGAACTTATCTAGATAAAGATCTCGAAGTATATTGATTTGATTGTCCTTATTATATGAGTTCCTAATGAAAAGGACCATTTTTCAGCAAAGTAATCACAGTTCTGTCTGCCTCCTGTCACCCAAATCAGATTAGTCCTTTTCACCTTCGAGGCTGTGTACCAGACTTCAATCAGCTGATTTTTCGAGCTCGGCAATTGAATTACCCCCAAATTCTAACCATAAGCATAAATTATGGAGATGCTTACAAGGGAGCCCAACTCTATGAGCATGAAAGGAACCCTGTCTGAGGGAGCAGGTGTCCTACTTTGCATTCCAAGTCCCATTTTTAAGATAAAGGAAGGAAAAGGAGGCAGTTGAAGTTGCCCTTCAACAGTGAGCAGCTGGACAGCAGACTAAGCAGGGGTGATGCTTGAGACCATCCTTGGATGCTCCACCCTGGTCATTTTCCTTTTGCCCACACCCTTCTTTCTCTTGCTGTTGTAGTCCCCCAAAAGTTGCCTCAAGCAACATCTGGCTGCCTTGAGTCCTTGGGGCCCTCCCTGGGAGTTGGGGAGTCAAGGTTTTCTTGGCTGTGAGGAGAAGCCCAGGTCGGTACCTTTCTGGGGTCAAATCCAGCAGGGCGAGTTGTGCTGGACCATCACAGCAAAAAAGGAAAAAATCCATCTGCCCTCCTCGGGAACTGCATAGATCCAGGACCAAAGACTTCCCCACCTTAAAGCCTGACTGGCTTATTGTGTGGATGCCACAGGAAGGGCCACCATCACCAGCCTTGTGATGGGGCGCTTTCCCCCCAGAGTTGTGCAGCTCCCACAGACGAGAGGGTGTGTGCAAGCAAGCCTGGAGTTGGGATCCAGTCCAGCCTCCTTCAATGGCCTATCTCTGTCTTTCTCCTGCAACCTCCAAGGTGGAAATGCTTTGGAACTGAGTGTTCAAAGGCACCTTGGTGGTTCCCTGCAAGGAAGAGCCTTTTTGCGGTTGGCTGCTCTGCCCTAACTCCTCTTCAGGGGTCTCTGTTCAAGGGGAGGGAGGCTCTTGTGGCTGCTGCTCACCCCACCCAGCAGCTTCCAGATTGTGAAGGAAGAGGGGCAGGGCCCACACAGACGCCCAAGATTCAGCCATGACATGAGGGGCATAGCTAGGCAGGAGGTCTAGGCTGACTCCTCAGTTACTGGTCTTGGCAGCCCTACTGCCATCAGGAGATTGGGTGGGGCGGGGCACAGCCTCTTGAATAGCACAAAAAATATGCAGGCCCTGGAATGAGGGGGAAGCTCTGTGTGCTGAAACTCTTGAGAATCATAGAATCATATAATTGTCAAGTTGGAAGGGACCCCAAGAGTCCAACCACCTGGAATGCAGAAATCTCAATGAGGTGATACATGACAGGTGGCCATCCAACCTCTACTTAAAAACCTCCAATGAACGAAAGTCCACCACCTCTCATGGGAGTCCATCCCACCGTCAAACAGCTCTTGCTGTCAGCAAGTTTGGTTAGAATCTCCTTTCTTGTAACATGAAGCCATTGGTTCAGGTCCTACCCTCGGGAGCAGGAGAAAACAAGCTTGCTCCATCCTCCAAGCTTGGGCTTGCAAGCTTTAGGACCATTACTGGAAATCCATGTCTCTCATGGAAGGTGTGGAGATGTTGGAGATGGTGCAGGTATGTCAGGTGAGCATGCGAGGCTGGAGTGCCCTTGGTACCCTTTGGACAATAGGCCAGGCCAGGGAAGAAAGGCTATCCAGTTCAGCCCAGGCTCCTTCACTTATCTCTCTTCACAGACCCGAGATGCCAACCGCATGGGAAGGACCATGGTTGCAAAGCAAAAATCCAGGCAGGCACTGAAGTTGGCCCACTCAGCAGTTGGCGCGGGGATTGTAATCATCATTCTGAACATCGTCCGACTGGTGCTTTTCCATGACAAGAACTACTGAAGATAAACTGTGCATCGTTCATATTTGTAATGCACCACACACATGCACATGCACACATATTCATGACACACTGCTTTTCAGCCTAACCTACTATGCAGGGTTGTTGAGGGGATTCAATGGGGAGGCCTGGGACGGAGGCACCGGAATGGGGTGGAAGATGCCTTGGACTTCAATGCTGTGCCACAGTGGGGAACAAGACCCTCTTTAGATGCAAATGCCATAAACTCTCCACTCCCCCCATTGAAAGCTTCCAGTGTAGAATAAACCAAACTTCTTAAAGATACTACAGTCTCTGCTGCATCTTGATTCTCAACCATGGCTCAGCATCTGGAATCCCTGATATCTTGCTACCGCCCAGCAGAGCGGGGGGAGGGGGGCACAACCTTTGCAGCTATATAAGCAGCCCTTGAAGATGCATGCTTTAAAAAAAATATTAAATTTTCTGTTTTACAATTTAAAGTACTCATTTTTACATCCTTAAGATAGCAATGACTTCCCTTCTTCTCTTCCCATGGTTCATTTTACATATCATAAATCCCTGCATATTTTACAGAAACTTTACCATTCATTATTCCATTATTACGTCCTTCATAACTTATTTACACAGTTGAATTTATCTTAGAGCTGCCAGCATTTTCAGCTGTACACAGTTATTTCCCATATATTCAATAAACATTTTCCAATCTTCTCTAAACATATGTTCTTCTTGTTCTATATGTTAAGCCTGCAAGCTGCGCATATTCTGTCAACTGAAGTTGCCACTCTTCTTTGGTTTTCCATTTTGTGGCTAACGAAACATGGGCCACAGTAGTGGCATACATGCAAGACATGTTTATTCACTCCAATGAATTCCTAATTCTGCACCAGTGTCAAATTGACCCATACTTTGCTTTCCTTTTAATGTATCTCAGTGCCGTCCTCCTGCTGCTGCCAGCAAGGCTGTAAGTTCAGCCTTGGTGGAGGATCTTGATGAAAGCTGTTCTCTGGCAGGGGTCAGCTCCCAGCAAGGGAAGATTCGCTTGCCTCGATAACAGGCTGAATGAGTTCCAGCTGCTCAGCTTGAAGCCATCATTTCGGCAGCAATTTTGCTGCAGGGAAAGGACCTTGGGGGCAAGGTCTTGGAGGGTGAGGGAGGCAGTTCCAAATGACCACCAAGATGCATTACATTTTGGGAATTTGCTTGCAGAAATGTGTGCATTAGTCCAAACAGAATACGGAACTATGTTTCTTGGAAGAAATCCACACTAAAGTATGGGTGAATTTTCATGAGGATTTTTTTTTAATAATAAAAAAATCAAATTGTTGCAGAAATGTGGAGAACTGAATTTACGACTGGAAAAATACAGAACCTGGAGAACCAAAATTGACAATTTGCCCGTTCCTGGCCAGCATTTGTGCCAACTCCATTGGGGCCCTGGGTGCTTGAGCACCCACAAAATTCCCCATGAAGGGGCTGGGCACTCACAAATTTTGGTGCCAGGGCTATGCACGCTGCATAGCACCCACAATTGCAGGGCCAAGTTGGCACTCCTGCCTGAGTTTCCTCCAGGGGGGGCAGAGCCTTACACTGAACACCTCAAGCATTTGGCAAATACCAGCTTATTTTTTTTAATTTTTCCATAATTTTTATTAAATTTTCTGTTTTACATTTTATAATATTCATGTTTACATCCTTAAATATTCATTTTTACATCCTTAAAGTATCAATGACTTCCCTTCTTCTCTTTCCATGGTTCATTTTGCATAACATAAATCCCTACATATTTTATGTAAACTAAACCATTGAGTATTCCATTATTACATCCATCAAAACTTATTTACACTGTTGAATTTATCTTAATGCTGCCCACATTTTCAAATATACACAATTTCCCCCATAAACGTTTTCCAATCTTCTTTAAACATATGTTCTTCTTGTTCTCTTATTCTATATGCTAACATATGTTAACATATGTTAATAAGGTAAATACCAGTTTAGCGCCAAACTGCGGGAGGCAGTGAAGGATAGGCGTGCCTGGTGTGCTCTGGTCCATGGGGTCACGAAGAGTCGGACACGACTGAACAACTGAACAACAACAACCAGTTTAGCTCCAGTTATTCCCTCCCATTCACCATGAGTCGTGGCAGGGCTATCCTTTGTCCCCATTGCTTTGTGCTGCAAGTGTTGCTAGGAAGACAAGAACAAAGGTGATGCTGGCAAAGGCAGTAAGCATAAAAACCAGTTTGCTAATGGTACCACATTATGCATTACAAAACCAGTTATCCTCTTTATCAGGTTTGCAAGGGGCTTATTACGCAGCTTCTGGGTTCCAAGTAAATCACATAAAACCAGAGATTCTGCCAGTCACTATTTCATTCCTTGGCTCATGAGCCTCTTAAATCTAAATAACGAAAAGGGGTTAAATGGCATATGGAAGCACATGGGAGTCTGCATTGTTTCAAATAGCCCCTGTCTCCTGGAAAACAATCTCATTAAGCTAATTGGCTTCATTAAGACAGAGCTGAAACAGTGGAGGTAACTGAACATAATGTGGCATGCAAATATGCTCCCTTAAAATGGTTGCATGGCCAGGGTTCCTGTTTTATTTTCTATCTCTACCAGTGAATCAGCAAAAGCTTTCAGATAATTTCCTAATGAATCCTAAGAGAGCTTGGATCATTTCAGGTATGCTTCAAACGGTGCTGGATTACCCAATAAACATATTAAACACATGCTCAGGGCAGCAGCAAAATAAGGGCAACCCCATTGGGGGGGGAATAATTTGACATGTGGTGGGGCCAACTTGATTCACTTTCTGTACTCTGTATGGAATCAGACATGTTTCGTCAGGTGACTTCGATGAACTTATCCAGAACTTGGAAATCAGAAAACTGGAAAAAAAATGAAGCTATTTTAATTGTAGCATACATGTAAGTTTTGTGTCATTTCAAAAAAAGCTTTTTATATTTTAGTATTTAGTTTTTATTTTGGATTACCTATCTGCAGGGGGCACTATAATCTCAGTGCTGAGAAGCTCTCAAGGTCTTAATCCAGCTCTGGCTTCGAAATGCAGTATCTCGGGAATGTTTAAACCGCTCCTCATCTCCAGTTTCATAGCAAAGCAGCCCAGCCCTAAGACAGCTTGTTTATGTCTTACTTTAACCATCGTATTAAACTAAATACAGGCCTTTGGAAGCAATAAATCCTGCAAGCTACGTACTGGAGGGAGCCATTTCGATGGGTTATAAACACAGCCGCACAGTATCACAAACAATCTTTATTTACATTCCTACCTACTCTTCGACATCAGCACCATTGGCCTGATCCAGCAAGACACTTTTTATGCACTAACTTTTTTTTTTTTTAAGCATGGGAGGTCTGATCAGAGCAAAGACCGTAACTCAGTGGCAGAGCATCCGCTTACATGCAGAAGAGCCCAGTTTTAATCCCCAGCATCTTCAGGTAAGGCTGGGACAGAACCCTGCCTGAAACCTTAGAGAGTCACTGCCAATCAGTGTAGACAATACTGAGCTAGATGGATCAATGGTCATGCTTGGAATAAGTCATCTACTGCCACCTAGTGAGGGTCTCCCTGCATTCTGCCCTACCAGTTCCACTGGACAGCAGCCACCAATGGTTTTTTTTGGGGGGGGGACACTTTTCACAGGACTTTTCTCTTGATCCTGTAGCCCGAGACCTCCATGTTCAATCCAAAAGTCATGACTGCGGGGAGATAAGGAGGGAAATGTAACTAGGAATGGACTGCTGGTTAATGACCCTGAATATAATGTCACTGAATTTGTGGAAAACAAGTTTCATTATAGCTATGATAAGAGGTTTCCTGTTGCATCACACCTATTGCATCAGACAGCTGTCCAGCGCAAGGCTTTCTTCCCAGAAGTGTTGCTCAGAATCTTCTGGGACAGGGAAGGGGAATTTTTGTCCCTTGGCTTGTTGTAATACTCCAACTTTCCTCATCTCTGAGGAACCACCAGAGATTTTCCATCCCTTCTTATAGAAGGTCACAAGCAGGGCATAAAGACAAATCCCATCCCTCACTGCTGCCCCCACTGCAATTGGTCTTCTAAGATATTGTGCCCCTAAGCATGGAGGTTCCTTGTTGCCATTGCTGCTAATTTATGTCTGCATGCATTTATTTACAATTGCTTTGCCCAGTTCTTCAGCCAAAAACAGCTCCCAGAGCAGCTCACAGGTAAATTTCATAAAAGCCAAACAAAGCAATCTCAGCCCCCAGGCTTACGATCTAAAAGGCACAAAAGGAAAAGCAATGGGGAGGGAGGAGGGAAGCTCAGCAGTAGTTCTCGAAAGCTCTCCATGTGTCCTTTTATTTACGTATATACTGCAATCTCTGGGTGGTTCACGACAACAAAACGTAAAGCAATACAAATCGATCATTAAAATACCTGGGCTAGTCAGAAAAAAGAAAAAAGCTTCAAGCAACCGCATAGACCTGTCAGCATAAAATAACAAAAGTATCCAAGGGAAAACTGAAATCAAAAGTGAGGGTGCCTGCTGAATCTTTGCTGGAAGAAGGTCCCACAGCATCCCCAAACCTCCGAATTCTGGTTTAACAATCAATCCCTTTCCCGGGGGAAACAGAGCTGGCCCGAGACATTTTGGCACCTAAGGCAAACTGCAAAAAAAAAAAAAAAAAACGAGAGGAAGGGGGAATGAAGATCTGCACCAGGAACAAGGAAGGGAATCAAATCAACATTGAAAAGGGTTGGGGTGAAGGAACAAAGGGCTGGGACGATCCCAGCAGGAGCTCCTATTTGCCAAGAGGCCGATGTGGAGGCAACATTGGGGAGGGACTGCTGAGGAGGCAGCAGGTCCAGGCTAACCCTGTCAGGGGGGATTGTAGGAGCCAACTCCTAAGGGCTGAAGTCCCTTTGCCCTCCCAAAAAATAAAATATTTGAGGGGGCCACCCCCTCCCAAAGTTGAAGGGAATTTCCATTAAAATGGTGGGTGGGTGCCATGACATGTGATCGATTATGTGAGTGGGACTTACCTGCCCCCCTCCATATATATATACACATACCAGCATTTCAGTGTTAATTTCTCTCAATAAACACATTTTGACTAATGCACATATTTCTGCAAGCAATTCCCCCCCCCAACATATAAAGCAGTTTTGTGTATCATTTTCACTGAAACATGCGTTTTTAGGCACCTCTCACCCCAATATATGGATATCATTTGGTTGGAGAACTGCTTTGCAAAATCTGGAGAAGTGTATATTGGTCTGAGAAGTACAGTTTAGGTAGTTCTGCATTAAAATGCAAAGGAAAAATAATTTATCCTCCATTCCTAGGGAAGGATAAGGGGGATGTCAAATGCTCACTGGCGTTTCTACATTCGGTATCAATCGGCTGGGGTTATTCATTATCTAATTCCTCATTCCAAACACCCACACATTTTGCAGGGTGGGAGGGAGGACCACGGTGCACAGTTGTTTCGTCCAAGGGCAGAGCATTGCACACAGAGAGCCAAGCAGATCAGCCTAGGTTATAGAGCAAGGACTCTTCTGAAAGAATATTCAGAGCAGTGGGTCTGGTACCACTATAGGAGGAGGGGGAAGGAGGGGAAAGGGTGCAACTGACCGAGGAGAGACGAGGACTGCAGACAACCCAAGAAGCAGGGATACCGAGAGAAAAGGAAGAGATACTTCACTAGCAGAACAACAAGCCAGTGGAGAAAGGAGGAGAGCCAGACCTGCACCATGAGTGACATCAAATATGAGAGGATGAACGAAAATGCTCTGGACATGGATAATCCACCACCCTACTCTGAAAGGAACGAAGAGCCTGGTCCTTCTGCTCGGATGGCACCCACCATGGGCAGCAGAGAAACTCCCACTATGCCACACCAGTACACCCCCATCTATGGTCCAGCCAGCATAGCACAAACTTCGCAAACCATCGTCATCAGTTCCGTGCAGCCCAGCCGTGAACCAGATTACCTGGCGTACTCCATCTTCACCATGCTCTGCTGTTGCCTCCCCTTGGGTGTTGCTGCCCTTGCATACTCGATACAGGTGAGTGGGAGCTGAGTGAGTGTTTGAGAGAGGAGGGGGAGACCTTAAAGGGCAGGGTCAACGGCCTGTGCTGACACCTAAGGCCTCATCTGCACCATACACTTAAAACAGTATCATACCACTTTAAACAGTCGTGGCTTCCCCCTCCCCCAAAGAATCCTGGGGACTTCTTAAGGGTGCTAAGCAGTGCTATTTTTCTAGAAAAAAAGGCACTGGAACTCACCAGGAATGCCTCCCTTGTTCTCTTATGATGGCAATGGCGCCCACCTGAGAGGTGCTGGAACTGAGTTCTGGTGAGATCCAGCTGGGGGGGGGGGGACCTGGTGCTGAGAGTTGTTAAGAGTCCCCTAGTTAGAGCTAAAACAGGGCCTTAGCTACAGGGGAGCTTTTGCCCTGTGTGAACCCTCAAGGGGGAAGCCCCCACCCAGTTTTCCTCTGAGACAATCTAGGCTTCTCAGAGGAAAACTGGGTGGGGGCTTCCCCCTCAAGGGTTCACACAGGGCAAAATACCCAGCTAGTTCCCCTGTAGCTAAGGCCTCTGAGACAATCTAGGCTGAGGACACCATACCATCATCTGCACTGAAGCAAGATGCTGCTGCCAGTCTAGCTGGATTCCATACCCTGAAATACAACGGTGCCATCGTGCCCACAGGCAGCAAAATGTCTAGGCCCAGCCCTGGTAGCTAAGACAATATGTTGCAGCAAAACAAAGAGAGGAGCTTGTGGGAGCTTAAAGGCAAGCACATTTATGGTGGCAACTGTTTTCATGAAACAGAGCCCCCCTCTGCGTTTTATCTGAGCTATGGCATGCCACCAATGAATCCATAACAGCCTAAGAAAAGTCTGCTGGATCAGGCCAATGGCCCTTCCAGTCCAGCATCCTGTTCTCACAGTGGCCAACCAGATGTGCACTGGAAGCAGGGCAGGAGCACAGCAGCCCTCTCCCCAAGTGGAATTCCCAGCAATAACTGGTGGCTATGGCTTGGTTATTGTGGCTAGTAGCCGCTGTTAAGTTAACCACCTTAAAATCCACTTTTAAAGTCATCCAAGCCATCACTCCCTCTTGTGGGAGTGAATTCCATAGTTGGAACTATTTGCTGTGTGCAGCACTGTTTTGAATGTTTCTTTTGTCTGGGTTTTGCTGATACGGTAAGTTACTGCATCTGGGAGTGTGGGTAAATCAGAAAGCATTGCATTTTGACAAGAGGCAATGTTTACCACGACAGTACTGCATGTTACCCCTGGGCCAGATGATCATCTGGAACCCCATGTCAAGCAGCAAGGAGAACTGAACCTCTGCCATGTATCTTTGGTTCTTCACTTGCCATGATGTTATTACAGTGGTCAGTTATGCCCCTGCAGACTGGGGCAAGTTGCCACTTTGTACATGGATGTCTGATTTCGCACTATGCCACACACATTCGCGAAGAGATAAGGGGTGCTCTTCCCCTGATCCAGTTTGTTCTCTTTCTCCCCAGACCCAAAACGCCAACCATAATGGAAACCACATAAGCGCTCGACGAAACTCCAGGCTGGCACTCATATTGGCTCACACGGCACTCGGGGTGGGTCTTGGGTGCCTGATTATATACATCATCTTCTGGATGAATATTTCTCACCAGATAATCGAAGTGTCAACCATCAGCCCCTGAGGATACACAACTTTCATATGCTAAAAGACCTTCCCTGCCCAAGATGCCCAAGTCTGAGAAGTCCTCCTAAACTGACATTGTGCTCTTTGAATCATTCTGTAAAGCGGCATGCTCTGAGCTGGCTCGAACGCATGTGCATCATGTCACTTCTATACCCTTGTTCTAACTAGGGATAGATTTACAATGCCAAGCAATGAACATCATGTGTGAGCCAACTCTGTGATGCCCAAAGATCTCAAACTCCTTCTAGGAGTATCTCTCCCCTTTCTCATTCTCCCACCCAGAGTTATTTTGATTTTGAGAGTCTTCTGGTCTTGTCCTGTTCCTCTTGACTGCTGACCATTCTCCCAACATTTCACAGATAATAATTGGGACATGCATGAAACACAACTGTCGTCAGAGTACAAATTTCAACCCAAGCCCTGTCCTTGACACCCACCCCATTCCCCATGGTCCTACTTCTTTGTCCTTATTTGTTTATCCTGTGATAACTTATCCCATGTGTTTTTAATGCAAAGAAGGCATTTGTGATATGCTTAGAGAGCCATTTGAGGCAAAATAAATAAAATATACATTGAGATCACCATGATTATGTGTTGTGTGATGTTTTCACAAAACTGCTGTTGGTTCCACATAGAGAAAGGAAAGTGGGATAAATTATAAATGTTCATTATCTGTCACATGCAGCTCTTTCTCCATTCTGCTGCAGTTCACCTTCTGCCCCAAACTGTGTTATTCTAGGGTTGTTATATCTTGAAGAGCAAAAAAGAGGACAGCCTGAGCTAGGGAAAGAGGTGCCTGGGTGCATCTCTTACTGTCCACTGTGGTTATTCGTCTTACTGTCCACTGTGGTGAAATTACATAAATTACTTACGTTACATTGTCATTACGTCATTCCACCCCATTCATTTTGACACAAAGGAAACACAATGCAAATGGGGTGGGGGTGGGGAGAGGGAATGTAATATGTAGATTGAAAACATCAACAACAGTGAACACTGACTTTATCTGCTGGAAGGGTTTGCATTGCAGATATGGTGGTGAATGAGCCAACATTGGCCATCTCAGCTCTCGTTTGTTTTCATCAGAATTCCCTGACTTGCCTAATCATGACACCTTCATGGCAGATTCACTTACTTCAGCTGTGAAGGTAGAACAAAGCCACCATGCCTAGCAGCCTTTGATAGCCCTCTCCTACATGAAATTGTCTAGTCCTCTTCTTTAAAGCCATCTAAATTTGTGGCCAGCCCTGCCTCCTGGGGGAGCAAGTTCCATAGTTTGACTAGGCACTGCATGAAGAAGTACGTTCCGTTATCTCTCCTAAATGATCCAACTTTCAGCTTTATTGGAGATCCATGAGTTCTAGTGTTATGGGAGAGGGAGAAACCCCACAAACCGCAACAACTGTCCTTCTAGACTGTCCTTATTCCGGGAGGGGGTTCCATCAATCACATAGCAGCAGTTTTGGTGCTCTTCTGCAATGAACCCACTTCCCCCAATAATCAGACTTTTTGCAATACAGGAAGAAATGAGGCAATGCACTGCCACGTCACCTAACCGTTCGCCATACAAATAAAAGCATGCACCATATAAATGTTCCATTAGCCGCTGATGACATCAACTTCCCCCTGCAATTGTTGTGCAAATATATCAGGGTGAAGCTCAAACTCGTCTTCTTCTTCTTCTTTTGCGCCAAACGGTAAAGGCCAGCAGGACAGTCATTTATGCAACTAACCGAGGGGTGTCCCTAATTCTCCTTCGCAACCCTAAATGCCCACTCTGTTTCTCCCCATCCTCGCCCTGCCTTCCTAGCTTCTCTTCCTGGGCTCCAGCGACAGGAGGCCACGGGGGCGCAGAAGCCCTGCACCCATGGCTTCCTCTCTCTCTCGCTCATGCACCCTTCCATGGTGCCGGCAGGAGCTGGGAGCGCAGCAGCGGGTGTCGTCCGTTCAGACTCTGGCTCTGCAAAAACGACGAGTAAACAAAGGGTGGTGGCAGACTCAGCTAACATGGCACCCTGTGTGAGCCAACATTGGACTCTGCCACCACCACCAAAATCCCAGCTGCATTTCCAAACTTTGGGAAGGAGGCACAAGCTTCTGGCAGGGTCCTGAAGCCGTCCCATCTCCTTCCCAAGGCCTCCCTTACCCAGATTTGAAAAGGGTCCCCCCTGGCTCAGCGCCCAGTTCATGTCACACAGCCCTAAATCTGTACTTACTAAAGGCTTATCCACACTCTGGAAAACCCGTTGTGTGAAGCTCAATCGGAGCAAACCACAAAGCATGGAAAATCCGAATTGACCGAGCGCTAAAGTATGGGTTTTTGCTGGGGGGAGGGACGACATACTCCAATGTGAAGATTTGAAAAGAGCTAGGAAAAAGTTAGGTGCCAGTGAGGCCTAAGAGCATGGGCTACAAGAGCAGCCACCACAGCTACAGTCCCTCCAACAGTCCCAGTTCCAGCACCGGCTTTCGGGCGCTGCAGACAGCTCCCCTGTGCTGGGGATCCTTGCTTTGGTTTTTGTACCATATTGACCTGAGAATGTCTATAGTAGAAAATGAGATCTGAGTTGGCACTCTGACAAGTATGGGATAACATTTTCACCATGCGACATCTTCTGATCTCCTAACAAGTGGGATGAATGGTTACTTAATAAACAGCTGCTGTCATCTTAATTTCCCCCATAAACTTTGTGCAAACAAAGCAGGATGAGTAGCCAATAAGCAAGTCAGTTGGAAGCAACCTTTATCTCTTTCTCAAAAAGCAATCTGTCCTTTGTTTGCTGAAACATGGGCTACAACATGTTCCCAGTCAGGAATACTTGGAGAGAGGATTGGTGGGCAGAGAGAGGCATCCATCTTTCATGCATTTCCTAGCCATTCGGAAAAAACTACTCATTGAGAGTGACCAGCCGGTCTCCAAAACAAAAGGAAGGTTTTTGGCAATTCTTCCAGGACTACTAAAGCAATTTCCAGCACCAGGCCTGGTTCCAACAACCGATTTTTGCCTCAATTTCTGACTTTGCCATAACATAAAATATGGAAGCATGTGCCCATCTGCAGCTGTGAAATTGTGCAGGGTGTGCTCTGTTTGTGTGCATGTGTGTCCATTCAGCCACACATAAAAGATGGGGAAAGTGAAGGCCACACTCCGTATTAATCTGACTGCTTTGGGTTACCAATTTCGTCATTCCTAGCCCCTTGTATTTCTGGGCTGAAAGACCCAGTGGAGCTGCTTTTACGTTCTTCCACAGCCAGAGCCCTGACTAACAGTAACTTGAGCAGAGCAGCCGGCAATGTAAAGCCAGCTCCCAGGCAAAGTTTTCAGAAAGAGGAAGGGGGGGGGAGAAGGGCTGGAGGGGCGGCCGAGGGGAGGAAGCGTAGAGCACCAGCAGCTAATCACAGACAGCTGAGGAGGAGCAGAGCGAAAGGCTTTAGAGACTGCGTTCAGGGAACACCAAAAAGGAAAAGGAGAGCAGGCCGTTCGCCATGAGCAACTACGAGAGGCTGAAAGACGATTCCCCCAACACTCAGGATCCACCTCCTTACTCTGACAAAGCCTCCCATGAAGACCCTGAGCCAACTAAATCTCTTTCTGGATCAGAACCCCATGGCATGGGCTGGCCCTCTAACCCTGTGCCATCCCAGTACCAACATTATGTCGCAGCTGTTGCAGGATCCCACCAGGTTCCGATCTTTCAACCTCCACAGGCCACCATCATCATTCGTGGCCCACCTGCCAATGAGCCTGATTACCTGGCGTACTCTATCTGTACCATGCTTTGCTGCTGCCTCCCCCTGGGCATTGCTGCCTTAGTTTACTCTATAAAGGTGAGTGAGCCCCTCCCTCTTTTTCTTTGGGCTGAGGGAGATGGGTTGCTATAATAACAGGGGGGTCCAAAAGGCCCCATGACCTTTTCTGATGGCCCTTTTAGCAGAGGCATGTAGAAGGCTACAGGGTGGCTTGTAATGTAGCTGAAATTCAGGGGGGCAGGTGAGGCTAGGGCTTCTGGATTTCAAGGTTTGGGGGCCCTTTCCCCACCCCAATAATTCAAGCCACCGTGTTGCCTGCAGGGACAGGGAGAAAAGGCAGAGCACAAAGTGGGTGATGGTTTCAAAGAGAACAGGATAAGGGGATCGCTAAGGTGTTGCTTTTGCTCAGTCGAGGCAAAACTCAGG
Organism: Lacerta agilis; assembly: GCF_009819535.1. NCBI lineage: Eukaryota > Metazoa > Chordata > Lepidosauria > Squamata > Lacertidae > Lacerta > Lacerta agilis. The sequence continues at coordinate 69,759,629 of NC_046319.1, read as the reverse complement.
CAGGGTGAGGTTCAGAGAGGGGACTGAATCACGTCTGTGTGTAAGAGGGTTCCAGCTGGCTGGAGGGGCTCAAGCTAAGATCTGCAACTTTGAATCTCCTACGCTTCAGCAGGAAATAAAATGAGCCTCAGCACATCTGCCTCTACCAGCAGTGTGAGTTTTTGTTTTGCTTAAAGGGGCCCAGCCTTCTGCATTAGTCTCTTGTTGCTATGGTGGAGCAGAGGATTCCCTGCTTGCAGTGGGTCCTCCAAGTCTAAGTATGACATTGTCACAGCCTCTGGCCAGTGATGAGTCAGATTCTCGCCCTACGGACATTTTGGGTAGCAATGCTTCTGGGATGTCTCCTGCGTGGCCTTCCTCCTTTCGTTTTGGAGGCCTGCACTTCACCACCTAAAGATGACTTGACTCCTGTTCCCTGGCAGGCGCAGGATGACTCTCAGGCAGCCAACATCCAGAGAGGTAGCTAGGTTGCAGCAAAACAGGAAAGTCTCTGATGACCACTTTAAAGTTGCATGCAGGGCCGTCTTAAAGGGATCGGCCACCGTGGCGCAACGATCCCTCGGCGCCCCCGGCAGGCCACCTCTCCGCCCACCTCCCTCCCGCGCTGGCCGCCCCTCGGGAGGGGGGGTGGGCGAGCGGGGGATGAGGGACGTGGCGCTGCAAGCCGGCCACCCTCCGGAGCCCCAGCTGGAGCACTGGGAAGGGCGCGCAAAGCCCCACACCGCTCCAGCGCCACGCCTCTCACCCCCCGAGGGGCGGCCAGCGCAGGAGGGAGGTGGGTGAGCAGGGGATGAGGGGCATGGCGCTGGAGCGGCGCGGGGCTTTGCGCACCCTTCCCAGCGCTCCAGCTGGGGCTCCGCAGGGCGGGCGGCTTGCAGTTCGCCCGCCGGCACGCAGGCGCCCGCCCGCCCATGGGGGCGGGTTGGGGAGGGGGCGCCCGGTATGCCGGTGGGCTCGCAGGGGCACCCCTGGGGGGCCCGCCGCCCTGGTGCGCCGCGCCACCCAGCCCCTATGATGAGACGGCCCTGGTTGAATGGATTCTTTGGGACAGTTGTTTTCACAAACTAGGCCTTGTCTGAGCTGCTGGGCAATTTTCCGAGTTAGGGGTGGGTGGCACTGTTTCGTGGTGGTCCAGGTCCTACTTGGATGGTCATTTCTAGAGGGTGATGCTTAGGGAGTGCTCTTCAACTCCCTGGACCCTTCAGTGTGGGGTTCCTCAGGGTTTGATTTTATCCCTTCTGCTGTTTAACAGCGACATAAAACCACTGAGTGCGGTTATCTGGAGTTTTGTAGTCCAGTGGTACCTTGGTTGTCGAACTTAATCCATTCCAGGAGTCTGTTCGACTCCCAGAACCGTTCGAAAACCAAGGTGGGGCTTCCGATTGGCTGCAAGAGCTTCCTGCACTCAATTGGAAGCCGCAGAAGCCACGTCGGAAGTTCGGCTTCCAAAAAACGTTTGCAAACCGGAACACTTACTTCCGGGTTTGCGGCATTCGGGAGCTGATTTGTTCGGGAGCCAAGCCATTCGACAACCAAGGTACCACTCTACTTTGTCAGCAATATGCTGATGACGCACAGGTCTACTTCTCCTTTACATCTGTCGTCAGTTCTCTCTCTCTTTCTCCACAGACCCAAGAAGGCAACTTGAATGGAGATGTGATAGTTGCCAAGCGAAACTCCAGGATGGCTCGCATCTTGAACCACACAGCCCTCGGAGTGGGGTGCTTCTGCGTTGTTATGTATATCATAATAATGGCGACTTTGTATTGGCAACTGAAAAATCAGCACCCACTTGACTGAGGATTCACTGCACAGCCTCCACATCTCGAAAGACCTCTCCACCGTTGCACTACTGAGAAGAAGGCCTGGTTGGACGTTGTGCTTTATGAATCATTCCATAGCAGGAAGTGCTAAAGGACTGAATTACACTTACAGCCTCATCACATGATTTCTGTTTATTTTACTTGGTGACCAATAATGGGATGTGTGAACTTCAAAGCCTTGTCCCTAAGGCATGGGTAGGCAAACTAAGGCCCGGGGGCCGGATCCGGCCCAGTCGCCTTCTAAATCCGGCCCACGGACGGTCTAGGAATCAGCATGTTTTTACATGAGTAGAATGTGTCCTTTTATTTAAAATGCATCACTGGGTTACTTGTGGGGCCTGCCTGGTGTTTTTACATGAGTAGAATGGGTGCTTTTATTTAAAACGCATCTCTGGGTTATTTGTGGGGCATAGGAATTCGTTCATATTTTTTTTTCAAAATATAGTCCGGCCCCCCACAAGATCTGAGGGACAGTGGACTGGCCCCCTGCTGAAAAAGTTTGCTGATCCCTGTCCCTAAGGTGACATCAAGTGCTCTTGGAAGTTCTACCTAGGGGGGAAATTGTAATATCCTATACTCTGCCATATATTCCTATACAAATTATAATTTTTAAAAACGGGGATGGGGTTTATAAGAGATTCTGAAAAAGACAATGTTATGAAACAGGATCTGGAGGTAATATGCATACTCCATTTACAATTATAGATCAGAGATGGACAAATACAGACATAATATAAAGCCAAAATAAACCATTGATATGTGAATGTGTGGAAGTGAGTGTCTGGAACTGTTTATTACGCAGGCGTAATGGTTAAATAAGGCAAAGTTACAAAATATGAACCCTATCCTACCAAAGCAAAGTAATTAAAATATTCAAATGCTCTACACTTCTTTTTTTGACATCTTTATTGAAAGTTCAAAAAGTACATGATTATATGTGCACTAAACATTGTGAGACGTAAATAAAAGAGAAAAAGAAAAAGAGAAACAGAACCTGTGTAGAAGGGAAAATAAAGGGGGGAGGGGGAACCCAAAACTGTATACTTTACAAGGTTGTTACTGTACTTCACCAGATCTTAACCTATTACAGTATTTGTAAGAATGGATTCCAGATATCATTGATTAAATCTTACGCAACAAAAAGAAACAGTCATCAAAATATATAAATCTTTGTTATTAGAAAACCAATTTGATATACAGGTATGGAGGGAGGATTGGAATAAAGATTTAGAGATCTCCATTTCGACCACACAGTTTGAAACTGTTTTAACTGCTATAACAAGGGTGTCTCTGGACCTTAGATGGAGGCTCATACAACAAAAAATAATATTTAGAATATACTGAACCCCATTACATTTGTTTAAAAAAGGGCTATCTAATATATCTAACTGTTGGAGATACAATAGGATAATGCTTCTCTAAAACATATGTTTTTTCATTGTCCTACATTGAAAGATTTTTGGCAGAAGGTAACTGAAACTATCAACAGAACTGTACAGAACAACCTTACATTTATAGAGCAAAATATCCTCTTGAATTATATAGCCAGCACATGGAACCTTATAAAAGAACAATACGAGTGGATTCTCCGTGCCCTTACCATAGCAAAAAGACTGATACTGATGAATTGGAAAAATTAAAATGCGGCTCCCTTCTACAATTGGATTGAAGACTTATACAAACTCGCAACATTTGAACAACTTGCATTACAAATGCAGACTTGCCATGGACAAATGCTCTACACTTAGCAAGTGACAGACATCATGGGTGATTCCAAGTAGGAATGATTAGGTTGTATCCAGTGCTTCCTCTACTCAGAGTATACTCATTGAAATTAATGGATATGACTGACTTAGGTCCGTCCCTTTCAGTGGGCTACCCTGAGTAGAATTCAGTTGGATACCACGCAGAGTCCCATGAACAATGGCCATGTTAATTGCCCCAGAATTGGCAACAATAAAATATAACGATCCATGCCCTTAAAACAAAGTTGGATTTAGAGCAGTGTGACTGCTTCTGCTGCACTGGGCGGCCCCGCACCAAATGTTGGCCTTGGGCAAGGAGTCTCTGAAATCTGAAAGACCAAAGTCTGCCCCTGCCTTAAAATCATGATATGGGCTTAACCCTCTGGCTCCCAGCTGCAACTCTCCTCACTCCCACCATCCTGCCCAGTTTTACCTTCCTATGTAAGACTCCTTCCTCCAGTTTGGATCACTTCTTGTTATCCAGATGATTAACTCCCTTTTCCAACCCTCCTGCCTCATCTGCTCAGCACTGCTGGGTCTGGTGCCTAAACTCCCCCAACGCTTCACCAACAGGAATACATGATTATCATACCCGTCTTCTCTTCCTACAAATTCCAGCCCAAGCCCTGCAGAACACAGGCAGTGAAGGTGTGGCCTGGGGCCAAACAGTGAGGCCTGGAGCAGAACATTGGGCACCCAGTCCTGAAGTGCCCCATCCCTGCCTTCAAGCTAAAGAAAAAAATGTGCCTTGAACGTGAATTAAATGTCATCTCTTATATTCATGCAGATTTGTGTTTAAAAGGCAAATACTGCAAATGTATGCTGCTTTGGGAGCCTCAGAGTGATATAAATAAATATGTGATATAATAATAATAATAATAATAATAATAATAATAATAATAATAATAATAATTTTATTTATACCCCGCCCTTCCCAGCCAAAAAAAACGGGCTCAGGGCGGCTAACATCAATTAAAATCACAGCAAAAAAACATAAACACGATCAATTTAAAATAACAGATTAAAATACAAATTTAAAAATTCAATTAAAACTGCAGGTCTCAATTTCAAAATAACCCACCAATAAAAGATGAAGCACTACAGTCGTAGTGTGGAAGTCAAACGAATCTATTCCAGAAGTCCATTCGACTTCCAAAACATTCAAAAACCAAATCGTGACTTCCTGCAGCCAGTCAGAAGCCGCGGAAGCCCCGTCAGACATTCGGCTTCCAAAAATAGTTTACAAACCGGAACAGTCACTTCCAGGTTTGCGACGTTGAGGAGCCAAAACATTCTGGAACTAAGCTGTTCGAAAACCAAGGTACGATTGTACATATTTTATGACTGGGGTGTATGCAGCTTTAGGGGAGGAGTCATTACCAATTTCCTCATTGCCAGCCACTCGTACTTCTGGATTGGAAGGCCCAGTGGAGCTGCTGTTCTATTCCAGAGACAGAGCATGGACTAGCCGCCACGTGAGCAGAGCAGCCGGCAATATAAAGCCAGCGCCTAGGCAAAAGAAGACCAAAGTCCACAGATAGAGAAAGAGGAAGGCAGGGAGGTAGCAGGAGGTGGGGAAAAGAGCTAGAGGTGCAGCTGAGGATAGGAAGAGCAGAGCACCCAGCAGCTAATCACAGACCACCAAGGTTCGGGGAGCACAGGAGAAGAAAAGGAGAGCAGCCGTTCGCCATGAGCAACTATGGGAGGCTGAAAGACGATTCCAACACTCAGGATCCACCTCCCTACTCTGACAAAGACTCCCATGAAAACCCTGAGCCAACGAAACCTCTTATTCGACCAGAACCCCACCGCATGGGATGGCCCTCCAACCCTGTGCCATCCCAGTACCATCATTATGGTGCAGTTGGTGCAGGATCCCACCAGGTTCCGATCCTTCAACCTCCACAGGCCACCGTCATCATTCGTGGTCCACCTGCCAATGAGCCTGATTACCTGGCGTACTCTATCTGTACCATGCTTTGCTGCTGCCTCCCCCTGGGCATTGCTGCCTTAGTTTACTCTATGCAGGTGAGCCCCTCCTCTTTTTCTTGGGGCTGGGGGAGATGGGGTGCTATAATAACAGGGGGTCCAAAAAGCCCCATGACCTTTTCTGATTTCCTTTTAGCAACAGTCTGTAGAAGGCAGCTTGTGGTATGGCTGAAATTCTGGGAGCAGGGGAGCCTAGGGATTTTGGATTCAGGCTTTGGGGACTCTTTCCTCACCCCAATTGATAGAGGAAAAATTAGGGTGGTTGACTTTTGCTGCCCAACTCCCCAAGGGACCAAGTCCCCTAAGTCTATGATCGGTCAGGGATAAATGGAGGTAGGATGCAGTGAAAGCAAGGCAGATCTTTATTTTTCTGTTGCAACAGAGTTCCCTCCCCTCCTAGCAAGGAGGCAAAGAGACCCAGAACCAAGAAGAAACATCTCTTTTTTAAAGGGTTTTCATTTTGGCATGGAGAAGAAGGACATCCCCTCTACAAACAGTCAGAAATTACATCACACATAATGTGGGGTAACTGTGGCTCAGGTAGGTCAAGGTGTTGTATTCCTAAGAATTTGGCAAGATTTACATAGTTCCAGACACAGTTTGCAGAAAAAGCATTTGATAAGAACAGTGGCAATTAATAAAAAGGAGGTTCAATAAATATAGGAGAGGGATCCCTTCAGGAACTTCCCAATTGCTACCTGCCTACGTGGACATAGGCAAGAGGGATTAAGGAGGCAGAGAAATATTTAGAGTCTTTAGGAGACCCAAGCTGGCTTTTGGATTCCTCTCCATACTTATGCATGTGTGCAATTATCAACATTTATTCTATATTTGAGACCTTAGAATTCCTACAACACCAATCATTTAAGCCACAGTGTCATGCTACAGGAGAAACAGCAGAGCACAAAGTGGGTGGTGGTTTCAAAGAGAACAGGATAAGGGGATTGCTAAGATGTTGCTCTTGCTCAGTCGAGGCAAAACTCAGGCAGAGTGAGCTTCAGAAAGGGGACTGAATGAAGGCTGAATGCAGGAGGATTCCAGCTGGCTGGAGGGGCTCAAGCCAAGCTATGCAACTCCAAATCTCCTACATTTCAGCAGGAAATAAAGGCATCCTCCGCCCTATAGTATCAGCACAGCTGCCTCTACCAGCAGTGTGAGTTGTTGTTTTGCTTGAAAGGGCCCAGCTATGGTGGAGCGAAGGAGTCTCTGCTTGCATTGGGTCTTCCAAGTCCAAAGATGACGTTGCCACAGCCTCTGGCCATTGGGGAAGTCAAACTCTGAATCTTTTATTTATTTATCTTTTAATTTTTCATTTATAATTTTCATTTATATATATTACAACAAGTTTTCCATCATAATTTTAACATTTCAAACTTTGATTCCCTTCCCCCTGTTTCTGTGGTTCTTTACATTTCTTTTCATCTTCCTGCATACTCTGAATATAGGATATATTAAAGACTGAATTAAAAACACAAATTCCCCTTTAGTTATTTTCCCCACCACACTGTGTCGCCTCTGTTCCTCACTTTATGACCTCTTCTAGCAATGTCACTTTTTCTTCTGTTTATCTTTCCTGCTTCCTGTTATTCCTCTTTCACCCAAACACAGTCATGAGCTTTCTCAGAAATGTGGGATTCCTCGGGGGTATGATTTTATCCCCCTGCTGTTTAACATCTACATGAAACCACTGAGTGGGGTTATCTGGAGTTCTGGAGCACGTTGTCAGCAATATGCCGATGACACACAGCTCTACTTCTCTTTTACATCCGCCTTCAATTCTCTCTCTCTCTCTCTCTCTCTCTTTCTCCACAGACCAGAGAAGCCAACCTTAATGGAGATGTCATAGCTGCCAAGCGAAACTCCAGAATGGCGCGCATCTTGGCCAACACAGCCCTCGGGGTGGGATGCGTCTTCATTGTTGTGTATATCGTAATAATGGCAATTATGTATACAAATGCAAAAAATCACCCTCCGCACAACTAAGGATTTGCCACACAGCTTCCACCTCCTGAAAGACCTCCCCACCACTGCACTAATCAGAGAAGGCCTGGTTGGAGGCCGTGCGTTTTGATTCATTCCATAACAGGGTGTGCTCAAGGGCTGGTATACACATGCATGTGCACCACATGATTTCTATTGAATTTACGCAATGACAAGCAGGGGGGTGCGTTAACTTTCAGAGCACTTGATGTCGTCACCTTAACAGCAACACTCGCGGGGCTGAAATAGACCTCATAATGTTTATTAAAAACCATTCGTTTTGGATTTAAGAACATTGAACAAATATATTACAACAAATGAAGGATGTATATTTAATGAAATTTTGAATAGTATTATTCCATAGTATTAAGTACACATAGAATGTAAACATGACAAATGCGTAAATATAAAGAAAATATAGAGAAACCAGAAGGAGGAGGGAGGGAAGCACAAACTTGTTTAGAGTTAAAGTATTAAGGTTAAAAGGAATAAGGTGTTTATGATGTATTATGATGGTGAAATTTGTAAAATCTGTAGAACCAATAAAGATCATTTAAAAAAAAATAGAGGTTATGCTCTGAAGGTGACATAGGGGGCCCAGACTCTCCCAAAAATACTGAGGGGGAGTCAAATGGGCTCAGCTCCCAGGAGCTGAGTGCAAGACACTCAGCTCTCATCTGTGGCTCCTAGAAGCTGTCAGCATGCAATAAAGGCCACACCCCTCAGGGTGGCTTCAATTGGCTGGCTAAACCTGGTGATGGTAGCTGATGAGTCCCAGACCCTCAGTGAGTTAAGGACTTCCCCTGCATGTGAAGACAGGCTCCGGGAGACTGAGGGTATGAGACCAATAGTGGTATCCGCACATGCTGTAGAGACAAGTGAGGGGCAGATGGTGCTGGTCAACCTGTAAGGTAGCCCATCTAGAAGAGGGAAATCTCTGATCCTGAAGCTCAGCTGTCTTGCAGGATATCTTTGGGAGAAGGAAAGGCTAAGGCATAAACCCTCCACAAGTCTGGAGTGCAGTCCCAAGACGGTTGGGTGGCGTCTTGTACACCTCCTTCCAGCAACTCCTACAGCCAAGCTGGTGCCAAATGTATTGCTCTGCTTTCCTTGAGACCACATCAGTGAGGCCAAGAGTCTTGTCACCTGGACAGCCCAGGACCACCTTACACACTACCCAGGCTTCCACCCCGGGGAGGTGACTTCGGTGCTGCTAACACAGCTGTTTGGCTTCACCTCATTCTCTTGAGACAGACGGGTGCCAACAACATTATGTGATGGAGGTGTTTCAGTGGAGACTGAGGGCAAATGGGGCAGTGGGCCACCAAACCTCAGGCAGCCCCCTCTTCGCCTGCCTTCTTACAGCCAGTCAGGGGGCAGTTCTGCCTGTGATTGACACTGGCTCCACTTACTGCCTCAAGGCCCAGCAGTCCCACGGCTACATGCTTTATGGAATGAATGCTTTTGAAATAAAATGAATAAATCTGAAAAGCCCTGTTCCTGACCGCAGTGAGGATTCGTCCGCCTAAAAGCATACCACACTCTATTTTTGGTTTCTGTAATTTCACATTGGAGCTCAGTTTCTCAGTTCCTGTAATTTCACTTTGGAGCTCGCCTTCTCATAACTAGTTTACATGTGTTGGCACATTTCGCATTCCAAGAACTTTCAGCTCAGATTCTTCATTTTGTAGATTCAAATAAGGACAGCAGTATTTAATCAGTCAGACAGCTTGATCAACTCAGCCAGTGCTCCCAATTGTGTGTGTGTGTGTGTGTGTGTGTGTGTGTGTGTGTGTGTTACAAAAAATGTAAACAGTAGGTGCCATCTTGGAAGAGTTCCTTCTCATATCTCTCCTAAGATGGTTCCTGGTATGGGTGGGTGTTTTTCATCTGAGATCAGATGGACATGTTGTTCTAAGATGTCTGATACCACACTTGCATCTTAAAGACAAAGGAACTCTTTTTTCACGCTTCAGAAATACAATTACTTCACACAACATGTTATGCAAGCTTACCTGTGTAATTAACCAACCAAATTAACCAATTTGACCCAGGCATTTGGTGGCTGAAAGACAATGCCCTTGACAACCATGAGATCACTGGATGCGGTAATATTTTTCACTGCTTTTAGAACTTTTTTTTAAAAAAAAACTGTCATGGTTTTAGAATGTTTTCATACTGTCCAACATTTTACCCACCAAAATTAGAACGCTCCGTTTTTTGTTCCAAGCTTTTGTGCCTGCACAGAAACAAAACACACTCCTTCTTTGATCTCGCAAGGCCAAAAAACAAGAGGCTTTCATTCCAGTGTTGTGGCGTGACCCAGCTAATTCATACCAGAGCGCCACACTGCCTGATACCCTTCGCTGCCACCCACCTCACCCTGCTCCACACCATGACACAAAACCAGAGCATTGTGGGACAAAGGCAGAGCACCCTCAAGGAAAAGAAGTCCATCCCACTGAAAATGGGGCACTTGGCAAATACCCTTCTGGAACCTTTGTGCCAATATATGGAACATTTCTTGCACCCATTCGCCATTGATACCCCGTCGTACATATTGGACACGAAAACATTTATTGGAAATATAGAGAATATTCAAGTACCTCAAGGAGCCTCGCTTGTAACTTTGGATGTTGAGTCTCTTTACACCAATGTCCCCCTTCCGGAGGTAAGAACAATTATAGAATTCCTCCTAAACTCTAGGCCCAACAAAGAACCACCAACTCATTTTTTGCTCGACATTCTGGATATCATCTTGGACCACAACTTTTTTCGTCATTTGGAACAGTTTTACCTGCAAATCAAAGGTGTAGCCATGGGATCCTCTTGTGCCCCCTCTATTGCCAATATTTATATGATAAACTTTGAAAAAACATTCATTTTGAATAATCACAATCCTTTCAGAACCCAAATCATAAAATACTATCGTTTTATAGACGATCTATTTTTTGTTATACAGAACCAAGACGCGGCCACACAGTTTCTGCAATGGATAAACATTCAAGATCCTAATATACGATTATCCGGGACGATCCACGACACATCGGTCAATTTTTTGGACGTTACAGTTTTCATAGATCACTTCCAATTACTGAAGGTCCGTCCATATAGTAAACTGACTGATCGTAATTCCTTACTGCACGCCTCATCTTTCCATGCTCCACATTTATTGAATAATCTACCATATGGACAATATTTGAGACTCAAAAGAAATGCGACCCTTCAACAAGACTACGAAACAGCAGCCAATAAACTTACACAGTCTTTACTAAGGCGAGGATATACACTACGAACTCTTCAAGCTGCCAAAAGAAGAGCGGAATTAAAAGACAGGAAAGATCTTCTTTCTGTTAAGACTTCTGGAAAATCCAAAGAAGATCGGATTTACACAGCGTTACAATTTACACCTTACACATCCAATATTAAGAAACTGGTATATAAACATTGGCACCTGTTATCGAACATACCGGGATGTCAGAATCCACCTATGTTTGGGTTAAATAAAACCAAATCACTTAGAAATTATCTGGTTAAATCGGACTTGCTTACATACCCGGAGGAAACCACGAAGGGCCATTACAAATGTGGCAGCTGTGGCGTATGCAAATATGCACTACAAGTGAAAGAGTTTGTTGATGTACAGTCTGGCTTTAAATTTCAAATAGAACACTTCAGCAATTGCAACACAAAAAACAGTGTGTATGCATGGATGTGCCCCTGCAAAAAGATATACATAGGCAAGAGCACTAGACCGATAAAATTACGCATAAATGAACATCGATCACGGATCCGAAACAAGGTACTAGAAGCCCCTTTAGTGGAACATTATATACGACAAAAACACACGGAGGATGATTTTGTCTTCTTTATTATCTGGAAACCCAAAATAGACTTATATAACCGAAGAAATATTGAAAAACTTCTATTACAACAGGAAGCCAGATACATTCATCTGTTTGAAACCATGTCTCCCAAGGGTCTGAATGAACATCAGGAATACATTTCCTTTCTTTAAAATATCACCACAGTGCCTTTTGTTTTTGAGGAGTTTAGATTGTATTACACCTTTAAGAAGAACAGGGGGTTATCTCCTCCCCTTTCAGATATAAGGCCACAAACTCACCTATGAGTAGGAAACGCCCGAAAAAAACAGAGAAAAATACAGCAAAACTTCTAAGGTGAGACCACACATAATCTTGTACTTCACATATACACAATTTAATGGAAGAATTGTAACAGTCGTTTTTTCTATGGTTTACAGACGCTATATCCTCTTAGGAATCAAAGAAACACACCATTTTTATTTTTCACATACTTCTACCATAAAAAACAAGGTAAGGAACCAAATACTTTGAAAAGCCACTTGGGCACATATATAAGCACGAGACTTTAAAACTTCCTGTAATAATAATTTATTTGATGTTGTTGAATTATGACCTTTAGTGAATGATACTTTATAATTCTGTTTAAAACCTTACATAACTCGTTTGATGTTGTTTAAAATGTTCAATTTTGAAACTTGATGTACTCTGTGCTATTTAATACTATTTGATATTGCCAGCTGAAGAAGGCATCCATGCCGAAACGGGGCCCTGTCCTGGTCTCCCTGGTTTACACCTGACACGCATTGGAGAAGCCCTGACAGCCATCTCTAAAAGACTTTAAAGAAAACTTTCATATGAAACTATTTGTTGTTTAAGACTGTAATTCTTTACAGAATTGATAATACGTTTGGAATTACTTATGAGTAAACGCATGTTTTTTTGTTAAAACTTTGGCCAGAGTTCTTATTTGGTTTCATTACGAAAATGAAACCCAGCATGGCTGAAGTGGGCATAGGTGTCAGATTTCAATGTTTTTCTAACTTAGTGCCAGTACATTTCCACTCAATCTCAAACCTTCGCAGCCATTTTTCCTGGAGCTAGGGCGCAAGAACTGTAATTTCAAAAGGAGATATTCTTCACCATCTTACCCCCCAAAGGGAGATCTAAACAGTCTCACTTGTCAAAAATCAAAACATTGTAACCATCACTGTAACAGCAGTCTATCAAAACAGTTATTTTCTTTCCACCGAAGGGAGGGAAACAGGCTTCCGTTCCGTAATGCCTCCCGGGTCGTTAAATGTCCAAAATAAGTCCAATCCGATACTCACGACCACCGGGCTTCCTTTTTTTAACTTCTGCAGGGAGAACGATGTCGCTCACCACGAGCGGCAGCCGCCGCTTCGCCGTCCCGGTTGGGGCATTTCCCCTATAGCCCGGCTCCGTAGTCCCTTCACCCCCCTCCCCCTTTACAGGGGGAACGGGGGAAGGGTTCGGAGCCATAATGGGCCCGCCGGGGAGCCCGAGGCGCGGGACGCTCTTCCCGCGCCTCACCGGAGCCCCGCTTAGCAGTAGCGGGGCTCCAACCCCCGGGACGGCCTGGGTCGCCTCGCTGCCGAGGCAACCCACGACCGCCCGCGATGGCGCCGTCGCCGGAAGTTGAAATAAAAATATCATGCCACCACTTAACTGCAGAATCCAGGCATGGTTGAGGGTGTGATGTGGAATCAAACTTTCTTTTTTTTAACTGCAACTAGGATTGTGGATGGGAAACCGACTGTTCAACAAGGGCTAACTTTCCATGGATCTGTCTGCAACTTGGTGAGATGGTCATCTGGAACATCTTGTCACACAGCTAGGAGATTGTCCCCATTCCTCATATCCTTAGATCAAGGGCTAATTCTTCACTTGGCATGATGCTGCAGATGATCAGCTGTGGGGGAAAGAGCTCTCTATACCAACCTGATCATGGCACAGCTATTGCTGGATCCAGCCTCAGAGCTCTGTGTTTTGAGAACTGGGATCCACCTTTATCCTCCTTCCTTCCTCTTTTACTGCATACATTCATAGAATAGTAAAATTGTAGAGTCACAAGGGACCCTGATCATCTAGTCCAAGACCCTGCAATACAGAAATATGCAGCTATCCCATAAGAGCAGAGGTCTCCAAACTAAGGCCTGCAGCCCGGATACAGCCGAGGGACTCATTTATCCGGCCCGCAGCGGCCCCCACCACCCGCTGCTGCCGCCCGCTCTTAAGAGCGTGCCACAGCGTTGCTGCCCACTTCTGGGTCAGAGGAGCACTGGAAATAGCTTGTGCGCATGTGCAAGCGTTATTTCTGGTGCACATCCAGGTCGGAAGAGGCCCGTGCACATGCGCACAAGCTATTTCCAGTGCTCCTCCGACCCAGAAGTGCACCGGAAATAGCGTGTGCGCATGTGTATGGGCTCCCCCACCCTCTGGCCCGCCGCGCGATCGGCGCTAGAGACACTGACCTGAGGCGCAGTAAGTTTGCTGACCCCTGCATAAGAGGGTCAAACCTGCAACCTTGTAATTATCAGCATTATGCTCTGGCAGACTGAGCTACCCATCTGATCTTTCTCTTGGGGCATGTTTTATTTTCCTTTCTCTAACCCACATTCACTTTCTTCCTTATTCTCTCCTCCTCTTCTTTCTAGTTCCCCGCTCCTCCTCCTCCTCTCCCCTCCTCCTCCTCCTCCTCTCTTCCTCCTTTTAAAACAATGTGCACGAAATTACCAGAGAGAGAGAGAAAGGGTATGGCAGAAAGCCACTGGTGTGACCCAGCTTAAATGAGGATGTGATCCAGGATACGGCTCATGTCAATGGGCACGTTTCCCTTCTTTGTACATTCTCCCTGAGCAAGGAGTTGTGTAAATGCTCATCGTAAGTGAGTTCTCCATAACGGTGTGCCCAGGCACCATGAACCCCTCCCCATCGGGCCATATCAGTAAAACACGGACCACAGGAAACATTCAGTGAGGTTCAATTAGGCCACAACTTTGTTGATTACAGGTGTAACTGAGTTTTGGCTTGGCATTGGGCAGCCACTATCTCCTCCAGTCAGCCTGCTGGAGGAATTCCAGCAATCAAGCCTGATTTGGGGTTGACCCATGACATACATCAAATAAGTGCAACCCACACAGACTTGCGGCATTTGGGAATGCTATGGCTCTTAGCCTGAATGTATGGACAGAAACCCCTCCTTATGGATCTCTTGATCAGGATACCCCAATGCCAAGGAGTGGGGAGCAGAGGCTCATAATCACCTCTCCACCAAAGAACAGGCTACCTTCATCTGATCTTTCTCTAGGGCAGGCACGTCCAACAGGTAGATCGTGATCTACCAGTAGATCACTGGACATCTGTGGTAGATCACCGGTAGATCAGTGGCTGCCCCCAAAGAAGCTAAAAAACTTTGGCTCCCCTAAAAAAAGCTCAGCATCTTTGCCCTGCACCCCTAAAATGACCTGAACCACCAAAAATAGGGCTTTCCTTCCTAAAAAGAAAAGCTCAATGTTGCTTTCCTCTTCCCCAAAGAAGCTCCACAACTTTTACATGAACCCCCCAAAAAGGGGGTAGATCACTGCCAGTTTTTAACTCTGTGAGTAGATCACAGTCTCTTGGAAGTTGGCCACCCCTGCTCTAGGGTATATTTTATTTACCTTTCTCTAACCCACATATTCACTTTCTTTCTTATTCGCTCCTTCTACCCTTCTAGTTCCCTCCTCCTCCTCCTCCTCCTCCTCCTCCTCCTCCTCCTCCTCCTCCTGCTGCTCCTTCCCTCCTCCTCTTCTCTTTCTCCTTTTAAAGCAATGCAAAATGTGAGAACAGGATGCTGGGCTAGACAGGCCACTGGCCTGATCAGGCTTGCCTTATGCTCTTACACAGTGGGGCTGGCCATAGAACCTGTGGCTGCATATCCACCATACATTTTAAAAAGTCCATTTAAAGCACATTTCGCCCTGAAAAATCATGGGAATAGTAGCTTAACCCTCCAACAGGGCTACAGTTCCCAGCCACTCTTAACAAACTACAGCTCCCGGTATTTTTGCGGGATGAGTGTTTCAAACAAATGATATGAACCCAACCAGAGTTGCCAACAACAGGCCAGCACCAACTGCGACAGGGGAAGAGGATAGAGGGTCTTTAATCATGAGATACTTTAAGGGCAGGTCCCAGCCTGCCTGCTGGAAGTTGCTGAGAGCCTGATTTGCAAATTGCTCATGGAGAAACCTCACCACTGGTCAGATCTGTGCTGGTGAAAACCCAGAGGACCATCCAAACTGATGTCTTGAGCCTCAATGTGAGCTTATAGTCTTGCTTTGCTCTGCTAGGTTCCAGTCTAAAACCACGACGTTACTGGTAAGTGACTGACAGCCTCAAGCAACAAGATTCTTCACTGGCTAACACCAAGGTAGCTGTTTCTCTGCTTGCCACTTCTGCATGCTGGAGGTGTTCTCCATGGTGTTCTCCAGCCGCATGGTTTTTCACTCGCTTCTGTCTCTTTCTCTGCAGACAAGAGAAGCCAACTTCGCTGGAAATGCCGCGTCTGCCGAGAGAAACTCCCGCATGGCACGTCTCTTCGGTCACCTCGCTCTCGCGATTGGGCTGGGGTGCATTATTATATATATCATCTTTGTTTCAAGAATTTAAGGTCTCAAATATATAAATTAAATGTTCATTAATTTACAAGGCAAACATATACATGAGTATGTAAACCACGTGTCTGAAATAGTACAGGAGAACAATCCTGAAACCATTTTGACCCTCCCAAATGTTTTTCTACAAAGAGGAAGGAAATGGGAAAGGCTCTTCATTGTCTTTTGCTTACCTGTCTTTAGGGCATCTTTGTGTATGAATAAGGTGAGCCTGTGACCTGGATTCAGGAATTAAAGTATTTGACATCACAAAAAACGACCAGGCTGCCCAAGTAAGCAATCACTGGCCATTGTCAGGTATCCTGGCAGACAGGATTTCTGTTGTAGACCGCCTTCATCTGTGTGATGTATGTATGATGTTTTGGGGGGTGATCTTGAGATACAGGGTGGGCAATTTCAAAAGTCTATATAAGGGCTTGCACACCATTGTTCTGGGTTCCTCCTCCCTCCTGCATGTGGTGCATGAGGACCCTGTTGCAACAGTTTAATAAAGATCAAGCTTAGTAGCTGCTTTGCTTCTCAATATTCTCTGGTTGGCCTCTGTTATTTTCTCCTGCCGATAGGGAACTCGCTTAAGGACTCTATACGAGCCCTTGGATACCCCATAAGGGGAAAGGAGTAGATTTTGTTTACACCAATATGGTGAGCCAGGCAGGAGCTTTGGTTGTCCAGATTCTGGGGGTGAAGAAGGACTGGTGATCCAATGCGCACCAGGCCATTTGCCAGGAGGAACCACCAGTCCTCCAGCGATCCCAGGGTCTGGAAATAACTGGAGTTCCAATGCGGCTAACCAGAGGAAGCAATGCTTGATCAGGCTAGCCATAAATAATTTAGTAAAAGATCCAGGGATCGCCAGGAGCAGTACATGCAGAAGTGAGTATAAGGGACCGTGAATGGGGAAGAAGGTGGGCGGGACTCTCCAACCCCAGCAACTAAAAAAACTCTCCCTCTATTTATCCTTTTTTCTGCTCTTTGCTTACAGACCTTAACCCCAGCTGCCCTGACAAAGGTATCAATTGCAAGGGGGTTTAAGGATCCGGGGGGCTGATGGTTCCCCAGCCACCCTAACATAAGCATCAGTTGCAAGGGGGGAGGCCAGCTCTATGCTCGTTTCTGTCACTCTGACAAAAAATAGGGAATCTGTGCTCTATCAACTTTTTCTCTTGTTGCCAGGTTGGTTCAAACCACTAGGCCAGGGGTCAGCAACCTTTTTCAGCCATGGGCCAGTCCACCATCCCTCAGACCATGTGGTGGGCAGGACTATATTTTTTTGGGGGGTGAACAAATTCCTATGCCCCACAAATAACCCAGAGATGCATTTTAAATAAAGGCACACATTCTACTCATGTAAAACACCAGGCAGGCCCCACAAATAACCCAGAGATGCATTTTAAATAAAAGGACACATTCTACTCAGGTAAAAAATGCTGATTCCCGGACCATCCGCAGGCCGGATTGAGAAGGCGATTGGGCCGGATCTGGCCCACGGGCCTTAGGTTACCTACCCTTGCACTAGGCCAACTTGAGAGCTAATATCGCGTCTCTTCTGCTTCTGTTTCCCTGCCTATCCTGATTTTGGACGTAGCCGCCCCGGCCTGCCACGATGTTAACTGGGATGACTGGTTAGTGTCAGACTGCAAGGATGTCCATTGGCACTGTCTATGAACAGGCGTCCAAATTGCAAGGTGGTCCTTTTCCAGTAGGCTGTAAAAGGCAGGAAGGTTGCTGAGGCTCCCTAGCTGCTGACTGCGTGTAAAAGGGAGGGGGAGGGACACCGTGACACCCACAGCCTAGTAGCTAGCAAAGACTTCTGTTTCAGTGTATCTGAAGAAGTGTGCATGCACACGAAAGCTCATACCAAGAACAAACTTAGTTGGTCTCTAAGGTGCTACTGGAAGGATTTTTTTATTTTATATTTTGTTTTGACTATGGCAGACCAACATGGCTACCTACCTGTAACTGCAAAGAGGGGGGCAGTGTTCCTAGGAACTCCATTTGTTGTGAATACCCACCCCATCTCACTTCCCTGTGTGTGATTATTTTACTCCTATTTGTTATACTAGTCTTACTATTCCTATGGAAGCTCAGGAAAATTGCTCAGTTGCTCCCTTTAATCTTCCTTTTAAATCACTTCTCCTATCTTAAGATCTGAAAAGTTGGGTACTTTTATTTTTCTCTTCCTTGTTTGATTCCTTAGTGTGTCTGCAAGCAACATGCAACCCCCCCCCCGCCCCCCACAGGGTCATTTCTAGTTGAGCTTATACTTCCTCGGCCAGGCCAGGAATCTCCAAACTGAATTGCGAGACTCTGTCACCCATGCTTATTTCCAAATTAACAAAAGGGGTTTTTTTCCTTCTTTTCTCCCACAACACCCAAAAACTAAGGGAAGGGAATTAAACAGACGGAGCAGAAAATGACAGTAGTAATTATATGGAAAGGTGATAATAATAATAATAATAATAATTAAATGAATAAAATGCTACCCATTTTATGCTACCCATTTGTATTGTTTACAGCTTCCTAAGAAGAAATTTGAAGGGTATTCTCCCCTTTCTTGGCTATTTATTATCTTAATCCCTTTTTTCTTTTAACCGACTGTGTCTTCAGACCCCAACCCTCTGCAGGCCTGTCTCTTCAAAGGATGTGTTACTGGAAACTGAATGGTGAAACCAGCCTGCATTGCTTCAAGAGGATTGCCTACCATCAGAGTGGCCACCGCAATTTCTCTCCATAAAGGACTTGAGGGCAGTGGGGGAGGGGTGTTGAACAGTTGAATTGTTAAGGACATTTGCTCTTTTTTGACCACAACCTAAGAAGAAAAAGAACTTAGAAAGCTATAAAAATTTAAACAAGGTGTAAAAGTGCTGGTAACTTCCTCACTGTGACTGAGGGGCAGGCAAGAAAAAGCCCTTGTGCCCCAAGGTTGACAATACGTATAAAAAAGCAGCAAGAATTGTCTCAATATCACATTATTGCCTCAAGATATCCAACTGATATTAAATTATTAAAACAATTATTTTGTTTTGACTATGGCAGACCAAGACGGCTACCTACCTGTAAATAGAATTATTAATTAGTATGTGCGCCTTATGTGTTATTACGTAGAACTATGTCTGACAGTATATGTTATTCCCACAAAAGAGAGGATGACCCAATTTTGTGTGTAATTGTTTTTATGTTTAATGTATAGTGTCTTATTGCTTACACTCCAATGGAGGATTCTCATGCACTTCATGCTTTCAAATAGATCAGGCTATTGTGTAGTCCAATATTTAGATTAGATCAGTTTATGACCACATTTCCTTGTCCCACCTAGAACAATTCAGTGTGCAAACCTCCCCTACACATTTTTATTTTTTATTTTTTTAATTGTTCTTTATTGATTAAAATTACGTACCCATTTTTAATTTTTTTAAATTTGTTTTACCAAGGAGAAGCATCAGGATCCAGGAAAGACCAGATAACAAGAAAGGTATATGCTTTGATTCAACAGGAATGATCCCTTATAAAGTTAAATTGACTAATTTGGACAACTGCCCTTTTTAGAATGGTTTTTTTAACAGATTGGTTTGAAAAGTTGAGAACCATGGGTCTATATAAATTCTAATTTGACTCGGTTTGAATTGGGCAAGTGTATCCAGGCTGCAATTAGATTTTATTTATTCTTTTTATTATTTTGGTCCCTTAAGAGCAAGTGAGCAACTTCCCTTGCGTGCAAGACCTGAGCCTATGATAATAAAAGCCCATAGAAAGGCCAAGGCAAAGACATCTCTCTCACGACATGTCCAAACCTGTGGCGAGTACAAGGTGACGTGCTCCACTGAAACCCCCTAACACCAGGGTTTGTTGTTGCTGTGGTATGATGAAGGTGAAAGACTAGAGGAGAGCTAACTTTGGCTCCTGAGAACACAAAAAAGGCAGAAACAAAACAAACTGCATTTTTCAATCATTTTTGGACCTTCCTGCTGAGTGAAAAGCATAGAACTCTATTGAGAAAATGTTTCTTCCTTAGTGCTAGAATGCCACAAGTGATTTAGTAAGAGAATGCAACATGTGTTCTCTTTATGCGATATCCTATGTCCAGCTATGTGCACTGCTTCACTTATGAATAGTCTTAAGAAGCCTGACATGCAAGTCTCTTCAGATTTACATAAAAGCATCTATTTACAACGTATCATAAGGTGGATACCAGGTTATTATAACTTTTTTAAGGAAAAATTATAGCTACAGAGGAGTGATTGTTATATGAATTTAAGGTCTCAGGTATATAAACATGGAGGCCGGGTGGCATCAATGGACGGTGGCTCGGACTCCACCTCCTCCTGGAGCAGCATCAGCAGGAAGTTGCTTCAACCTTCCTTCCCCTCCACAGCAGGAGGTGGAGGAAAAGGAGTCGGCCACTGGAGCTGTGCCTCTCTCAGTACACTTCACCTTCGCACTTTTTGCACAAAGGGGGCCTGGACTCTCCCAAAAATATTGAGGGGGAGCCAAACGCGCTCGGCTCCCAGGAGCTGGTGCCCCTGCCTTGCACTCAGCTATCATCTGTGGCTCCTAGAAGCTGTCAGCACATGATGATGGCCACACCCTGTGAGTGGTTTCAATTGGTTGGCTAAACCAGGTGAGGGTAGCTGATGGGTCTCAGACCAATACAGTGGTACCTTGGTTCTCAAACTTAATCCATTTCGGAAGACCTCTCCAAAACCAAAGCATTCCTATAAATATAAGGCATGCTTTCCCATAGAAAGTAATGCAAAATGGATTAATCCATTCCAGACTTTTAAAACAACCCCTAAAACAGCAATTTAATATGAATTTTACTATCTAATGAGGACATTGATCCATAAAATGAAAGCAATAAACAATGTACTATGGTCAAACACACAATCAATCATTCAGTAGCTGAACTGGGTTCCACATAGTCACAAAAACAAAACAAAAAGAGCAAAATAAATAGCAAAAACAGATGGACCTCAGTGTAACACTCAAATTGTCAGTGTAACACTCAAAACGGAGAATGTTTGGCTTCCAAAAAAAGTTTGCAAACCGGAACACTTACTTTTGCGGTGTTTGCATTCCAAGTTGTTTAAGTGCCAAGGCGTTTGAGAACCAAAGTACCACTGTAGTGGGTCCAACACGTGGTATCCGCATGTGCTGTAGAGGCAAGTGAGGGGCAGGTGGTGCTGGTCAACCTGTAAGGTAGCCCATCTAGAAGAGGGAAATCTCTGATCCTGAAGCTCAGCTGTCTTGCAGGATATCTTTGGGAGAAGGAAAGGCTAAGGCATAAACCCTCCACAAGTCTGGAGTGCAGTCCCAAGACGGTTGGGTGGCGTCTTGTACACCTCCTTCCGGCAACTCCTACAGCCAAGCTGGTGCCAAATGTATTGCTCTGCTTTCCTTGGGACCACATCAGTGAGGCCAAGAGTCTTGTCACCTGGACAGCCCAGGACCACCTTACACACTACCCAGGCTTCCACCCCGGGGAGGTGACTTCGGTGCTGCTAACACAGCTGTTTGACTTCACCTCATTCTCTTGAGACAGACGGGTGCCAACAACATTATGTGATGGAGGTGTTTTCAGTGGAGACTGGTCCATGAGGGCAAATGGGGCAGTGGCCCACCAAACCTCAGGCAGCCCCCTCTTCGCCTGCCTTCTTACAGCCAGTCAGGGGGCAGTTCTGCCTGTGATTGACACTGGCTCCACTTACTGCCTCAAGGCCCAGCAGTCCCACAGCTACATGCTTTATGGAATGAATGCTTTTGAAATAAAATGAATAAATCTGAAAAGCCCTGTTCCTGACCGCAGTGAGGATTCATCTGCCTAAAAGCATACCACACTCTATTTTTGGTTCCTTAAACAAAGAATTTGCAAACTACAGGCAGACGTCTTTGGTCTCAGTTCCTGTAATTTCACTTTGGAGCTCGCCTTCTCATAACTAGTTTACATGTGTTGGCACATTTCGCATTCCAAGAACTTTCAGCTCCGATGCTTCATTCTGTAGATTCAAATAAGGACAGCAGTATTTAATCAGTCAGGATGCTTGATCAACTTAGCCAGTGCTCCCAATTGTGTGTGTGTGTGTGTGTGTGTGTGTGTGTGTGTGTGTTACAAAAAATGTAAACAGTAGGTGCCATCTTGGAAGAGTTCCTTCTCATATCTCTCCTAAGATGGTTCCTGGTATGGGTGGGTGTTTTTCATCTGAGATCAGATGGACATGTTGTTCTAAGATGTCTGATACCACACTTGCATCTTAAAGACAAAGGAACTCTTTTTTCACGCTTCAGAAATACAATTACTTCACACAACATGTTATGCAAGCTTACCTGTGTAATTAACCAACCAAATTAACCAATTTGACCCAGGCATTTGGTGGCTGAAAGACAATGCCCTTGACAACCATGAGATCACTGGATGCGGTAATATTTTTCACTGCTTTTAGAACTTTTTTTTAAAAAAAAACTGTCATGGTTTTAGAATGTTTTCATACTGTCCAACATTTTACCCACCAAAATTAGAACGCTCCGTTTTTTGTTCCAAGCTTTTGTGCCTGCACAGAAACAAAACACACTCCTTCTTTGATCTCGCAAGGCCAAAAAACAAGAGGCTTTCATTCCAG
Organism: Lacerta agilis; assembly: GCF_009819535.1. Lineage (NCBI taxonomy): Eukaryota > Metazoa > Chordata > Lepidosauria > Squamata > Lacertidae > Lacerta > Lacerta agilis. The sequence goes on along the minus strand of NC_046319.1, from coordinate 69,736,975 downwards.
TGTTGTGGCGTGACCCAGCTAATTCATACCAGAGCGCCACACTGCCTGATACCCTTCGCTGCCACCCACCTCACCCTGCTCCACACCATGACACAAAACCAGAGCATTGTGGGACAAAGGCAGGGCACCCTCAAGGAAAAGAAGTCCATCCCACTGAAAATGGGGCACTTGGCAAATACCGTATTGGCCTGAATATAAGCCTCACTCTTTTCCCAAATTCCGACTGTGAAAAGTTAAAGTGCAGGATATATTAGCGACCTTACAGTATGCAGCCAGGAACATGGGGAAACAGTGCCAGGAGCGTGGCAAAGCGGCACCCACCCCACGTGTATTCCCCCATCCTCTCCCCCAAGGCCAGGAAGGGAGAGAGCGAGGAAGGGGAAAGGCCATTGGCAATGCAGCGCTGCTCCCACCACCACCCTCCACCAGTATGCATCCGGGAGCAGCATAGAATGGAGCAGCTTATATTTGGATATTATTGCTTTTTTCTCTTTTCCCCTCCAATTTTAAAGGTGCAACTTATATTCAGGTATGGCTTATATTCAGGCCAATATGGTATGTTTTGACTGTGGGTGTGGGTGTGTAGGGTGTGTTGTGCCGTGTGCTGCTTTATGAGGAATGGAGGGAGATAAAATGGTTTATTATTAATGTGGGAGCAATAAAACCATGACCCCTGGCTTAGCGACACATCCAAACCGAGGGTGGTGGCTTGTGGCACTCAAACAAACCATAATTGCTAAAGCAAATAATTTCATATTGTGGTTTCTTTGGAGTGAAATGAGCCACAATCCCCCCCACCCTTGATGGAAGTAATGCCAGGAATCACTGTTTCCTGCTGCCATTTGCAGAAAAGGAGAAATACAGCAGAGTCATATGAGCCTCTGTAGAAAACCATTGTCTGCATTTGCTGTGGTGTTCAAATACGGCCAGTGTCTAGATACATACATACATACATACATACACACACACACAACATAGCTACCTGCAAAGATGATAGATAGATAGATAGATAGATAGATAGATAGATAGATAGATAGATAGATAATACAGTGGTACCTCTAGTTACGAACTTTATTCGTTCTGGAGGTCCGTTCCCAAGAACAGATCTTTCAGCCAACAAACTCCTAAGTGAGCAAGAATGTTTTTAAATTCTTCCTAAAAGTTTATAATGAAAGAGAGAGGGATGCCTTATTAGGGCACATCTCAGATTCTCCAGCGTGAGAGCAGTATATCTGGCCTGGGAGAGGTTACTAGCCTCCCCAAATTTATGAACCTGCGCAGACCCGATGACATCTCAGATACTTGAGGATTGCAGAATCTCTCTCTCGTGTATGTCCATCTCCACAGCAAGGATGACGAAAGAAGCATTACAGCAGTCCATGGCTAGGAAACATCCTCCACTTCTAGGACCTGTGTTGCAATACCCAGGACAAAACGGTCTCTTGCTCGTTGCTTGCCCCTCATTCCACACACTCTTCTTCTGGACAGCTAGACACAGCAAAGCTGTGTCTAAGAAGCTGCGTATCTAAGAGTCTCCTAAGGAAGGACCCAGAGCCTGGCCTGCATTGCAGAGGCAACACAAGAGCCTTAAAGAAGACCCAGACCACAGGAGGAGGGCACTAAAGGCAGAGGGAAGGCAGAAGGTGAGGAAAGGGTAGGAGGGGGGAGGGAGGGAGAGAGAGAGAGAGAGAGAGAGAGAGAGAGAGAGAGAGAGAGAGAGAGAGAGAAAGCAGGACACCCAGCAGCTAACCGGGGCAGCAACAATGGAGGAACGCAAAGAACTGAGCAGAGGTTGCAGAACTGAGAACATGAAGGAAGAAGGAAGCACCAGGATGAGCAACCCAAACTGTGAACAGCTGGGTGAGAAGGCACTTGCCGCTCAGAACCCCCCTTCCTATTCTGAAATAGATGCCTATGCAGAGCCTGACCCACTGAAACAGCCTCCTGGGCCAGCACCCCAAGCAGGCTATGGGGCAATGCCTTACTATGGCCCACCTGTTGCGAGATCTAACCTGGGCCCAGTCCTACAACCTCCACAGGCTGTCTTCGCCACACCTGCGCAGCCCACCAACGAACCCGATTACCTGATCTACTCCATCTTCACCATGCTCTGCTGCTGCCTACCCCTTGGTGTCGCCGCCTTGGTTTTCTCTATACAGGTAAGTTTGTGTGAAAGGGAGAGGCAAACAAATGGGGGGGGGGGCTGAGACTTTGCTACAACACAAAGGAGACAAAACAGGCATGCCCCCCTTAGAGATAAGGGGTTGCAACCAACTGAGTTCTACTCAGAGAAGGCCCGTTGCAAGTAATTGGCATTGATTCCAGTGGGTCTGCTCTGAGTAGGACTAGCATTGGCTTAAGTGCTGTTTTTGGAAGGTGACATCACAAGATATAATTGGGAATGGGACTTCTGGATCTCATTGAAAGATATTTCCCTTTGCAGTTCAAGCACTGGCATGATGGGAGTGGGAGGGGAGTGAATTGAATTGAATTGAAAGGCAAACTTACCTAATTTGCTCTTTCCGAAACGATACACAAACCGAAAAACAGCCCTCCTCCCAAAATTCACACTTCTCTGAATTTTGCGACGCAGCTCTCCAGCCAAGTATATGTTTACCAAAATGCATGCAGGGACATCCAACCAGTAGACCACAATCCACCGGTAGATCCCCGGGTGATCCTGGTAGATCGCAGGATCCTTATTGTGCATAAAATGTTACGGGGAGAAGCTTAAAGACTCTGTGCAATCCTCCTCCCTAAAAGCTCAACAATTCTGGGCAATCCATCCACCCCATGCACACTCCTCCTCCCTCCAATGACAATAGGTAGATCACTGCCAGTTTTTTTATATACTGGGAGTAGATCACAGTCTCTTGGGAGTTGGACATGCCTGTACCAGGGCAAAGCATGCATAAAATGCATACACTGGTAAAAGCAACGCCTAAGAAAGGATTGCATCGTATTACGGGAAACTGCTTTGCAAACGTGTCTATCTACTAGTCTATTGCAGTGTGAGCAAGGGAGAGTCTCATAGCACCTTAAAGGAACACATTGTTGCAGCACCTGTTTTGGTGGACCAGAGCCCCCTTTCAATTGACTTCAGCTTGATAGGTAGGTACCCACCATGTGATCCTCAGATAAAGGGCAGTATATGCATTTAATAAATAATAACAAAATGAAATAAAAATATCTTTTTTATATAAGAATTTATTGGTTTTTCCATAACAAACAACACTCCAACGCCTTCACCAACATTAACCCCAACACTCACCCACCACTATGACTAAACACATACAAATACACCAACGATTCTTCTTCTTATTCCAAAAAAAAAAAAAAATCTTGGTTCGAATCATCATTATTGACTTCCCCTGCTTTCTCTCCTTCGGTTCCTATTCCTAATTTTACTTTAATAACTTCATATCTCTAAAATTAAATTCATTTATAAATTCAAAACTAAACATTCTTCTTAAAATCTTGTTATTATATCTTCATATAACTAATAACAAAACTTCATACCTTAACATATTATTCTTCATCTCTAAACATATTGTTAACATATCTTAATGTATTATTCTTCATATCTTGACATATTATTCTTAAATCAAAGCATATCTAACCTCTTCTTTCCCTTAAACTGCTGCTAATAAAAGAAAAACTAAATATCCCTTTTATAATCCAAAAACTTAAAAGAAGCTTGACACACCGGCTTCAGGATACCAATACAGTTCATCCTATCCCGCTTCTAACCATTTTCCTTTTCCATCTTACGTCAGAACCTCTCCTCAAATTGTCCTCTTTTCTTATGCATCCACAGATCCAGACACAGTTCACAGCAGTCCTTGCATAGAGCATCAGGGTACCCAGTTCTTCATCTTCCGGCTTCTCCATTTCGACTTTCCATTCTTCTTTTATTTGTAATTGTTCTTCTCGGAGATGCCAAGCCATTTTACTCTGTTCTTCCATGATCCCCTTCAGCTCTTTGCCAAGGCTTTCTTCAATTGCAGCCATATCCTGAAAAGTCTCCTCTGTGGGTAGTACTTTTTCTGTCATATCCCGGTTTAACAACACCAATTTCTGATTAAGCAGTTCCAACCTCAAAAAAATAATCCTTTGTTCATCAGTCAGTCCAGAGTCCAAGACCAGCTCGAAAACGAAACCCAGCATGGCTGAAGTGGGCATAGGTGTCAGATTTCAATGTTTTTCTAACTTAGTGCCAGTACATTTCCACTCAATCTCAAACCTTCGCAGCCATTTTTCCTGGAGCTAGGGCGCAAGAACTGTAATTTCAAAAGGAGATATTCTTCACCATCTTACCCCCCAAAGGGAGATCTAAACAGTCTCACTTGTCAAAAATCAAAACATTGTAACCATCACTGTAACAGCAGTCTATCAAAACAGTTATTTTCTTTCCACCGAAGGGAGGGAAACAGGCTTCCGTTCCGTAATGCCTCCCGGGTCGTTAAATGTCCAAAATAAGTCCAATCCGATACTCACGACCACCGGGCTTCCTTTTTTAACTTCTGCAGGGAGAACGATGTCGCTCACCACGAGCGGCAGCCGCCGCTTCGCCGTCCCGGTTGGGGCATTTCCCCTATAGCCCGGCTCCGTAGTCCCTTCACCCCCCTCCCCCTTTACAGGGGGAACGGGGGAAGGGTTCGGAGCCATAATGGGCCCGCCGGGGAGCCCGAGGCGCGGGACGCTCTTCCCGCGCCTCACCGGAGCCCCGCTTAGCAGTAGCGGGGCTCCAACCCCCGGGACGGCCTGGGTCGCCTCGCTGCCGAGGCAACCCACGACCGCCCGCGATGGCGCCGTCGCCGGAAGTTGAAATAAAAATATCATGCCACCACTTAACTGCAGAATCCAGGCATGGTTGAGGGTGTGATGTGGAATCAAACTTTCTTTTTTTTAACTGCAACTAGGATTGTGGATGGGAAACCGACTGTTCAACAAGGGCTAACTTTCCATGGATCTGTCTGCAACTTGGTGAGATGGTCATCTGGAACATCTTGTCACACAGCTAGGAGATTGTCCCCATTCCTCATATCCTTAGATCAAGGGCTAATTCTTCACTTGGCATGATGCTGCAGATGATCAGCTGTGGGGGAAAGAGCTCTCTATACCAACCTGATCATGGCACAGCTATTGCTGGATCCAGCCTCAGAGCTCTGTGTTTTGAGAACTGGGATCCACCTTTATCCTCCTTCCTTCCTCTTTTACTGCATACATTCATAGAATAGTAAAATTGTAGAGTCACAAGGGACCCTGATCATCTAGTCCAAGACCCTGCAATACAGAAATATGCAGCTATCCCATAAGAGCAGAGGTCTCCAAACTAAGGCCTGCAGCCCGGATACAGCCGAGGGACTCATTTATCCGGCCCGCAGCGGCCCCCACCACCCGCTGCTGCCGCCCGCTCTTAAGAGCGTGCCACAGCGTTGCTGCCCACTTCTGGGTCAGAGGAGCACTGGAAATAGCTTGTGCGCATGTGCAAGCGTTATTTCTGGTGCACATCCAGGTCGGAAGAGGCCCGTGCACATGCGCACAAGCTATTTCCAGTGCTCCTCCGACCCAGAAGTGCACCGGAAATAGCGTGTGCGCATGTGTATGGGCTCCCCCACCCTCTGGCCCGCCGCGCGATCGGCGCTAGAGACACTGACCTGAGGCGCAGTAAGTTTGCTGACCCCTGCATAAGAGGGTCAAACCTGCAACCTTGTAATTATCAGCATTATGCTCTGGCAGACTGAGCTACCCATCTGATCTTTCTCTTGGGGCATGTTTTATTTTCCTTTCTCTAACCCACATTCACTTTCTTCCTTATTCTCTCCTCCTCTTCTTTCTAGTTCCCCGCTCCTCCTCCTCCTCTCCCCTCCTCCTCCTCCTCCTCTCTTCCTCCTTTTAAAACAATGTGCACGAAATTACCAGAGAGAGAGAGAAAGGGTATGGCAGAAAGCCACTGGTGTGACCCAGCTTAAATGAGGATGTGATCCAGGATACGGCTCATGTCAATGGGCACGTTTCCCTTCTTTGTACATTCTCCCTGAGCAAGGAGTTGTGTAAATGCTCATCGTAAGTGAGTTCTCCATAACGGTGTGCCCAGGCACCATGAACCCCTCCCCATCGGGCCATATCAGTAAAACACGGACCACAGGAAACATTCAGTGAGGTTCAATTAGGCCACAACTTTGTTGATTACAGGTGTAACTGAGTTTTGGCTTGGCATTGGGCAGCCACTATCTCCTCCAGTCAGCCTGCTGGAGGAATTCCAGCAATCAAGCCTGATTTGGGGTTGACCCATGACATACATCAAATAAGTGCAACCCACACAGACTTGCGGCATTTGGGAATGCTATGGCTCTTAGCCTGAATGTATGGACAGAAACCCCTCCTTATGGATCTCTTGATCAGGATACCCCAATGCCAAGGAGTGGGGAGCAGAGGCTCATAATCACCTCTCCACCAAAGAACAGGCTACCTTCATCTGATCTTTCTCTAGGGCAGGCACGTCCAACAGGTAGATCGTGATCTACCAGTAGATCACTGGACATCTGTGGTAGATCACCGGTAGATCAGTGGCTGCCCCCAAAGAAGCTAAAAAACTTTGGCTCCCCTAAAAAAAGCTCAGCATCTTTGCCCTGCACCCCTAAAATGACCTGAACCACCAAAAATAGGGCTTTCCTTCCTAAAAAGAAAAGCTCAATGTTGCTTTCCTCTTCCCCAAAGAAGCTCCACAACTTTTACATGAACCCCCCAAAAAGGGGGTAGATCACTGCCAGTTTTTAACTCTGTGAGTAGATCACAGTCTCTTGGAAGTTGGCCACCCCTGCTCTAGGGTATATTTTATTTACCTTTCTCTAACCCACATATTCACTTTCTTTCTTATTCGCTCCTTCTACCCTTCTAGTTCCCTCCTCCTCCTCCTCCTCCTCCTCCTCCTCCTCCTCCTCCTCCTCCTGCTGCTCCTTCCCTCCTCCTCTTCTCTTTCTCCTTTTAAAGCAATGCAAAATGTGAGAACAGGATGCTGGGCTAGACAGGCCACTGGCCTGATCAGGCTTGCCTTATGCTCTTACACAGTGGGGCTGGCCATAGAACCTGTGGCTGCATATCCACCATACATTTTAAAAAGTCCATTTAAAGCACATTTCGCCCTGAAAAATCATGGGAATAGTAGCTTAACCCTCCAACAGGGCTACAGTTCCCAGCCACTCTTAACAAACTACAGCTCCCGGTATTTTTGCGGGATGAGTGTTTCAAACAAATGATATGAACCCAACCAGAGTTGCCAACAACAGGCCAGCACCAACTGCGACAGGGGAAGAGGATAGAGGGTCTTTAATCATGAGATACTTTAAGGGCAGGTCCCAGCCTGCCTGCTGGAAGTTGCTGAGAGCCTGATTTGCAAATTGCTCATGGAGAAACCTCACCACTGGTCAGATCTGTGCTGGTGAAAACCCAGAGGACCATCCAAACTGATGTCTTGAGCCTCAATGTGAGCTTATAGTCTTGCTTTGCTCTGCTAGGTTCCAGTCTAAAACCACGACGTTACTGGTAAGTGACTGACAGCCTCAAGCAACAAGATTCTTCACTGGCTAACACCAAGGTAGCTGTTTCTCTGCTTGCCACTTCTGCATGCTGGAGGTGTTCTCCATGGTGTTCTCCAGCCGCATGGTTTTTCACTCGCTTCTGTCTCTTTCTCTGCAGACAAGAGAAGCCAACTTCGCTGGAAATGCCGCGTCTGCCGAGAGAAACTCCCGCATGGCACGTCTCTTCGGTCACCTCGCTCTCGCGATTGGGCTGGGGTGCATTATTATATATATCATCTTTGTTTCAAGAATTTAAGGTCTCAAATATATAAATTAAATGTTCATTAATTTACAAGGCAAACATATACATGAGTATGTAAACCACGTGTCTGAAATAGTACAGGAGAACAATCCTGAAACCATTTTGACCCTCCCAAATGTTTTTCTACAAAGAGGAAGGAAATGGGAAAGGCTCTTCATTGTCTTTTGCTTACCTGTCTTTAGGGCATCTTTGTGTATGAATAAGGTGAGCCTGTGACCTGGATTCAGGAATTAAAGTATTTGACATCACAAAAAACGACCAGGCTGCCCAAGTAAGCAATCACTGGCCATTGTCAGGTATCCTGGCAGACAGGATTTCTGTTGTAGACCGCCTTCATCTGTGTGATGTATGTATGATGTTTTGGGGGGTGATCTTGAGATACAGGGTGGGCAATTTCAAAAGTCTATATAAGGGCTTGCACACCATTGTTCTGGGTTCCTCCTCCCTCCTGCATGTGGTGCATGAGGACCCTGTTGCAACAGTTTAATAAAGATCAAGCTTAGTAGCTGCTTTGCTTCTCAATATTCTCTGGTTGGCCTCTGTTATTTTCTCCTGCCGATAGGGAACTCGCTTAAGGACTCTATACGAGCCCTTGGATACCCCATAAGGGGAAAGGAGTAGATTTTGTTTACACCAATATGGTGAGCCAGGCAGGAGCTTTGGTTGTCCAGATTCTGGGGGTGAAGAAGGACTGGTGATCCAATGCGCACCAGGCCATTTGCCAGGAGGAACCACCAGTCCTCCAGCGATCCCAGGGTCTGGAAATAACTGGAGTTCCAATGCGGCTAACCAGAGGAAGCAATGCTTGATCAGGCTAGCCATAAATAATTTAGTAAAAGATCCAGGGATCGCCAGGAGCAGTACATGCAGAAGTGAGTATAAGGGACCGTGAATGGGGAAGAAGGTGGGCGGGACTCTCCAACCCCAGCAACTAAAAAAACTCTCCCTCTATTTATCCTTTTTTCTGCTCTTTGCTTACAGACCTTAACCCCAGCTGCCCTGACAAAGGTATCAATTGCAAGGGGGTCTAAGGATCCGGGGGGCTGATGGTTCCCCAGCCACCCTAACATAAGCATCAGTTGCAAGGGGGGAGGCCAGCTCTATGCTCGTTTCTGTCACTCTGACAAAAAATAGGGAATCTGTGCTCTATCAACTTTTTCTCTTGTTGCCAGGTTGGTTCAAACCACTAGGCCAGGGGTCAGCAACCTTTTTCAGCCATGGGCCAGTCCACCATCCCTCAGACCATGTGGTGGGCAGGACTATATTTTTTTGGGGGGTGAACAAATTCCTATGCCCCACAAATAACCCAGAGATGCATTTTAAATAAAGGCACACATTCTACTCATGTAAAACACCAGGCAGGCCCCACAAATAACCCAGAGATGCATTTTAAATAAAAGGACACATTCTACTCAGGTAAAAAATGCTGATTCCCGGACCATCCGCAGGCCGGATTGAGAAGGCGATTGGGCCGGATCTGGCCCACGGGCCTTAGGTTACCTACCCTTGCACTAGGCCAACTTGAGAGCTAATATCGCGTCTCTTCTGCTTCTGTTTCCCTGCCTATCCTGATTTTGGACGTAGCCGCCCCGGCCTGCCACGATGTTAACTGGGATGACTGGTTAGTGTCAGACTGCAAGGATGTCCATTGGCACTGTCTATGAACAGGCGTCCAAATTGCAAGGTGGTCCTTTTCCAGTAGGCTGTAAAAGGCAGGAAGGTTGCTGAGGCTCCCTAGCTGCTGACTGCGTGTAAAAGGGAGGGGGAGGGACACCGTGACACCCACAGCCTAGTAGCTAGCAAAGACTTCTGTTTCAGTGTATCTGAAGAAGTGTGCATGCACACGAAAGCTCATACCAAGAACAAACTTAGTTGGTCTCTAAGGTGCTACTGGAAGGATTTTTTTATTTTATATTTTGTTTTGACTATGGCAGACCAACATGGCTACCTACCTGTAACTGCAAAGAGGGGGGCAGTGTTCCTAGGAACTCCATTTGTTGTGAATACCCACCCCATCTCACTTCCCTGTGTGTGATTATTTTACTCCTATTTGTTATACTAGTCTTACTATTCCTATGGAAGCTCAGGAAAATTGCTCAGTTGCTCCCTTTAATCTTCCTTTTAAATCACTTCTCCTATCTTAAGATCTGAAAAGTTGGGTACTTTTATTTTTCTCTTCCTTGTTTGATTCCTTAGTTTGTCTGCAAGCAACATGCAACCCCCCCCCCGCCCCCCACAGGGTCATTTCTAGTTGAGCTTATACTTCCTCGGCCAGGCCAGGAATCTCCAAACTGAATTGCGAGACTCTGTCACCCATGCTTATTTCCAAATTAACAAAAGGGGTTTTTTTCCTTCTTTTCTCCCACAACACCCAAAAACTAAGGGAAGGGAATTAAACAGACGGAGCAGAAAATGACAGTAGTAATTATATGGAAAGGTGATAATAATAATAATAATAATAATTAAATGAATAAAATGCTACCCATTTTATGCTACCCATTTGTATTGTTTACAGCTTCCTAAGAAGAAATTTGAAGGGTATTCTCCCCTTTCTTGGCTATTTATTATCTTAATCCCTTTTTTCTTTTAACCGACTGTGTCTTCAGACCCCAACCCTCTGCAGGCCTGTCTCTTCAAAGGATGTGTTACTGGAAACTGAATGGTGAAACCAGCCTGCATTGCTTCAAGAGGATTGCCTACCATCAGAGTGGCCACCGCAATTTCTCTCCATAAAGGACTTGAGGGCAGTGGGGGAGGGGTGTTGAACAGTTGAATTGTTAAGGACATTTGCTCTTTTTTGACCACAACCTAAGAAGAAAAAGAACTTAGAAAGCTATAAAAATTTAAACAAGGTGTAAAAGTGCTGGTAACTTCCTCACTGTGACTGAGGGGCAGGCAAGAAAAAGCCCTTGTGCCCCAAGGTTGACAATACGTATAAAAAAGCAGCAAGAATTGTCTCAATATCACATTATTGCCTCAAGATATCCAACTGATATTAAATTATTAAAACAATTATTTTGTTTTGACTATGGCAGACCAAGACGGCTACCTACATGTAAATAGAATTATTAATTAGTATGTGCGCATTATGTGTTATTACGTAGAACTATGTCTGACAGTATATGTTATTCCCACAAAAGAGAGGATGACCCAATTTTGTGTGTAATTGTTTTTATGTTTAATGTATAGTGTCTTATTGCTTACACTCCAATGGAGGATTCTCATGCACTTCATGCTTTCAAATAGATCAGGCTATTGTGTAGTCCAATATTTAGATTAGATCAGTTTATGACCACATTTCCTTGTCCCACCTAGAACAATTCAGTGTGCAAACCTCCCCTACACATTTTTATTTTTTATTTTTTTAATTGTTCTTTATTGATTAAAATTACGTACCCATTTTTAATTTTTTTAAATTTGTTTTACCAAGGAGAAGCATCAGGATCCAGGAAAGACCAGATAACAAGAAAGGTATATGCTTTGATTCAACAGGAATGATCCCTTATAAAGTTAAATTGACTAATTTGGACAACTGCCCTTTTTAGAATGGTTTTTTTAACAGATTGGTTTGAAAAGTTGAGAACCATGGGTCTATATAAATTCTAATTTGACTCGGTTTGAATTGGGCAAGTGTATCCAGGCTGCAATTAGATTTTATTTATTCTTTTTATTATTTTGGTCCCTTAAGAGCAAGTGAGCAACTTCCCTTGCGTGCAAGACCTGAGCCTATGATAATAAAAGCCCATAGAAAGGCCAAGGCAAAGACATCTCTCTCACGACATGTCCAAACCTGTGGCGAGTACAAGGTGACGTGCTCCACTGAAACCCCCTAACACCAGGGTTTGTTGTTGCTGTGGTATGATGAAGGTGAAAGACTAGAGGAGAGCTAACTTTGGCTCCTGAGAACACAAAAAAGGCAGAAACAAAACAAACTGCATTTTTCAATCATTTTTGGACCTTCCTGCTGAGTGAAAAGCATAGAACTCTATTGAGAAAATGTTTCTTCCTTAGTGCTAGAATGCCACAAGTGATTTAGTAAGAGAATGCAACATGTGTTCTCTTTATGCGATATCCTATGTCCAGCTATGTGCACTGCTTCACTTATGAATAGTCTTAAGAAGCCTGACATGCAAGTCTCTTCAGATTTACATAAAAGCATCTATTTACAACATATCATAAGGTGGATACCAGGTTATTATAACTTTTTAAAGGAAAAATTATAGCTACAGAGGGGTGATTGTTATATGAATTTAAGGTCTCAGGTATATAAACATGGAGGCCGGGTGGCATCAATGGCCGGTGGCTCGGACTCCACCTCCTCCTGGAGCAGCATCAGCAGGAAGTTGCTTCAACCTTCCTTCCCCTCCACAGCAGGAGGTGGAGGAGAAGGAGTCGGCCACTGGAGCTGTGCCTCTCTCAGCACACTTCACCTTCGTGCTTTTTGCACATAGGGGGCCGGGACTCTCCCAAAAATATTGAGGGGGAGCCAAACGCGCTCGGCTCCCAGGAGCTGGTGCCCCTGCCTTGCACTCAGCTATCATCTGTGGCTCCTAGAAGCTGTCAGCACATGATAATGGCCACACCCTGTGAGTGGTTTCAATTGGTTGGCTAAACCAGGTGAGGGTAGCTGATGGGTCTCAGACCAATACAGTGGTACCTTGGTTCTCAAACTTAATCCGTTTCGGAAGACCTCTCCAAAACCAAAGCATTCCTATAAATATAAGGCATGCTTTCCCATAGAAAGTAATGCAAAATGGATTAATGCGTTCCAGACTTTTAAAAACAACCCCTAAAACAGCAATTTAATATGAATTTTACTATCTAATGAGGCCATTGATCCATAAAATGAAAGCAATAAACAATGTACTATGGTCAAACACACAATCAATCATTCAGTAGCTGAACTGGGTTCCACATAGTCACAAAAACAAAACAAAAAGAGCAAAATAAATAGCAAAAACAGATGGACCTCAGTGTAACACTCAAATTGTCAGTGTAACACTCAAAACGGAGAATGTTTGGCTTCCAAAACAAGTTTGCAAACAGGAACACTTACTTTTGCGGTGTTTGCATTCCAAGTTGTTTAAGTACCAAGGCGTTTGAGAACCAAAGTACCACTGTAGTGGGTCCAACACGTGGTATCCGCATGTGCTGTAGAGGCAAGTGAGGGGCAGGTGGTGCTGGTCAACCTGTAAGGTAGCCCATCTAGAAGAGGGAAATCTCTGATCCTGAAGCTCAGCTGTCTTGCAGGATATCTTTGGGAGAAGGAAAGGCTAAGGCATAAACCCTCCACAAGTCTGGAGTGCAGTCCCAAGACGGTTGGGTGGCGTCTTGTACACCTCCTTCCGGCAACTCCTACAGCCAAGCTGGTGCCAAATGTATTGCTCTGCTTTCCTTGGGACCACATCAGTGAGGCCAAGAGTCTTGTCACCTGGACAGCCCAGGACCACCTTACACACTACCCAGGCTTCCACCCCGGGGAGGTGACTTCGGTGCTGCTAACACAGCTGTTTGACTTCACCTCATTCTCTTGAGACAGACGGGTGCCAACAACATTATGTGATGGAGGTGTTTTCAGTGGAGACTGGTCCATGAGGGCAAATGGGGCAGTGGCCCACCAAACCTCAGGCAGCCCCCTCTTCGCCTGCCTTCTTACAGCCAGTCAGGGGGCAGTTCTGCCTGTGATTGACACTGGCTCCACTTACTGCCTCAAGGCCCAGCAGTCCCACAGCTACATGCTTTATGGAATGAATGCTTTTGAAATAAAATGAATAAATCTGAAAAGCCCTGTTCCTGACCGCAGTGAGGATTCATCTGCCTAAAAGCATACCACACTCTATTTTTGGTTCCTTAAACAAAGAATTTGCAAACTACAGGCAGACGTCTTTGGTCTCAGTTCCTGTAATTTCACTTTGGAGCTCGCCTTCTCATAACTAGTTTACATGTGTTGGCACATTTCGCATTCCAAGAACTTTCAGCTCCGATGCTTCATTCTGTAGATTCAAATAAGGACAGCAGTATTTAATCAGTCAGGATGCTTGATCAACTTAGCCAGTGCTCCCAATTGTGTGTGTGTGTGTGTGTGTGTGTGTGTGTGTGTGTTACAAAAAATGTAAACAGTAGGTACCATCTTGGAAGAGTTCCTTCTCATATCTCTCCTAAGATGGTTCCTGGTATGGGTGGGTGTGTTTCACCTGAGATCAGATGGACATGTTGTTCTAAGATGTCTGATACCACACTTGCATCTTAAAGACAAAGGAACTCTTTTTTCACCCTTCAGAAATACAATTACTTCACACAACATGTTATGCAAGCTTACCTGTGTAATTAACCAACCAAATTAACCAATTTGACCCAGGCATTTGGTGGCTGAAAGACAATGCCCTTGACAACCATGAGATCACTGGATGCGGTAATATTTTTCACTGCTTTTAGAACTTTTTTTTTTTTAACTGTCATGGTTTTAGAATGTTTTCATACTGTCCAACATTTTACCCACCAAAGTTAGAATGCTCCGTTTTTTGTTCCAAGCTTTTGTGCCTGCACAGAAACAAAACACGCTCCTTCTTTGATCTCACAAGACCAAAAAACAAGAGGCTTTCATTCCAGTGTTGTGGCGTGACCCAGCTAATTCATACCAGAGCGCCACACCGCCTGATACCCTTCGCTGCCACCCACCTCACCCTGCTCCACACCATGACACAAAACCAGAGCGTTGTGGGACAAAGGCAGGGCACCCTCAAGGAAAAGAAGTCCATCCCACTGAAAATGGGGCACTTGGCAAATTCCGTATTGGCCTGAATATAAGCCTCACTTTTTCCCAAATTCCAACTGTGAAAAGTTAAAGTGCAGGATATATTAGCGACCTTACAGTATGCAGCCAGGAACATGGGGAAACAGTGCCAGGAGCGTGGCAAAGTAGCGCCCACCCCACGTGTATTCCCCCATCCTCTCCCCCAAGGCCAGGAAGGGAGAGAGCGAGGAAGGGGAAAGGCCATTGGCAATGCAGCGCTGCTCCCACCACCACCCTCCACCAGTATGCAGCCAGGAGCAGCAAAGAATGGAGCGGCTTGTATTTGGGTATTATTGCTTTTTCTCTTTCCCCCTCCAATTTTAAAGGTGCAACTTATATTTGGGTGCGGCTTATATTCAGGCCAATATGGTATGTTTTGACTGTGGGTGTGGGTGTGTAGGGTGTGTTGTGCCCTGTGCTGCTTTAGGAGGAATGGAGGGAGATAAAATGGTTTATTATTAATGTGGGAGCAATAAAACCATGACCCCTGGCTTAGCGCCACATCCAAACCGATGTGTGACTTATATTTGTGACCTTACAGTATGCAGCCAGGAGTGTGGGGCAAACGTCACCAGGAGCATGGAAAAGTGGTACCCACCCATGCGTAGTCCCCCGTCCTCTCCCCCAAGGCCAGGAATTGAGAGAGCAAGGAAGGGGAAAGGCCATTGGCAATGCAGTGCTGCTCCCCCCCACCCCACCAGTATGCAGCCAGGAGCAGCAAAGAATGGAGCAGCTTATATTTGGAGCTTTTTTCTTTCTTTTTCTTTCCCCCTCCAATTTTAAAGGTGTGGCTTATATTCGGGTGTGGCTTATATTCGAGCTAATACAGTATATGTTTTGACTGGGGGTGTATTTGCTGCCCTGTGCTGCTTTTAGGAAGAAGGGTTGGAGATAAATCATGACAACAGC
Organism: Lacerta agilis; assembly: GCF_009819535.1. Taxonomy (NCBI): domain Eukaryota; kingdom Metazoa; phylum Chordata; class Lepidosauria; order Squamata; family Lacertidae; genus Lacerta; species Lacerta agilis. Next base: position 69,721,428 of record NC_046319.1, on the reverse strand, counting down.
TAATGGTTTATTATTAATGTGGGAGCAATAAAACCATGACCCCTGGCTTAGCGCCACATCCAAACCGAGGGTGGTGGCTTGTGGCACTCAAACAAACCATAATTGCTAAAGCCAATAATTTCATATTGTGGTTTGTTTGGAGTGAAATGAGCCACAATCCCTTCTCCTCCCTCCCCCCCCCCCTTGATGGAAGTAATGCCAGGAATCACTGTTTCCTGCTGCCATTTGCAGAAAAGGAGAAATACAGCAGAGTCATACGAGCCTCTGTAGAAAACCATTGTCTGCATTTGCTGTGGTGTTCAAATACGGCCAGTGTCTAGACACATACATACATACATACATACATACACACACAACATAGCTAACTGCAAAGATAGATGATAGATAGATAGATGATAGATAGATAGATGATAGAGAGATAGAGAGATGATAGAGAGATAGATAGATAGAGAGATAGATAGATAGATAGATAGATAGATAGATAGATAGATAGATAGATATAGATAGATAATATTTGGGATTTGTATGTTTTCCATCCCAGGGCAATCAGCAGCTGCTTTTCTGGCATGAAAGGATCAGTGTCTTTGGATTTCTACCCAAATTTAGGATTCAACTTAGACTAGACTACATTCATTCATTTTATTAAACATACATCCCACCCTTCCTCCTGAAAAGTAGCAAACACATCAATAATAAAGCAATTTAATCTTACAAAAACAGTTTAATCTTACAAAAACAGGTCCGTTCGCAAGAACAGATCTTTCAGCCAACAAATTCCTAAGTGAGCAAGAATGTTTTTAAATTCTTCCTAAAAGTTTATAATGAAAGAGAGAGGGATGCCTTATTAGGGCACATCTCAGATTCTCCAGTGTGAGAGCAGTATATCTGGCCTGGGAGAGGTTACTAGCCTCCCCAAATTTATGAACCTGCGCAGACCCAATGACATCTCAGATACCTGAGGATTGCAAAATGTCTCTCTCGTGTGTGTCCATTTCCACAGCAAGGATGACGAAAGAAGCATTACAGCAGTCCATGGCTAGGAAACATCCTTCACTTCTAGGACCTGTGTTGCAATACCCAGGACAAAACGGTCTCTTGCTCGTTGCTTGCCCCTCATTCCACACACTCTTCTTCTGGACAGCTAGACACAGCAAAGCTGTCCTGTCTAAGAAGCTGCGTATCTAAGAGTCTCCTAAGGAAGGACCCACAGCATGGCCTGCATTGCAGAGGAAACACACACGCCCAGACCACAGGAGGGCGCTAAAGGCAGAGGGAAGGCAGAAGGTGAGGAAAGGGTAGGAGGAGAGAGAGAGAGAGAGAGAGAGAGAGAGAGAGAGAGAGAGGAGAGAGAGAGAGAGAGAGAGAGAAGGACATCCAGCAGCTAACCAGGGCAGCCACAACGGAGGAACGTGAAGGACTGAGCAGAGGTTGCAGAACTGAGAAGACGAAGGAAGAAGAAAGCAGACGGGCACCACCATGAGCAACCCAGACTACGAAAAGCTGGGTGAGAAGGCACTTGCCGCTCAGAACCCCCCTGCCTACTCTGAAAAAGAGGCCTATGCAGAGCCTGACCCACTGAAACAGCCTCCTGGGCCAGCACCCCAAGCAGGCTATGGGGCAATGCCTTACTATGGCCCACCTGGTGCAGGATCTAACCTAGGCCCAGTCCTTCAACCTCCACAGGCTGTCTTCGTCACACCTGTACAACCCTGCAATGAACCCGATCACCTGATCTACTCCATCTTCACCATGCTCTGCTGCTGCCTACCCCTTGGTATTGCTGCCTTGGTTTACTCTATACAGGTAAGTGTGTGTGAAAGGGGGAGGCAAACAAACGGGGGTGGGGGGGTTGAGGCTTTGCTAGAACACAAAGGAGGCAGAACAGGCATGCCCCCCCCTTAGTGACAAGGGGTTGCACCCAACCGAGTTCTACTCATAGAAGGCCCGTTGCAAGTAATGGGCATTGATTTCAGTGGGTCTGCTCTGAGTAGGACTAGCATTGGCTTAAGTGCTGTTTTTGGAAGGTGACATTGCAAGGTATGATTTGGCTATAATTGGGGGTGGGGCTTCTGAATCCCATTGAAATATATTTCCCTTTACAGTTCAAGCACTGGGACGATGGGAGTGGGTGGGGAGTGAGGAGAGAAATTTGATGCAGTTTGAATTGAAAGGCAAACTTACCTAATTTGCTCTTTCCGAAACGATACACAAACCAAAAAACAGCCCTCCTCCCAAAATTCGCACTTCTCTGAATTTTGCAACATAGTTCTCCAGCCAAGTATATGTGTACCAAAATGCATATGCTAGGGCAAAGCATGCATAAAATGCATACACTGTTAAAAGTAACACCAAAAAAAAAAAAAAGGATTGAGTCATATTAGGGGGAAATGCTTTGCAAACGTGTCTATCTGGGCAAATGCAGAAAAGTGTAGGAGCGAACTTAAGACTGGGAAAATGAAAAACGGAGAGAAACCAAAACTGACAGACGGGCCCATCCCTCTGCCCTACACAGTTACAAGGAATGAGATAAATAAAGGAGAAAGTCCAACAGGTGGGTGGTGGCTGCAGGCAGAGAATCATTGCTAAGCTACAAGTTTACTTACCTGCATGTTACACTGCAACATCTGGAGGAGACTAGCCATGCTAGTCTGTTGCGGTGTGAGCAAGGGAGAGTCTCATAGCACCTTAAAGGGAACACATTGTTGCAGCACCTGTTTTGGTGGACCAGAGCCCCCTTTCAATTGACTTGAGCTTGATAGGTAGGTACCCACCATGTGATCCTCAGATAAAGGGCAATATATGCATTTAATAAATAACAACAAAATGAAATAAAAAATATCATGCCACCACTTAACTGCAGAATCCAGGTATGGTTGAGGGTGTGATGTGGAATGAAACTTTTTTTTAAAAAAAAACTGCAACTAGGATTGTGGATGGGAAACCGACTGTTCATTAAGAGCTAACTTTCCATGGATCTGTTTGCAACTTGGTGAGATGGTCATCTGGAACATCTTGTCATACAGCTAGGAGATGGTGCCCATTCTTCATATCCTTAGATCAAGGGCTAATTCTTCACTTGGCATGATGCTGCAGATGATCAACAGCAGGGCAAAGAGATCTCTATGCCAGCCCAATACCAACGTCATTATGGCACAGCTAATGCTGGATCCAGCCTCAGTGCTGTGTTTCGAGAACTGGGATCCATCTTTATCTTCCTTCCTTCCTTCCTTCCTTCCTTCCTTCCTTCCTTCCTCTTTTACTGCATACATTTATAGAATCATAGAATTGTAGAGTCAGAAGGGACCCTAATCATCTAGTCCAATACCCTGCAATACAGAAATATGCAGCTATCCCATGCGAGGGTGGAACCTGCAACCTTGGCGTTATCAGCACTATGCTGTAGCAGACTGAGCTACCCATCTGATCTTTCTTTTGGGGCATGTTTTATTTTCCTTTCTCTAACCCACATTCACTTTCTTCCTTATTCTCTCCTCCTCTTCTTTCTAGTTCCCCGCTCCTCCTCCTCCTCTCCCCTCCTCCTCCTCCTCCTCCTCCTCTCTTCCTCCTTTTAAAACAATGTGCATGAAATTACCAGAGAGTGAGAGAAAGGGTATGGAAGAAAGCCTCTGGTGTGACCCAGCTTAAATGAGGATGTGATCCAGGATACGGCTCATGTCAATGGGCACGTTTCCCTTCTTTGTACATTCTCCCTGAGCAAGGAGTTGTGTAAATGCTCATCGTAAGTGAGTTCTCCATAACAGTGTGCCCAGGCACCATGAACCCCTCCCCATCGGGCCATATCAGTAAAACACGCACCACAGGAAACATTCAGTGAGGTTCAATTAGGCCACAACTTCGTTGATTACAGGTGTAACTGAGTTTTGGCTTGGCACTGGACAGCCACCATCTCCTCCAGTCAGCCTGCTGGAGGGATTCCAGCAATCAAGCCTGATTTGGGGTTGACCCATGACATACATCAAATAAGTGCAACCCACACAGACTTGCAGCATTTGGGAATGCTATGGCTCTTAGCCTAGATTTATGGAGAGAAGCGCCTCCTCATGGATCTCTTTATCAGGATCAGGGCCGTCTCGTCATAGATGCTGGGTGGCGTGGCACACCAGGGCACCGGGCCCCCAGGGGCGCCCCCGCAAGCCCGCCGGCATACCAGGTGCCCCCTCCCCAACCCACCCCTGCCCCCATGGGCAGGTGGGCGGGCGCTTGCGCGCCGGCGGGCGAGCCGCAAGCCGCCTGCACTCCGGAGCCCCAGCTAGAGCGCTGGGAAAGGCGCACAAAGCCCCGCGCCGCTCCAGCACCACGCCCCTCATCCCCTGGTCGCCCAACCCCCCTCCCGAGGGGCGGCCAACACGGGAGGGATGCGGGCGGAGAGGCGGCATGCCAGGGGCGCCGAGGCATCATTGCGCCCGATCCCTTTAAGACGGCCCTGATCAGGATACTCCAATGCCAAGGAGTGGGGAGCAGAGGCTCATAATCTCCTCTCCACCAAAGAACAGGCTACCTTCATCTGATCTTTCTCTAGGGTATATTTTATTTACCTTTCTCTAACCCAAATATTTACTTTCTTTCTTATTCGCCCCTTCTACCCTTCTAGTTCCCTCCTCCTCCTCCTCCTCCTGCTCCCTTCCTCCTCCTCTTCTCTTTCTCCTTTTAAAACAATGCAAAAGGAAATGACTGAAAGGGAGGGAGGGAGGGGGAGAGAAAGGGAGAGGGAGAGGGGGAGAGAGAGAGAGAGAGAGAGAGAGAGAGAGAGAGAGAGAGAGAGAAAGTGGCAGAAAGTCACTGATGTGAGCCATCTTAGAACAGGATGTAGTCCAGGATGTGGCTCAGTGTCCATTCCCCCTCTTTATTCCTCACCTCTGAGCAATGTGTTGTGCAACTGCTCGTTGTAAGTGAGCCCTTCGTATTTCTCAACAGAAATGTCTGTACATGCACTCAATAGACATTCAAGCATTAAAACATGTTTAAAGTCCATATAAATCATTAATCACAATTCTAAATAATATTTCTTCCAATGCAGCTTAACCATCATGCCTTTATGCATTTGCAGCATTCTAATTAATAATACTAATTAGATTATCTTCTTTAGCCCTAGCATTCTGTTCAAGTTTTACAAGCCCCTCAAATATCCAGAAAAATCCCCTGATCTGCCTTGTTATGCAATTCCCTTTTCACAAAACATTTGGGCAGCTTTTATAGCACATTAAACACATTAAGGCTGTCAGCAATTACTAGCCACAATGGCTGATGTTCTACCTTGACTGTCAGAAGAATTATACCTCTGAATACCAGTTGCTGAGAATTGCAGGTAGACAGACTGCTGCTGTTGAATTCTTGTCCAATTTGCAGGCTTCCCACAGGCATCTGGTCAGCCACTGTGGGCTTGACAGGCCACTGCTCTTACACAGTGGGGCTTGCCATAGAACCTGTGGCTGCATATGCACCATACATTTTAAAAATTCTATTTAAAGAACATTTCGCCCTGAAGAATCATGGGAATAGTAGCTTACCCCTCCAACAGGGCTACAGTTCCCAACCACTCTTAACAAACTACAGCTCCCGGGATTTTTGTGGGGTGGGTGTTTCAAACAAATGATATGAACCGAAACAGAATTGCCAACAACAGGCCTGCACCAACTGCGACAAGGGAGAAGGAGAAAGGGTCTTTAATCATGAGATACTTTCAGGCAGGGGTCCCCAGACTAAGGCCCACGGGCTGAATGCGGCCCAAGGGGCTAATGTATCCGGCCCCCGGGAAACCCTGCCACCCGCTCTTACCGGCACGGTACGGCTGCCCACTTTCGGGTCAGCGGAGCGACGGACATATCTTGTACGCATGCACAAGCATCATTTCTGGCGCAGTTCCGGGTCTGTGGAGGCGCATGCACACGCGCACAAGCTATTTCCAGCATTGCGCCGACACAAAAGTGCGCCAGAAATTACGCTTGCGCACATGCACAAGCTATTTCCGGTGCTCCGTTGACCCGAAAGTGTGCCGGAAATAGCGTGTGGCTGCGCGCTCCCCCGCACTTCGGCCCACTGCACAATCGGTGCTGGAGGAAGCGGACCAAGGTCCAGCAAGTCTGGGGACACCTGCTTTAAGGGCAGGTCCCAGCCTGCCTGCTGGATGTTGCTGAGAGCCTGATTTGCAAATTGCTCGTGGAGAAACCTCACCACTGGTCAGATCTGTGCTGGTGAAAACTCAGAGGACCATCCAAACTGATGTCTTGAGCCTCAATGTGAGCTTATAGTCTTGCTTTGCTCTGCTAGGTTCCAGTCTAAAACCACAATGTTACTGGTAAGTGACTGACAGCCTCAAGCAACAAGATTCTTCACTGGCTAACACCAAGGTAGCTGTTTCTCAGCTTGCCACTTCTGCATGCTGGAGGTGTTCTCCAGCCGCATGGTTTTTCACTCGCTTCTGTCTCTTTCTCTGCAGACAAGAGAAGCCAACTTCGCTGGAAATGTCGTGTCCGCCAAGAGAAACTCCCGCATGGCACGTCTCTTTGGTCACATCGCTCTGGGGATTGGGCTGGGGTGCCTTATTATATATATCATCGTCGTAGTGCTCGTTTCTACCACAGCAGCCTACGTTCCACCGCACAAGCCCTGATGATGCCCTCTGCAGCCTTCAGATTCCAAAAGACCTTCCCCACCCCACCCCATCAGACAGGCAAGAGAAGTCCCACTTTGACAATCATCTTCCATAACAGGATACACCACGGGCTAGATGGCATGCGTGTATGCCCTTGCGTCACCTGATTTCCATAAAGTCGACTCGGTCGCCATCAATGGGGGACACGGCTGCAGAGCACTGCATCTGAGCCAACATCAGCTGACCTGAAAGTTCCACCTAGCAAGAGCTTTGCCGCAGCCCAATATATTAAATGAGAAGCATTGCCTGTGCTCCAGTTCTACAACATACAAGCATCCCAAGCAGATGGGACAGGCAAATGGATTTGGGTGCTGAGGATTTGAAACAGTGTCCAACCTGATGGCTTGGGAAATGCCCACGTCAATTGCCTTGCTCTTGCCAATGTTAAAGTAGAATTACCTGTTTAGACCATATCCCTTCCAGAGCCCAGTTGTACCTCTCCTCCATCTGACACCTCTGGTCCAGGTTTCTTCCCTGGGCCTTTAGTGTAGTAACATTTGAAACACCCACCCATTATATACCTGCCTTTTAAAAGTCTTTATTAACTTTCCAGTGCACTGTTGAATACCTTTCTTTTATTCCTGCCTGTGTTTGCATTCAGTTCAAAATTGTCTATTATGAATGAACATGTTAATAATCTATGTTTACTTGTGGGGTTGCTTTACCCCATATACGCCAGCTCAACCACTTTGATCTGTGGCTGTAAGGAATCAATATTTTAGTGTAGCAATGCTCACACTTTGGAACTCCCTGCCTATTGACATCAGGCAGGTGCCTTCCCTGTATTCTTTTTTTGGTGCCCACTAAAAACATTTTTATTTAGGCAAGCTTATATAGACATGTAGAAGGTCGGGTTGTGTTTTAATCTGCTTTCAGCTTATCGTTGATTCAATTATTTTTTAATGTTTTAAATAGTTGTTAACAGGGGGCTCACCTCTTATTCTTTTCTCTTTTTTTACACCACTTTGAGGGTTGTCTGTTTGCTATGTGCTCCGGCAGGATATAAATTTTGTGAAATCAAAATAAATAAGGAATAATCAGTTGACACAAACTGCTCTTTAAACCACGGCATAAGATGGTCTCCTGTAGCCCCAGACCACACTTTGTGCAGTTAACTAATTGTGTATATTATATAAATATTGCTTAATCCAGGAATGAAGATGATTTTCAGTGTTAGTGAAGAGAAGCTGTCAGTTTCATTAAAAATATTTGAAATACCTCCTGCCTCCAAATGATATTGTATTTACTTCAAACGAGCAAACTGTATGCTATTGTGATCAGTGGGGTGAGTCTACATATTGCAGAGACTTGGGGAGGGATGACACATTTGTCTTTGCACAGCATATCTGTTCCCCACCCCAAATTTTCACTGTTAGTGGGGTCACTACCACCAACACTAATGGGCAGATTTCCCCCCCACACACACACACTACAATGTTTGCCATGAGTCCCGAGACATCATCGGGCTCAGGAATGGAGTGGCAAGCTCAGAAGAATGAAGAGCGGGAACAGGAGGATGACATGGGACCTGCACTGTGGGGTTGCCAAGCTAGGGACATTCCAGACCCTGTGATTTCACAGCCCAAAGCTGAGACCTGGAGGGCGGGCCCTGGAGATGTCACGGAGGTGGACCCTAGTGATGTCATTAAACATGACACATTAAGCCACAGAACAGCACCTGAAAAGGAAGAACAGAGCCCCTTGAAACCAATACTAGTGAACTGCCAGCATTAAGGATGCAATTGCCAATCAGTACAGTATGCATTTAATTTCCTTCTGATCTCACTGTCTACACATGATCTCACTGTCTACGCACAATCTCACTAGGGCTGGAAGAACCACTGTCAGAAGAGGAGGGGCACAGCCTAGTCACCCAGGACCCATTGGTGCACCAATGCAATGACTCATCGGTCTTGCAAGGCACAAGTCGCATGAGTAGGCTCGCCTTGCCCTGTCTTCAAAAGCTTGGCAGGTGGGTGTGCCAACCCATTGGGATTACTCCCTTGCTTCTGCACAGTTCTGAATTCCTTGCCCTGATTGTGGGCTCTGTAAACTGAAATCACAGCTTCTAACCTGGCTAATCTCACCTTTCCTGTCACCTACCCTGAGTGTAGAGACTGCCTTGACTCATCACCATTGCTGAGCCGGAACCTCTATGTCAATCAAGATCTCTTCCTTACTCTTGAGGAAGAGCCTCTGTCGTCATAGTCCAAGCGGGATTCGGGACAACGTTATACCCGTGTCACCTCTTTCATTTTTAAAACATTGCAGTCGGAGTGAATGAAAGCCATCTATCTCTATCAGGAGTGTGCAATTTGGGATGATAGGAATTGGAGTTCAGCAGCAGCTAAAGGAACAAATATTCCCCATCCCAGGCTGGATCCATGCTAGCAGACGACCAACCAGCAGCCACAGCTGAGAAGTGCATGTTGTCTCCACTACTGCAACATTATCCCAAATGCCAGTGATGATGATGATGATGATGATGATGATTCCCTGCTGGAGGAGTTTGTATCTTCTGCCTGTCCCTCCTTGCTTATGTGTATCCCATTCAAGGGACCCGTGAGGAGTTGCTTCTGTCCCACGCCTAGACAGAGGACAGGGCCATAGAACTCCTCCAGGGGGCCCCCGGGGGGTGTTCCCCTATTTGATGTAGGTTATAGGCCTCCCCCATGTTGTGGTTTACCCTTAAATACACTCACAGCAGATGGGCTGGAATTAATTAAATGGCTTTACCCAACAGCTATGCCAAACCTTTAACATCTGTATGAAATAGTTGTGGCCTATTTGAACCCCCCCAAACCCCCTATATTCTGCTGTCTTGCCTGCTTATTTCATCACATAGTGAGTGACTGGGTCATGGGACTTTGGCATCCAACAGGAATCTTTGTTGGCCAACACAGAGGCGACTGTTTCTCAACTTCTCAGGAGGACCACCCACTTCTGCATGCACGCGATGTTTTGCATTTTTCCACTAATCCGTTGCTTCTCTCTTTTTCTGCACAGACACGCAAAGCAAATATCACTGGAAACAGCTTGACTGCTCAGTAAAGCTCTCGGTTGACACCCCTCTTGGCTCAAACAGCTCTCATGGTAGGGGTTGGATTTCTAGCTTTCCTTGCAGTTCCCCTTTGATCTTTGCTCAATAGCTGACATTTCCTGAAGATGCATTGCACAGCATTAATATCTGAAAAGATAGACAAGTTATCCTGGTTTGACGCCATGCCTTTTGAATCCTTCTGTTGGCATGGCTGGTGCACATTGCATGCTCACCCCGTGATTTCCTAATAATAATAATAATAATAATAATAATAATAATTTATACCCCACCCATCTGGCTGGGTTTTCCAGCCACCCAGGGTGGCTTCCAAAAAGACATTAAAAATACATCAAAACATCAGTCTTTTAAAACTTCCCTAAACAGGGCTGCCTTCAGATGTCTTCTAAAAGTCAGATGGTTATTTATTTCCTTGACATCTGATGGGAGGGCATTCCACAGGGCGGGTGCCACTACTGGGAAGGCCCTGTGCCTGGTTCCCTGTAACTTTGCTTCTCGCAGTGAGAGAACCACCAGAAGGCCCTCAGCGCTGGACCTCAGTGTCCAGGCTGAACGATGGGGAGAAACACTCCTTCAGGTATACTGGGCCTGAATGAAACCTTTGAATTTTGCTTGGAAACGTACTGGGACCCAATGTGGGTCTTTTAAGCCCGGTGTTATGTGATCTCGGCAGCTGCTCCCAGTCACTAGTCTAGCTGCCGCATTATGGATTAGTTGTAGTTTCTGGGTCACCTTCAAAGGTAGCCCCACTTAGAGTAAATTGCAGTAGTGTAAGCGGGAGATAACCAGAGCATGCACCACTCTGGCGAGACAGTCTGCAGGCAGGTAGGGTCTCAGCCTGCATACCAGATGGAGCTGGTAGACTGCTGCCCTGGACACATGACTCCCAGGCTGTGCACCTGGTCCTTCAGGGGCTCAGTTACCCCATTCAGGACCAGGGAGTCCTCCACACCAACCCACCCCCTGTCCCCCCAAAACAGTACTTATGTCTTGTCAGGATTCAACCTCAATCTGTTAGCCGCCATCCATCCTCCAACCACCTCCAGACACTCACACAGGACCTTCACCGCCTTCACTGGTTCCGATTTGAAAGAGAAGTAGAGCTGGGTATCATGTGGGAGAGGACGGAACCCTGAGGCAGGACGGAGCCCTGAGGTTTGATGAACAGCAGAAGAATGTAAGAACTTCAAAACACTGTCTTTGAGGCAACTTCAAGGGAAACAGAACTGTAAAGCTGACCAAAGGTCATCAAGTCAAATCCCCTACAATGCAGGAACCACAGCTAAACAATCCCTGACAGGTGGCCACCTAACCTCTGTCTGAAAACCGCCAATGAAGGAGAATCCACCACCTTCCAAGATAGTCCACTGTCAAACAGCTCTTACTGTCAGAAAGTTCTTCCTAATGTTTAGTCAGAATCTCCTTTCTTATAACTTGAATCCTTTCTTGCAATTTGAATCCTCTGGAGGAGCAGAAAACAATCTTGCTGCATTTTCCATATGACAGCCCTTCAGACACTTGAAGATGGCTATCAGTCTTCTCTTCTCCAGGTGTATCCTGACCCTTTGTGATCACTGGAGAAGCTTCAGCCAATCACTGTCTGCAGTTTCATCACCATGAAATGTCAAGAGAGAGTGAATTTCAAGCTAAAGGTTTCTTTTTTTCTCTCTCCTAATGCAAAATTTCACCAGGATCACACTTGGGAAGGGAAGATTCAACCTCTTCCATTCCTGCCTACATGCTGCTGTCACCCTTGATATTTCTCCCTGTATTATTATTTTTTATTTTAAAAAAAAACAGACATGACTGCAAACCATTCAATTAAAGAAATGTCTAGTTTGGCTCCAAGATGCATACTGAGATGTACAATGCATTTTTATTTGCTCCAGTAAATTTCCAATTCTGCACCAGCTGAACAGCTCGACTCTCTTTGCTTTGCTTTCATTTTGTTGATGCTGTTATTTTTCACTGCCAGCAAGGGAAGACTTGCCTCTACCATATGCTAACCCAGTTCTAACTACTCAGGGAACCCCTCCAGACTAGTGGTGTTGCTGGTTTTTGTGAGTATATTCTGCAATATGTGACACCATAGCAGTGGTGGGTTCACACTGAGGACAACTCAGATCAGGACAAATGGTGCAGGGAACTAAGGGTTAATCCCCCCTTCCCTTCCCCAGTATTGTGGCCCATATCTGAATTTGTCAGGTCCATGGGTCTGATGGGAGCAGCATCTGAAGGACCACAGCTCCCCTAGCCCTGGTGTAAATGAAGGGATGGAGGTACTCTGTCCCAAATGCACAGGCGAGACATACCTGGGAGGGCTAGCTAGCAAGACAGGAATAATGTCCCGAATGGCCTAAATGGAGTCAGAAACTGGGCAGAAACTAAAATGAAATTCATCAGAGACCAATGCATTTAGGTATCAAGAAAAAATTAAATGCCCATGAGTCAGCAACGCAATGCGGCTTGGAAGGTTAATGTGGTTTTTGGCTGCATTCCACCCCATTTGTTTCAAAAGAAAACACCATGAAAATGGAGGGGTGGGGGAAATGTACCGGTAATCAATTGCGTATCATTTGCCGATTGTAAGCAACAACAGAGAACGCTGATCATATTTGTTGCATTGATTCCCCTTCTAAGCTTGTTTTATGTATTGCATAGGGCAAGGTTTTTAATTTTATGTATAATTCTTACGTATATCATTATGCTATGTTATTCTGTTTGGCCACAACCTGCATTTGGTTGCCTTATGAATACATTTGAAATCTGAATCCTAATAGATGCTTAATCCAAAGGATTGTCCTCTCGGTGTTTTCTATTGCAGAGTCAATTAATACAGGAAATGCTGGAGAGGTTTAAGAAACACCTAATGATCAGGAGTAAACAGAGGCTCGCAAAGGGGTCCTGGTGGTCTCCTCCAGACTGACAGTGATGTTGCCTGCACCCCAATCTCCAAGTGGTGAGAGATTCCAGGAATTCCAAGCACTTCTCCCCAGGTTTGATTTCCTTGGAATGACAGTCAGTGGAGACTGTGGTGTCTTTAGGACATATGGTTTTATTGAGTTGGGGGGGGCCTCACAGCATTAACACTCGAATGGACCTTGCCTCCCCATTCGCTTTCCAGGGAACCCTGCACCCCAGGCTACCACTTTGGGATTCCTCCTATAGAGAAGGCCAAGCACATCTGTGTCTCCTTTCAGTTCCCAGCAGCAGCCCAACTCACTCCTGAAACTAACCCCCACTCAGCGGCAGAGCATATGCCCGCACTGCCCAGGGTGGGCGTGCTCCCGAGGGGTGGGGGGCAGAGGGTGCCCTCCCAGGCACAAGAGAGCCACTCGGGTGCATAGAGTGGCATGCACGTCCTGCAGCTGGGGGCGGAGCAAGCTACCAATGGTGGACATTCGGCACGCTGCCCACCTGCAAATCCCAAACGAAGTAGGAAGGGGGAAATGCTGCTGGCAAAGCTCCCCCCGGCGGCTCAGGGTAGGCTTGGGAGTCACGGGCAGGCGGCGCCTTAGCAAAGACACCCGGGCCAGACCGCCCCCCACTGCACCCGCCTTCCTCTGCCCCTGCCCCCAACACCAATATATTGTTCTTCCTAGGATGATGTGACTTCCAGCCAGTTGAGGTGGGGGGAAGCCACTACCACCCTCTTCCTAGATGCATCTTCAGTTGTCAATGTGGCCACACAATTCACTCTTTCAGATGGTGGTGATGCTACTTAGCTGGGCTGGCTCTGGCCGTTAGCTATTGGGTTTGTCCACACTTCCACTTGCCCTGTGCTTAGAAGGCAAGGTCTGAGCAGTCTTCCTCTTGCTGCAGTCCTTGCTGCGGTCCTTTTCAGACAAACTCCCCCTCTTTAGCAAACATCAATGCAAAGAAAACCTGAATTTGCTGTGTGCTCTCCTTGAGCCCTAAAGAGTGGTTTCCCCCAGGGAATAAATGATCAATGGGGAGATGCATAACCACTGTGCAAGCAAATCAGCATCACTGCACACTGCTGTCTAATCTCCCCACAAACAAATCAAGACAAATACTCATAGACTATCCTCTGCGTAACCCAGTCAGGATGAATGCTCAAGAAACACCTGCAGGAGCTCAAGGAATAGATTCCTGTTCTTATTTTCAGCTGTAAAATGGGGAAGAGTGTGTTTGTATCTATGTATGAAGGAGCCCATCCGTTCACAGTGTTCTACTTCAATAAGTCTTTGCCCATATCACAGTACATGAGTCTGTCTCTCTGTCTGTCTGGGTTGCTTTTTCTCTGCCTTATTCCACCCGCACATGCGCCTAGGCTCTGAGACACCATGAAGTCATCCTGTCCGAGAGCCAGGGCAATCAGTAAAGCGTTCATTAAGCAGATGGGCAGACCAGCCAGCATTATAAGGCAAGCGTCCAGCCATAGAGAAGATTCAGAGGGATTGGTTGGGCGCCACGAGAGGAGAAAGGCAAAAGGCACAGGGAGGATTGAGGAGGTGAGAAGAAGAGAAGAAGATACCCAGCTGGGGTGGCCAACAAGGAGGAACGTGAAGAACTGAGAAAGGCAGAGCAACTGTACTTGGAGAACTGGGAAGAGCTGGAGAGGAGAGAGGGCAGTAGACTGGCAAAATGAGTGACCCAAACTATGAGAAGAAGTCCAGCAACTGGCCTGACCCTCAGGCTCCACCACCCTTCTCTGAAAATCAGCCCTTTGAGTCAGAGGCTGATCCGCTGGCACCTCCTGGTCAGCCTCCACCCGCCCCAGGCTATGGGTCAGCTCCCTCTATGCCAACTCTTTACCAAGCTTATTATGCCCCACCAGATTCAGGAGTCTACCAAGGTTTGGATCAAACCCCGCAGTCCATCTTCATCATACCTCCTCAGCCTACCAATGAACCTGAGCACCTGAACTACTCTATCTTCACCATGTTGTGCTGCTTCCCACCCCTGGGCATCGCTGCCTTGATTTTCTCTATAAAGGTGAGAAACAAGAGAGGGAAAGTGAGCATGGGAGGGCATTATGCAGTGCTAGAATACAAGGGGGCAGAGATGGCATGCCCCACTTAACCTTTACCCCTTGAGAACTGTGTTTTAGGAGACTTCAGGGCTGGCACTGATTGAGCCAAAACTGGCGTTCTGGGTGGAAGAGTCGAAGCTTGTGGCTTTCACTACAAGCCCTTTCCCCACAATGTCAAGGACTGTTGTGATGTGCTACAGGCTAGGGAGTCAATGAAGGCAAAAGCACTATAGGGCACAGAGTGGGTGGTGTTTGCTGACAGAGCAGGATTGCCAAGGTACATGCTTACTCTTCCAAAGTAGCTTCTGGAAGGGCAGAAATCAGAAAAAGAGTCTCCTCTTGAACAGGTGGGTATGGGTTGGTGGCATCCATCTTTGTGGACTAGACTGCAGTAGTCTTCAACCTTGGGTCCCCAGATGTCATTGGATTACAACTCCCATCAACCACAGCCAGCTTAGTCAATGGTCAAGGATGATAGGAACTGTAATCCACCAACATATGGGCACCCAAGGTTGAAGAGCCATGAACTAGATCCTCCTTCCAAGTTTAAGCTGGGCCACCACTAAATTCTAACATCTAAGCGTTCTTCTGGGTGTTAGCTTTCCCTGAGTTTTGCTGATATGGATGGAGTCATATACAGCAGCTGGGAATCAACTGGCCGAATCAGATGCCCATTTCCCCAAGTGGTGGTGGAGTGCAGCCGCTATGCATTTCACAACCTGAACATCCTTTCAAAACAGTTACAAGAATTGCACCCCTTCCTTGCATCTTTGTTCTCCACTTAGCACCATGTTATATATGATTATTAGTAAGACACCTGAAAGCAGTCCTGTATCAGCAGGTTTTTAATGTTTGGCATTTTTATTATGGTTTTATATGTGTTGGGTGGGACAACCCAGCCAGATGGGTGGGGTATTATTATTATTGTTGTTGTTGTTACTACTACTACTGCCACCACCAAATAACCTAATGCAGACTGTGGAACATTATACAGTATCACTTAATATGTGGGTGTCTGTGTTGCCCTACTGGGGTTCAAAGGAATAACGGCTGGGTATTGCAACTGATAGGAAGAATAAAATCTTAACCTATGCTGCACTGCAGAGCAAATAGATCGACACAATGGAAGGAACTTTTAATCACCAGACCCTTACCTTGATACAGATACTGGAAACAGATAGCAGATGGCCTGTTTGAACTGATAAATCAACACTATTTGGTTGCAGAAGCATAGCCCATTGACTTATAATACTAGCAGTAGCATTGTTACACAACTGATGGGTATGTTTGATCATTGTGGCAATCCAGATACTTGTGGCTAATGATGCAACCAAGTTTGTGGCAGCAGAAATCTCAGCCGTTTCAAACTGATGTGACATTGGGGGGGGGGGAGTTACCTCTACAGATTACCCAGCCAAGCTAAGTCAGAAGCTTTTTTATATAACTGGCAAACCTCAGTAACCACATTTACAATTGGAAAAGTGGGTTGATATCATACTTGGAGAATAAAAGGCACAGCAGACTCGGGGGAGAATTAATTAATTAGATAATCCATACATCGTTACTCTGAATAAGTCATCAATGTCCAAATTGCTGATGAATAGATCTCATCAGCGCACAGACCGTGTTTGCAGAAACCCAAAGGAGTGTCCAGTTCTGAGACTCAGTCAGAGCATACAGCCCAAGCTCTGAGTCTTGTTGTGCCCTGCTATGTTCCAGTCTTAAACCATCTGGTTAGGAACATAGGAAACTGCCTTGTCCCGAGTCAGGCCATTGGTTTAGCCAGCTCAGTATTCCCAATAGTGACTGCCAGAGGGTTTCAGGCTCTATCACAGATGCCGGGGACTGGAGCTGGGGCCTTCTGCATGCCAAGCAAATGCACTGACATGGAGCAATGACTCTTCCCCTAAATTATTGGTAGGTGCAAATTATTATTAATTGTGATTGTGTTTGTGATTACTACTACTACTACGAGGGCCGAATCTAGGTTTGACGAGGCCCTAAGCTACTGAAGGTAATGTCCAGCTGTCCTTTGTCAACAACACATTGTTGCTGTTTTTGTGTTGAAAATATGCTATATGGTAATTTATGGACCTAATGGGTATCTAAAGTCATTTGCACATGTTGCCATGCAACCAGTCCATGCAGAATGTGGGCACCCTGTATATAGAAATGAGCGAACCAGGGATATTTTAGGGAGCAGGCTAGCAGGCGGGGCCCATTACTTAAATCATAGGAGCCTACACAAAACAAAACACTGTTGCTGTATATAGGTTTTATTTTATTTGTTTTTTATCTTATATTTTGGAAATGTACATCCAGGTTGTTGTTTTCCCTTTAAAAAAATTTGGGGGGCCCCAAGAGAGTGGGGCCCTAAGCTATAGCTTGTTTAGCTTATACATAAATCCAGCACTGACTACAACTATAATTTATTTTATTATGTGCCCTTCACCCTAAGGTCTTGGAATGGGTTAAAACAATGAAAGTACAATGTTAAGAACAGTTTAAAACATCTCCAACATCTCTTGTTGGAGATGTAGATTAAATGAAGGAGATCACATACATATCTGTTGGAATTGTTCTCAGATAGAAATATTCAGGAAATCCATGCATGTCCATATCCATCTCTGATACGTTAGGATATCATATGCCCTTGGAACCTGAAACATCCCTTCTTGGTTATCTAAATGATGCTATTCTGGGAAATGATCAAGAAATAGTGTTCCACCTTATAACTGCTGCTAAGATTATAACAGCTAAAAGTTGTCGGGGAAGCGGATCTGCTACTGCAATCTGAATGGATCGAGATAGTAACTATGATTAAGCTAACTAATTCTAAAAGAATACATATCAACTAGGGCTGCCAGTTGTTTGGACATCACCGGGATTTCAAAGGCAGAACTGATGGGGGGGGCGGGTCTGAAATATGGAGCTTTGTCCTGGGATCTTAGGACAAGTCAGTCATGTTTATTTCCTTTAAAAGGCTCGACAATTTTGGGGGTATCTTGGTTTTTACTTGTTGAAATATGGGAACCCTATAAACCAGCCTAAAGGTTTATGGAAACATTACAAAAGATACGTTTTGGAACAGCAAGCCCATATAATCACAAAGATAATTTGTTGGCTATTGGTTAGTGCCTCACAGCCTGTGACAAAAGGATTGTTTGTTAGCTACCACAAGGGACCACCCATTCCTGCATTCTGGACCAGGTCTCTAGTTGCATTTTTTTCCCCATGGACTTTCTCTCTTCTTCCCCAGACTCGCGATGCCAACTTTGCTGGAAACGGAACAGCCGCTCGGCAGCATTCCCGGACATCATTGTTCTTGTCACACCTGGCAGTCGGGATGGGCCTCGTGCTCATAACTCTGTACATCATCTTAACTGTGATTATGTTTAAGGCAAGAAATACTGAGCTGCAAAGCCCTTGAAGATGCGTGACATGGCGTTCGTATCCTAAAAGATCTCCCCGTCTCTCCATCCTACCCCGACGCACAGAGAAATTCTCCTCTGATGTCATGCCCTTTTGAATCAGTCCCCAAAAAAGAGAGATGTGCTACAGACTGGTTCACACACACACACACACACACATCATGAAATGTCTATGCACTTCACTCAAGGACCAACAGAACAGGCGAACTGCATAAGAGTGCATTTGAGGTGACATCAGGTGATATAAATGTTCTTTCTGATAGATTTGGGGGGTGGGGCTGTGCACATCAAGAGATGGGTAATGTGTGTGATCCAGCTGCGCAATAACACAAAGATCCCAAACCAAAACAGGAAGAGGGGAAAACGATCAGCACTGAGGATCCAATGCACAGAAGCATCTGATGGCTGGAGACTGCCTATAGTCACCTTGATTTGATTTTATACTTGTATACCACTTTCCCAACAACAATAGCTCACAACAATAACAAAGAATCAGTAAAGGGGAGCAGCACTTCCTAGTACTATACACACACACACACACACACAGATATTTATACACATATATTTACACACACACAATAAAGTGAATCGATGAATACCAGAAATGAATCCATATAAAATGGCAAAACTTCAAAATGAATCATATTGGATATACATTTACAGTAGTAAATGAATACATAAATAAATAAACCAATGCTAACTAGACTTGGAAATGGGGGGGGATCCTGCAAACCCACCCATCTCCTTCTCTCAGTGATGGTGCCACGACCCCCGACAGCAGACCCTCACCATGGAGCATGGGGCAACCTCCACTCTTGCCCTGCTAAAGTCCTAAAAATAAAAAAAACACCAAGAACTCTGGCCAATATAAGTTTCAATAGTGGGAGTAGTCCCTACTCACAAAATCAATAGTAAATTATAACAAAAACTAATCCATTCAAATACATATATTCAGACAGAGATTACAAACTCAAACAGAGATTACAAACTCAAACTCACAGGGATATGTACAACACAATAATCCGTTACAGTATTGGAAATGAGAGTCTTTGAATAGAGACAAGTTCATGTTAGTCCATAGTCAGGTTTGATGTGAAGATCTTAGTTTCAATCACTGAGCAGAAGTCAGAAGTCAGTTATGGATCAGAAACCAGGACAGGGCCCTGTTTCGATGTAAGCACCTTCATCAGCTAAGTTTTAAGTTTAAGTGTGTGAAGATTGACACACAGAAAAGCTCAAGATACACGTCGATCTTCACACACTTAGTTGTTATCTCTGAGAAACGTAGAAAATAACAGGATATACATATATGATTTCTTCAAACTTATATGACCCCTTAAAACTTAGCTGATGAAGGTGAATACATCAAAACTGGGCCCTGTCCTTCTGACCTCTGACTTCTGCTCAGTGATTGAAACTAAGATCTTCACATCAAACCTGACTATGAACTAACATGAACTTGTCTCTATTCAAAGACTCTCATTTCCAATACTGTAACGGATTATTGTGTTGTACATATCCCTGTGAGTTTGAGTTTGTAATCTCTGTTTGAGTTTGTAATCTCTGTCTGAATATCTGTATTTGAATGGATTAGTTTTTGTTATAATTTACTATTGATTTTGTGAGTAGGGACTACTCCCACTATTGAAACTTATATTGGCCAGAGTTCTTGTGGTTTTTTTTTTTTTTTTTTTTTTTTTTTTGCTGCTAAAGACCTCATCAGCACATAATACACACGCTGCAAAACCACTGCATTGATCTTCCGTTGCCAATGATAACACCATGAAATGCGTTCAGATCTGCTCCTCTCCAGCCTACATTCCCTCTTCCTCTCTCCCCACCACCACCAAATTTCCTTCCCATATCAGATTTCTTTCTTTGGACTACCAGTCTTCCTCACCTTCTCCTGGGCTGTTCCCAGTCCTTCTGCCCCTTGATCCTCCGCCAGGGCCGCCTTTTGCATATGCACCCCTGGGGTGCAAAGATCCGCCAGCGCCCCTTTTGGGGGGGGCAAACTCAAAGTTGTTGACCTTTTGGGGGGAAACGCTCACCTGTAACAACAACGCAGCAGGAGGAAATGCTTTTGACACCATGGAGTAACCGAGCGACGGAGGAGGGGGCGGGGGCTTTCACTCCATTGCTTTTCACTGCCGCCAATCAAGAGGGACTGGTATGCAGTAGGTAAACATTTGGCACACACACCCCAGAATTCGGCGCCAGGGTGCACCACACCCCTTTCATCCCCAGGTAAAGGCGGCCCTGTCTCTCGCCCAGGCTCTCCAGTATTTTGCAGGCAAAACCTGGGACGTGCAGCTGCCTGTCGCCTGAAATCTCGTACCACAAACTGATGCTCTCTTGCCCCGTTACGCAGGACTTTGTTTCAGTGGCGGCTGCTCCATTAGTGTGAGTGCAGCAGTGCCCCACTAACCATAGCCTGCCCTTGGCCAGTACCCACTTGCCTGCCTTGCTACTTACCTCCAGCCAAGGGGGTTGCACTCATTATTGGCTCTCTCCCCTATTAACCTCAGCATTGCTCTTGTATGGGGAGGATGGGGCAGGCAAAGCTAGAATTACCGGTAGCTGGCTCTGCCTCGCATTAGCTGTGGCTCTGCCTTTCATTGCCTCTGGTGCCCCCTGCTGTTGGACTCCCTGCCGCCCACCCTATCGGCCCCAAAGGGCACCAGCCCCCTGCTTTGTTTTGCCTGCCCCAGTGTTCATTAAGGCTGCTGTAGCATGTTTTCAATGCGTAGAAGCTGGTTGTGCTTTTGGTGAAAATATATGCTAGATGGACAAATTTGCCTTAAAGATTCGTGATCAGCCTCGTCGCCAGCATGTGACTTGGAAGGCCGTGTGCACTACATAATCAGGTGCCTGATTGTCTGTCCTTGTGAGCTCCACTCATCCTCCCCTCCTTGGATGCAATTGTCTTGTGAGAATGTTTTGTAAGCTGCTTTGAGAGCCACTGTGGGCAATGTAAATAAATCTTGAACGTGTGGGAGATAAACCATTGCCACTCTCCCAAGGTCATGTCTTCAGCTTTGTCCCTAAAAGAACAGAAAAATAAAACAGAGTGATATCAAACACATGTTGTAAGTAGGAGGGGGGATCTTCTTGTCCTAATCTTGTAGCCCCAGGGCTGAGGAACCTCAGGCTTACAGACCAAATGCAGCCCTCTAAACCTCCCAATGTGGCCCTTGGGACTCTTCCCACACCTCACCCAGCTTCCTAGCCGGACTCCAACTCACAAGTCCTCCTTCACACTCTCAAAGACTTTTGCTTGGTTCCTATGTGTCTTTGAACTCTGACAATGCCTCTCATTTATCTAGATTAGTGTTTCCCAAACTTAGTTCTCCAGCTGTTTTTGGACTACAGTTCCCATCATCCCTGACCACTGCTCCTGCTAGTTAGGGATGATGGAGTTGTAGTCCAAAAACCGCTGGGGACCCAAGTTTTCTTAAGATTTAGTGTCAGGAAATAACGTAGTCCTGGACACAGCAGAGTTAACCGCAGGTTTTCTTGAAGCTTCTGGCTGTAGAGCATTAACTGGACAGCACAACGCAGGAACTCAGCAACTCACTTGGATAACTATATACAGTATTTATTGAAGCAACTAGTATCCATAAGTTACTATGTACAGACTTTACAAATAAAAGAAACAAAACAAAACCTCTCCTCTCTGTCTCTCTCTCTCAACCTTCAGTACAGTACACCACTAACAACCACCACCACCACACAAGCTCTCACACAGAGCTCATTCTTTAGGAACTCATTGACCAATCACACGTCGTTGCTAAGGGTCTGGAGAGAGAGCAGATCTTGGCTTTCTGCCAACTGGTAATTGCTACAGAGGTGATAAGCTGACTTTCTGCACGTAGGCACTTTGAAATCTCTAACAAGTTTGGGAAACAGGGATCTAGATGAAGTTGTGGAAAGATGTGTGAAAGTGCGTGCAGAAACTAGCCTACCGCACAAAGGTGAAATGGACATTGGTTGCTCCGCCCACTTTTAACTCTGGCCCCACCCACTACTGGCATGTGGCCCCTGGAAGGGAATGCGGCCCTCAGAATGAAAATAGTTTCCCAACCATTGCTGCAGTCGCAGCTCTCTGCAGCTCTCTTAGGGCCACAGCTTAAAGCTGCAGCAGGAGGTAAAATTGGGGATGAATGGCAGATATCTGGATGATTTCAAACAGATCAGCATGGATTTCCGACTCCCAGTGTTTAACAAAACAACATATATCACCCCAAAATTATATTGCTGCAATGAAGAAAGCTTTGGAGGGGGCATATTTTCATGTGGAACAGCTGTGAGCATTGTTGCAAGTCCCAGTGACAATCAGCAGATTGTTGGCACTTGCAAAGCACAGCTTTTGGCAGGGGGCGCCAATCAGCTGGTTGATAATGCCTGTAAGCCCCCCATGGCCCAGCGATGTCTTTCCCTCTACAACTTCATAGCAGAATGTGTGCTGGTAACTTGGCTAAAACAGCCTTGCATGTCAAATATGGAGGCCTGTCCAGCCTAATTACACCCATGGGCCAGAGCTTCCCCACCCTTTGGGGGTTTTATTTTTAACCCTCAGCCTCCTTTTAAGGCAGGAGAAATAGAGCAAAAATTCGTGAACGTTGTCCACTTCCCAAAGGCTAATACAATATTCGCCAGGGCCATGTACAAAGAAACCAGTAGGAGAACACTTCAATCTCCCAGGACATTTTATACAAGATCTCAAAGTAGCTGTCATATTACAAAAGAATTTCAGAAATAGACTGGAAAGAGAAGTGGCTGAATTGCAACTTACTACCAAACTTAAAACCATGGAGAGACCTGGTCTGAATAGAGACATTGGGTTCTTATCTCATTATACATGATAAAGCTATTTTTAGCCATCTCACCCCTTGATTTTTCCTGTAAGATCAATTGCAGTCGTTAACAGTAATCAACAGGTTTACCACACCTATCAGCCAATCACCCATTCCCATCACCCTTCTGAGTAATACACCTCCCCACCCTCTCACTATACAGTCGTACCTCGTGTTGTGTTCACTGCGGTTTGCGAACGGTGCGGGTTACGAACATGGCAAACCTGGAAGTGTTTACATCTGAGTTTTGCCACGCACGCGCAGAAGCGCAATATTGCTGCTCGGGTTGAGGACTTTTCGGGGTATCTGAAGAAGTGTGCATGCACACGAAACCTTATACCAATAACAAACTTAGTTGGTCTCTAACGTGCTACTGGAAGGATTTTTTTTTATAAAAAAAAATTGACTACAGCAGACCAACAAGGCTACCTACCTGTAACTAGAATTATGGCCCAATGGTCTGACTTGGTCTAAAGCAGTTCCCTACGTTCCTAAGATGGGACGCTGGTGGCGCTGTGGTCTAAACCACTGAGCCTAGGGCTTGCCGATCAGAAGGTTGGCGGTTCAAATCCCCGCGACAGGGTGAGCTCCTGTTGTTCGGTCCTAGCTCCTGCCCACCTAGCAGTTTGAAAGCACATCAAGTGCAAATAGATAAATAGGTACCGCTCCGGCGGGAAGGTAAATGGCGCTTCCGTGCGCTGCTCTGGTTCACCATAAGCAGCTTAGTCATGCTGGCCACATGACAGGGAAAAACTGTCTGTGGACAAACGCTGGCTCCCTTGGCCAGTAAAGCGAGATGAGCGCCGCAACCCCAGAGTCGTCCGTGACTGGACTTAACAGTCAGGGGTCCCTTTACCTTTACCTGTGTTCCTAAGATCTTCCTCTCCTAAGAGTCCATATTGATTGGCTCGTTTCCATGTGCGTTATTATAGATGGGTCCAGCCCACCTTAAGTTCACAAATCCCCAGTGTAAAATACCCTTCCTGTGCAGGGGTCAAGGGTCAAGTTAGCCAGAGCATAGAAACAGCTCAGCCTCAAAAGCAAACTCGGTTCAAGTCATGTGGTGTAACAGTAATTTGAGCAAGCTACAATTATGCCATTCGCAGCCTGGTTAGCACATGGGGAGACAATGGGACTTTCCCAACAAGCAGCACCTGATAAACTAAAATGTTGACATTTCCTGCTTCCCACAACTGCTAGGAGATGAAGCTAGGAGTTTCCCAACAACCCACTCCCTCTAGACACATCTTTGAGTTTGTACACACCATATATTTAAAGCACAGTCACTGCCCACCAAAAATCCTGGGAACTGCATTTCTTACATTTTTCAGCTTCCTTAGCAAACTACAGCTTCCAGGATTCGGGGTGGGGGTGGGTTGGCTTTAAATGCATAGTGTGTGCAGCCTAAATGAGAGAGGAACTGGAGGCTCAGGGAAACTAGGAAACCAGCATAGTTCTTAAGCTCTGCTCGCTTCTCCTATGCGGTGAGTGTTGCTCCCCTGCACCTTTGTTGCCTTGGCAAATGTGGGGCTGAGCACCTGGTTCGAACCTCACCTCTGCCAATAGCTCCAGGCACTCTGGTCTCTTACACTTAGTCACTGCATCTGCATCACAGGCATGGCTGTAAGGGCTGCAGGAAGATTGGAAATACCACAAACACAAGAACCTTGGTTCCTCTTTGCTTTCTGGAAAGGGAGGGGAACCTTTTTCAGCCCAAAGGTCACATTCCCTTCTGGACACGCCTCCAGGAAGTGCCTGGGGCAAAAGGGTGTGGGGCAACCAATATAAGTTTTACATTTGACTAGTAAGCTTTCCCATCACTGCTTCATTCCATCTGGACGCTCCTTTCTAGGGCTCTTGACTCAGAATCACAGAGTTGGAAGGTACCCTGAGGATCATTTAATCCAACCCCCTGCAATGCAGGAATATGCAGCTGTCCCTTATGGGGATTGAACCTGCAACCTCAGCATTATATCAGCATCTTTTCCTGAAAAATCTGCCCCTCGTTTTAAGACTCCTATGTCCTCCAGGGAACCAAACTACCCCCATTTTAACCTCACATCAGACCTGTGAGGCAGGTTATGTGGAAAGCAAGGGCCTTCTGCCGGTTCCCTCACTGCAAGGTTACAGGGCACCAGCCAGAGCACCTTCTCGGTAGTGGCGCCTGCCCTGTGGAATGCCCTCCCATCAGATGTCAAGGAAATAAACAACTATCTGACTTTTAGAAGACATCTGAAGGTAGCTTTGTGTAGGGAAGTTTTTAATGTTTGGTGTTTTGTCGTGTTTTTAATATTCTGTTGGAAGCCGCCCAGAGTGACTGGGGAAACCCAGCCAGATGGGCGGGGTATAAATAATAATAATAATAATAATAATAATAATAATAATTATTATTATTATTATTATTATTATAGCAGCTATCCCTGTTACATGTCATCCACACAGCAGTGGTGAAACACCAGTGACCACGTAGCAGCTGTGTTTGCCAATAGTGTGCACTGCTGCCTGCCACAAGTTTCTTGGAGAATATGCAAGCAGTTGATTACGCACCCATGCTGTGCTGTGCTGTACTCTCCGTTCAGTACAAGCATTTCCATATTTCCCTAAAGTGTTTGGCACTGGCAATCTCAGTGGCATGTCCGCAGCTGCCACTGTAAGGTTAAAGGGACCCCTGACTGTCAGGTCCAGTCGCGGACAACTCTGGGGTTGCAGCGCTCATCTCATTTTACTGGCCGAGGGAGCCAGCGTTTGTCCGCAGACAGCTTCCGGGTCATGTGGCCAGCATGACTAAGCTGCTTCTAGCAAACCAGAGCAGCGCACAGAAACACTGTTTACCTTCCCGCCAGAGCAGTACCTATTTATCTACTTGCACTGCATGCTTTCAAACTGCTAGGTTGGCAGAAGCAGGGACTGAGCAACGGGAGCTCACACTGTCACGGGGATTCAAACTGCCAACCTTCTGATCGGCAAGCTCTAGGCTCTGTGGTTTAACCCACAGCGCCACCCGTGTCCCTTAGCTGCCACTGTACTCACAGCTAATTTGACCTTGGCAAACATATTCTGCTTTCATGCAAGTCAAGTAATTATATTTGTAGCAGGATTAGGCTGCCCATGTGTCCTATTTTACAGAGGGTAATCCTCTATTTGAAGAAGTATTTTAAGGGCTGCTAGGTCCAAGTGTGGTTTTAAAGATAAAGAACTGTGCACACACCAAACATTTAAAGCATGCTTAAAGCACATCCCTCCCTCCAAAGATCCCTAGGAACTGTAGTTTGTTATGGGTTATGGGAATTGTAGCTCTGTGTATGATAAACTACAGTTCCCAGGATTCTTGGAAGGGAAGGTCCTGTTTTCAATGTACTTTAAATGTATGGTGTATACACAGCCAAAGGACCCTAAGGAGAGACATCAGAGGCCTTGAAGGTGCCAATCAACAGTTAGCTCCTGGACTAGGCTCCCAGGCCATCTGATCACAGTCTTTCCCATTCTGATGACCACCTGCCATGGATGTTTTGGCTGAGATTCCTGCATAGCAGGGGGTTAGACTAGATGACCATTGGGTCCCTTACAACTCAATGATTCGATGAGGAGATGCATTGCATTTCTATTTAAATCAAATGATATTTCTAAATTTGCATTTCGAAATAACACATGCAAAGTTTGTGCATAGCTGTGTCCTCGTTTTGAAGGGGGTCCTTAAATCAGGTCAAGTAGCTTTGGGGCTTTGCAAGCCCAACGAATGTTGGACAATCAGCAGCTATGGGAACTTGCAGCTGATGAACCCAACTTGAACCACCGGTTTGACTGCTTAGCCCATGGGTTATGTGGATTGCTAAGGTAAATAGGTAAATGACCCCTGGACAGTTAAGTGCAGTCAAAAACGACTATGGCTGAGGGAGCCAGTGTTTGTCCACAGACAGCTTTCCAGGTCATGTGGCCAGCATGACTAAACCACTTCTGGGGCAATGGGACACCGTGACAGAAACCAGAGCACATGGACACGCCATTAAACATCCCGCCGCAGCGGTACCTACTTATCTACCTGTGTGCATTCAAACTGCTAGTTTGACAGAAGCTGGGACAGAGCAACGGGAGCTCACTCCGTCAAGCAGATTTGAACTGCCGAACTTCTGAGCAGCAAACCCAAGAAGCTTAGTGGTTTAGACCACAGCACCACCCGTGCTGTGGATTGGTCCTCTCTTTGGACTGAAGATCTGGCCTTGTGTAGTGATGCAAGCAGTGACTCGACAAGCAGCCTTGAGCTCATCGCCTTGAGAACAATTTGGCCATGTACAATGCAAGGAAAGTCACAAGGCAAGGAAACAAAATTCCAGAAAGAAAGATAGCAATGTATGGTGTATTAACTGGCTCAGCTCAAGGGTGCAGAGATAATCTATGAAACATAGGAGAGTCGAAACCTGCAGACGGCTGCGTTCATATCTGCCTTCCTGTTGACACATGATACAACAGAGTGAGCTTCAAGGCAGAGAAGTGATTTGAAACCATATCAAAAGCCTTTGTGATGCAGTGGTTAGAGTGCAGGACTAGGATCCGGGAGATCAGGGTTCAAATCCCCACTCAGCAACAAAGTTTAGTGGGCAACCATGAGCCAGTCACCATCTCTCAGCCTAACTACGGTTGCTGTAAAAACAAAATGGGGAGGGGGGAAACCATGTACAGTGGTACCTCGGGTTACAGACGCTTCAGGTTTCAGACGCTTCAGGTTACAGACTCTGCTAACCCAGAAATAGTACCTCGGGTTAAGAACTTTGCTTCAGGATGAGAGCAGAAATTGTGTGGCGGCAGCAGGAGCCCCCATTAGCTAAAGTGGTAGACGCTGGGGTTGCATGCTCATCTCACTCTATAGGCCGAGGAAGCGGGCGTTTGTCTGCAGACAGCTTCTGGCTCATGTGGCCAGCATGACTAAGCCGCTTCTGGTGAACCAGAGCAGCACACGGAAAAGCCGTTTACCTTCCCGCCAGAGCGGTACCTATTTATCTACTTGCACTTTGACGTGCTTTCAAACTGCTAGGTGGGGTGGGCTAAAGTGGTACCTCAGGTTAAGAACAGTTTCGGGTTAAGAACAGACCTCCAGAACGAATTAAGTTCTTAACCCGAGGTACCACTGTATGCTGTTTTGTGTTTTGTTTTTGTTTTGTTTTTGGTATTTATTGAAAGTTCAAAAGGTACATAACTATATGTGCACCAAACATGGTCAGCTGCAAACAAAAAAGAGAAAGAGAAAGAGAACCCATGAGGAAGGGAAAACAAAGCGGGGAGGGGGGAAACCCAAAGCTGTATACTTTACAAGGTTGTTATTGTACTTCACATCTTAACCTACTACATTATTTGTAAGATTGGATTCCAAATATCATTGAATTTGTCCATGGCAAGTCTGTGTTTATATGCAAGTTGTTCATATGATGCGAGTTTGTACAGGTCTTCAATTCAGTCGTAGAAGGGAGCCGCATTTTTATTTTTCCAATTCATCAGGATCTGTCTTTTTGCTTTGGCAAGGGCATGGAGAGTCCCCTCATATTGTCCCTTTGTAAGGTTCCATGTGCTGGGTATATAATTCAAGAGGATATTTTGCTCTGCAAATGTAAGGTTGTTCCATACAGCTCTGTGGATGGTTTCAGTCACCTTCTGCCAAAAATATTTCAATATAGGACAATGAAAAAGCATATGTTTTAGAGAAACATTATCCCTATTGCATCTCCAACAGTTAACCATGTATGCTGTCTTGAGCTCCTTGAAGGGAAGGTCTGGCTGAAATACTTCCCTCGCTGCCTCTGCCACCGCCAGTTAGGCATTCTACATATGCTTCTGGAATCTGAAATGCAGCTTCATCCAAGTCTCTTATCCAAGCTGTTGGTTACACATTTCACAACTCACAGACATGTGCTATTCTCACTTATTCTGCGGGGCCATAACTCAGCAAGAGAGCATCTGCTTTGCATGCACAAGACCTCAGGTTTGATCCACAGCATCTCCATCTGGGGCAGGGAAAGAACCTGCCTGAAATCCTGGCAGGTGGCTGCCAGTCAGTGTAGACAGTATGAAGCTTAATGGACCAGGTGCCTGACTCGGTTACAAGGCAGCTTCCTATGTTCCCATCTATTATAATGAATTAATTATCTGCCCTTCGCCAGCAGGTCTGAGGGTGGTAGACGACGACTTGAAATTCAGAATTGAAAACAGCGAAAAGCAAATCACAGGAATAGGATAAGCCCAGTAAACATACATCTCAGGTGTCAAACGCCAGGGTAAATGGTCCATCTTCAGCATTCGCCGAAAGCTGTAAAAGTGAAGAAGCCAGACGCACCATTCTCCAATGAAAATAGGGACATCCTATTCAATAATAACAATAACAATAATATTTATACCAATATTATATACCAGTTTATAACAATACTGTTTATATATCTGACTGGTTTGCCCCAGCCACTCTGGGTTGGCTTCCAACATACATAAAAACATTAAACGTTTTTTTAAAAAATCTCTATACAGGGCTGCCTTCAGATGTCTCGGGGGTTGGATAACTCCATACTCTCCACCATTTCTCCAATGAAAATAGGGATTTCCTAAGGAAAAGCAGGACATTCTGGGATCAAATAGAAAACCAGGATGGCTTCTGTAAATCCAGGACTTTCCCTGGAAAATAGGGGCATTTGGAGGATCTTTGGGGGAGGGAGTTTCACAGTTAAGGAGCTGCCAAGAGAGAAAGCCCTCTCCTGGGTCACTACCCTGCACTTCCGAGGGAAGGAGGCAGCTTTCCTGGTATGTGGTATCCAAGTAATTTAGGGCTTTAAGTCCTGGCATGAGCACCTTGAACTGGGCCCAGAAACGAACTGGAAGTCAATGCAGCTATTTTAGAATGGGGTATTTTGCCATTGGTTACATGGTTCCCAGCACGGCTCCTACCACAAGTTTGTAGCATGTGACCTGGAATAGAACACTATTGGGCAGGCGGCACACTGAGTAACAGCGGAGAAGGCAAATTGCCGCTTTCACATCTCACCTATGCAAATTGTGTTTGTCTACGTTAATCCTTCAGCTTCCCTATCTCTCCTTCCTCTTTGTAAGGTCACCAGCTGATAAGCAGGGGTTGGGGGAGGGCCCTGTTCACCAGAGATTTCTGGCTCCAGCACAAAGCGAAGGTCTGTGAACATGCCGGAGGCAGCTCTGGACGCAAGGCTGGGGCATTTTAGTGCAAGGTCCTGTCAAGGTCCCTGAGGGGGTAAAGGAACGGCAGTGAAGAACCAGGAGGGAAAGGGCAGCCCACTAAGAGTTACTGAGAAAAGTGGGACGTGACGAGCCTCCGTTATTGTCTATTAACAAAATAAAAGCCACATTCACACCACCACCTTGAGGTCCCTTCCAACTCTGCAATTCTATGAGCGCAAATCCTAAAAAGAGCATGTGGTGTGTGCTTTCTGCTTATGTTTTTAAATATGCTGTAAGTTGCTTGGAGATTTTTTTGCGTAAAAAGCAACTGGGAAACACCGAAAGGGCCTGGCTGAGCGGTTCTGCTGCTTTTTATCTGGCCCTTGACCCCACCCCTGGCCACTGTCCCTTGTCCACCCCAACCAGGGGCGGGTCAAGGGCCAACCTGAGCCGAAGGGAGGAACCCGGCCAGGTGATCGCGCCGGGTGCCGCAAACCCCACCCACCTGCGGAAGGGAGGGTGGAAATTATCTCCTGTGCAAAAGGCTAGTGTATATGTGATCCCAGGTTTCAGGGATAATGGCTGCCCACATCCCAAACTCCTCCCTCCTTGGTAGCAATTCCTTTCCTGAACAGAACAGAAGTTGGAATGGCACAAACCCATAATGGAGCACTTTTACATGACTTTCTAAAGTTTTCCCAGTGAGCCAGTGCATAGACACATTTATCAGGGAATTGTTGTATTTGTTGAATAGAGATAGGGGGAAACTGTGATGAAGTGTTTTGTGGGGACATTTGCAGGAGTGATTGTGTTGAGTTTCGTAGTCGGTGAGAGAGAGAGAGAGAGAGAGAGAGAGAGAGAGAGAGAGAGAGAGAGAGTGATGTCTGCTGGAGGGGCAACCCCACCCAAAAACCTTTACATAAATTCCTGTAACACAACTAACAGGTCTGAATTATATTATTATTATTATTATTATTATTATTATTATTATTATTATTATATTTCTATCAACATTAGTAGCTCATTAGTAGCTGCAAAACAAACAATCCCTGGAAGGATGAGGAGAGTTGTACAATGCAAGAATGGTCTAAGTGAGGACCAGCCCAACCATGAGGCAAATTGGGGCAACAGCCTTCAGGTGGCAGGATCAATAGGGGCAGCAGATCCAGCCTCCTAGGAATTCTCTATCTCTTTCAAATAGGGAAGTGTAACATACCTCATGATGCACAGTGGGGTTGGGGGGGTTGTGCTTTTTGTTTGTTGGTTAAATAAAGTGTTTAACAGGGGGGGTGAGAAATCTCTTCAGATGCTAGCAGAGCTGCAGAAGTCACTTGCCCTCAAACCTCTCCCATTCTCCCACTCAAGAACCACAAACTGAAAGCTCAAAGCTGAGAGGCATGCTCAGCTCCAAATCCCACGGAAAGGCTGACCACATAGGACGATAGCTGCGAGGCGATAGCAGTTTCCACTTGACGTGGCTATCACAGCTGTGGTTCTTTCCCGAAGTTCCGTGCCAGAGAAAGGGAAGGGGGACGAAATTTGATTCATTTTCCATTTAGGTCACATTCACACCATGCCGCAAAACCGCTATTAAAAGCACTTTAAACAGCCACAGCTTTCCTCCCCCCCCCCGCCCCCGCCCCCCAGAATTCTGGGAGCTGATGTTTGTTAAGGGTGCTGAGAGTTACCTTGTAATTTTATCTTGTGAACCGCCTTGAGATCTTGGGATGAAGGATGCTAGATGAATCTGATAAATAAGGCAACTGCTAGTCCCCTCACAGAACTACAGTTTCCAAAGTTGTTTCACAACCGTTGTCTCTTCCCGAGGAACTCTGAGAACCGTAGCTCTGTGAGGGGAATCAGAGTCTCCCATCAACTCTCAGCACTCTTAACAAACATTGTAATTGCCATACTTCCATCGCCTTCTTTTTATGTGTCATTGCCACGGCGGCATCATCAAGATATTGGGGGGTGGGGTGGAGTCCTCGTTGATGGTCCTTCATGGCTCAGATCCACAGCTCATAACTACTGGCCTACTGACCAGACCTTACTATTCCTGTCTCCCCTCTTGGAACCAGGGAGGGTATCTGTTGCAACGATTGAGGGTGCTTACATGCAGAAATAATAATAAACCGCACCCCACATCTTGAAATAAAAGCACATAGTGCGGCCTGCCACAAAAATGTTGCAGTGTGATGTGCTCGTGTTCGGCCAAAACAGCACAAGAGGGAGGAGGCATTAACAGAAATATATACAAGGTTTGCAGAAATATAACCAAATCCTGGGGAGGGGGGACCCAAAAACAGCCCGGTGTGAACTGGGCATGCCCAGTGGGGTGTGTGTGGAAAACCAAAAGGTCTCTTCCAGCCACACATGGAGATGCCAGGGATTGATTTCAGCATGTAAAGTAGATGTTCTACCACTGAGCCACAGCATTGCCACCAGCTCCGTCCTTTTATATGGCCTGTTCCTTCATCCCCCTCACCTTCAAGGTCTTTGCCTTCAATGCCTGGATGTGTTTGCTCCAGAGGGAGTTGCCATGGGTGGAAAGGGGAGTCCAAGGTGAAGCCTGCTCTCCTGGGTGTTTGTTTTCTCCCCTCCGAAGCTGTCACCTCCTGGTGCGTGACTTCAAAAAAGCACGCAAGAGGGCTTGGCATCCCCTCTCCTTCCTGGGACAAGGTGGCACCCAGAGGAATTGATAAAAGGGGGACACCCGGGAGGGGTCACCGTTTACCCTCCCTGCGCCACAGAGCACCTGCAGCAACCTCAGACACTTGAGACCCACCTGGGTCTGTCTTGTTGGCCTTAGAGAAGACCAGGCCCAAAGGAATCAAAATGGGGAAGGCGGTAAGGAACTTCTGCTTTCACGTCCTAGACACCACCGTTTTATAGAGGTTTTGGGTTTCCATCTCTGGCCTCCTTTTTCTTGTGAATTCTTTATGATCTGTGACCATGGTGGGATCAGGGACATTATAGGTGATCCCACTTCTAATACTGATTGTGGCTGCAGATGTTTCAGGGCAGATATACCACTTGGTTTCCAAACACTTGGTTTCCAGTTGAAATCTGGTAATTTTTCATACCACAAATGTTCTGTTGTGTGTGTGGGGGGGGGGGTGTTCCACTTTTGTTGCACTGTTACAGTGCAAGAACTGCCCTCCAGGTGGCAGTAACATTGGAGATGTGTTGCAGTACAGCTAATAAAGCAGAATGGTTTGTGGGTGGCCCAGCCTGAACCCACCATTAATTCACTATTATTGCATAAATATCGCGGGGCAAAATAAACCAGCAAAGATGGTGAAGAATCTGGAAAAGCAAGTTCTATGAAGAACAGTTGCGTTGGCTGCTTTTAATTCGGAGAAGAGAAGATGAAGGGGAGACATGATAACTGCCTTCAAATATCTGAAATTCTGCCATGCAAAGGGGGGGGGGGTGACTTGCTTATTGCTACTTCAAGGGACAGGAATAGGCTGAATGTATGGGAAAGGCAACAGAGCAGCTTTCTGCTATACATTAAGAGAAACTTCCTAATGGAATGAGTTATGTGATAGTAGAACACACTGCCTTGCAAGATGGCAGGGTCGCCTTCACTGGAGGTATTGAAGCAGAGGCTGGGTGGCTCATCAGTCAGGGATGCTGCAGTTGCAAGTCCTATATGGTCCTTCCACTTCTGCATTTCTTGGTGCCACCGTCTTCTGGAGAACCCTACCCACTCGATTCATGCACGAATCTGCAGAAAAGCAACAGTGCCAGAGTTAAACCTGCACTCTGCTATTATGGCTTCCAAAGGTTCCCCTTGACAAGAGATGAGGGAGAAATTCTACCCAGTTCATATTTAAAGGGAAATCCCCCTAACGTTCAACACAGTGAAAACTAAAATATGCTTCTCTGAATTTTTCAATGCAGTTCTCCAGCCAAGTGACGTGTACAAAATTGCATTTACTAGGGTATAGCTTGTATTAAAATACATATGGGCAAAGTGATGCGGAAATGTGGAGAGCCAAAAAAAAGAGTGGAAAATGAGAAGGTGAAATTGGCAGATTTGCTTCTTTCTGCCCTTGGCATCTTATAAATCACCCTGTCATGTTCGACATCTAGCTAGTGAAAGAGAGCCAAGGGGGCGAGGTGTTGCCACCTTTCAATGCATGCTTTGAGGCAAAGTGAGGGTTCTAGTCCTTCTTGTTAATTGTGAATGCACCACCCATATAGAAGATTAGATGTTGCATAAGTGGCAACTGACCGATATAGCAAGGCTGAGAACAATCACGACAATTTGTAATATAGTTTCTGTCATTCTGGGTTTAGGAAGTTGAGCCAGTTGTTGAGTCTTGCACAGATGTAACATTTCATCAGTTGGCTTCATTTCGCATATCCTGGGGTTATCCAGGCAGTGAATTCGCAGCAGAACATCGAACAGGGTAGAACTAGGAATCCAACCATGTGAGCTTCCGGCAAGGGTGTTAAGAAATTTCTAAACCTCATAACTATTAATTAATTAAGTAATCATTTTATTTGTATGCCACCTTTCCATAGTTAAAAACCATGCTCAAGGCGGCTTACAATATGAAAAAAATGTGCATATTTTTTAAAAAAAAAACATAACAAAAGTGGTCATAAACAATAAATAAAACTCATCAAAAAGTAAACAACCAAATAGAACATTTCCCACATAACTCTAAAAAGATATAAAAATAAAGATACAAAAAATTAATATCAACAACACCCCCTCTCCCAACTAGAGAGAAGAATATGAGGAGAAATCTTGGCAGAATTGCTATGTGTAGAGAGAGAGGAGAGAGAAAGAGAGATGTCCCACATTCGAGTACATTATCCCACTGAAATCAGCAGGGCTTAAAAATCCTGGATCCTGAACCAATCGAACTGATTTGGGATGACCTGTGCTTTGGCTAGAGTTCAATTAATTTTGATTGCAATTCTTAAATCCACTTACCCTTGGAGTAAACTGCATCCAACCCAAAGAAAGGATGCCCCCCCCGCCCCCGCTTAGAACTACTGATCTTTTTCTCCTAAGCTAATGCAGGCAGATCCATTTGTGCAACTCGAGTTGTGGTTGTTTTCTGTTATGCTGAGGAACAGATCCAGCCAAGCTTGTTACCCTCCCCCCCCCCCCCAGGCACAAAGAAAGGGTGCCCTAACAGGAACTCTGAGAAAATCTCCTATCTAGTGGAATTTGAATTCAGTCTCCACTGCAAGGGAGGTATCTGTTCTGCTTGTTGGGTTTGAGCTCCGAAATACCATAAAGGACAGGGCCTCTTCCCATTAATAGTGCCTCTCAGCCTGTGCCAACTGCATTCCCCCATTCATGAAAGGCAGTGCCTCTGCACATGTGCAAAGTAACCCTTTCACCAGCAATTAATGGAAGAAAGCGCCTCTGAGCATGTATGAAGTGCCGTTCCTGGCAGTTAATAGACGATAATGCCTCTCTTCATATGCGAAGTTCCTTCCCCTTGCGGTTAATAAAAGAATGTGCTTCTGAGCATGTGCAGGGTGCCTTTCCCTGCAACTAAAGTTTCAGCTGATTACATCGCCATGGTGCATCAGTTCAAGTTCACGACTCTCTCTTTTCTCCCCCCCCCCCCTTGGCTTCAGGACAAGTATGAGATGTACTCGGTGGAAATGGAGAAACATCCTGGTGGTGAAATGGATGTCAAGATCAAGAAGAAGATGAAGAAGGGGGAAAAGAAGAAAGAGAAGTTGGAGAGTATGAAGAAAGAGATGGATGTGGTAAGTTGGGGTGGCTGAATGCTGATTCAGACGTTCTCTTATTCCCTGAGACAGAGGAGCAACAGAGGAAAGAGCCTCGCACTTGTTATCTGGAAAGGCAACCTGGTGACTTGGCAAAGGGTGCAGGTTTAAATCTCTGCTCAGGTCAGGTGACCTTGACAGAGATGGCTGCTGCTTTAAGGGGGTGGGGGGTCCTTTCTGCTCTGAGGGGCCCCTGTAGGCTTACCACTGAGCCTCTTGGGCTTGCCGATCAGAAGGTCGGCGGTTCGAATCCCCGTGAGGGAGTGAGCTCCCGTTGCTCTGTCCCAGCACCTGCCAACCTAGCAGTTCAAAAGCACACAGTGCAAGTAGATAAATAGGGAAGGTAAACGGCATTTCCATGCGCTCTGGTTTCCATCATGGTTTTCTGTTGTGCCAGAAGTGGCTTAGTCATGCTGGCCACATGACCCGGAAAGCTGGCTGTGGACAAACGCCAGCTCCTTCGGCCTGAAAGCGAGATGAGCGCCACACCCCAGAGTCGCCTTTGACTGGACTTAACTGTCCAGGGGCCCTTTACCTTTTCTCTCTTTTTTTACCTTTTATGTGGTAGCTGTGAGGCAGCAGCAGCTGCAGACAGTCGCTGCCACCCAAGATCCCTTTCCCTCCCGCCTCTGAAGTCACTCTCTCTTTATTTTGGGTCTGCTTTCCCTTTTAGGATGATCACCAGCTGTCCATAGAAGACCTGGAGCTCAAGCATCGGACCAGCGTCTCCAAGGTGATGCCCGCAGCTTTAAAGAACAATCTGAGTGTGGTGGCGTATTATTGTCAGGGGTTGCAACTAGTCCTCCAGATCTGAATGTTTGCGCACCATCTAGTGTTGAAACAAAATATTACAGGGATTTCAAAAATGCGTCCAAAATGTCAAAATTCATATTCAAAGGGCATAGTACCTCACATCAGTGGCATATTCTGCTTCTTCTTTTTTTCTATTTTCTATTTCTATTTTTTATTTTGACAAAGTAATAATCATAAATAAATAAGAATAGAAATGTGCACCCCCGCCCCCGACCATTCCAACCTCCCAAAATTTCAACACCTCTTGCAATGGTTTGACCCCTTTCCGTTTTAACAGTACAAATTCTACAAACAACTTCCATATTTCCTCAAAATCATTTCTCCTGTATATTCCCCATCTTACCTTAATGGCACATGTTTATTGATCATTTATAGCTATATCGCCACACCTCTTTAGAACATTCTCCTATTTTATATTCTGCTTGCCCCTTCCACTTCCTAGCTATCATAATCCATGCCGCTGTCAATAAATTTGTGAGCGAGTCCTTCATAGCCTGCAAACCTTCCACCCCATTGTAAATTGATACTTATGCTACCTCTGGACTTTATATTATGCTTCTTAAAGAAGAAGGAGTACTTAAACTATCCAACTAACTTTATTTCCAAGACAATTCAATTTCAGTTTCAATTTGTGTTTTCTTTTGGCTAAAAGTCCCAGCTCTTCTGGCAAATATTGAGCTACTGTGTCAGAACTTTTAGAAACACAATCCGTTTGAAAACAGTTATTTTGCCATATTGAGATTTGATCTCAAGGTGCATTTTTCCCCCAACTATGCATTTTTGTAAAAGAAAAGTTGAAGAAGCTTTCCCACCACCACAACCTGCATTTGCTTTCATGCTCTCTTTGGAAGGAGCTTTAGAGTCTT
This sequence comes from Lacerta agilis, assembly GCF_009819535.1. Taxonomy (NCBI): domain Eukaryota; kingdom Metazoa; phylum Chordata; class Lepidosauria; order Squamata; family Lacertidae; genus Lacerta; species Lacerta agilis. Next base: position 69,683,805 of record NC_046319.1, on the reverse strand, counting down.
GGGAGTAAACGAACATAAGAACAGCCTGCTGGATCAGGCCAATGGCCCATGTAATCTTGCATCCTGTTCTCACAGCAGCCACCCAGATAGCTGTGGAAAAACCCGCAGGCAGGACCTGAGCACATGAGCCTTCTCCCCTCCTGTAGCTTCCAGAAACTGTTGATTCAGAAGCATTACTGCCTCCAACTACAGCACAGCCGCCAAATGGGCTTTGGGGAGTGTTGTGTATTCCGTGGTCTGCGTTTGCCTGAGCTTGAGTCTGCATTAAGGATTCTGAGCTCCTGTGTTCTGATTTGATACACATTGTCCAATCAAAGAACATTTCAGGATTTGGGCCTCTGCCATTGGCCATTAAACTCTGAGTTGCGATTCGCAGTCTGGAAGTTTAGACAGCCAATCATGTTGGGAGTGGGAGTGGCCCAGGCTTTGCCCCTGTTTCGCAGTTATGTAGTTCAACAATGGTTCTCGTCTTCTGTCTTGCCTCATGGGAACCCACCTACACTTCAGGGAGGTAGCCTTTTTGGACCCAAATATTTGTGAGCGTCAAAGCAGAGGACAAGCTTGGGATTGTCTATGCCCCAAACTTGGGATTGTCTATGCCCCAACTCCAGTCCTGGGGGGGGGGGAGCATTTCTAATGGTCCTTCCTCCCATTCTCTCTACTTCCAGGGCCTAACCAGCACTGTGGCAGGAGAGATCCTTCTTCGCGATGGCCCCAATGAGCTGAAGCCCCCCAAGGGCACTCCTGAGTATGTGAAGTTTGCCCGTCAGCTGGCCGGGGGGCTGCAGTGCCTCATGTGGGTAGCAGCCGCCATCTGCCTCATTGCCTTCGGCATCCAGCTCGGGCAAGGTGACCTCACCAGTGCAGACAACGTAAGTGCCTAAAGCAGGGCTGAGAGAAGCTGTAGGCCCTCAATGTGTGACTGGACTACAACTCCCATCATCACTGAGCTTTGGCCATCCTGGCTGGGGCTAATGGGAGCTGGAATCCTATGACACCTGGAGGGCCCTGTTGTCCGTTCCCCTCTGCATCTCTGACTTAAAGGATGCTAGGAGGAGGACACAGTGGCGAGAGATAAAACTGGTGAGCGAAAGTTTGTGAGGTTCAGGTCACCCAGCAGTGATGCTCCAATAAATGCGGAATTTTAAAATGGAAACTGAAGGCGTAACAGCTGCTGGAGTGACAAAATACTACAGAAAGGTCATAGGCTCTTTTTTGCTTTCTTTCCCATATAGCTATACTTGGCTATTGCTCTCATTGCTGTTGTGGTCGTGACCGGCTGCTTCGGCTACTATCAGGAATTCAAAAGCACCAACATCATTGCGAGCTTCAAGAATCTAGTGCCACAGGTAAGGGGAAAGTTCCTGGGTACCTGCTGTTGCAAATGTGGCTGAAGGCAGTGAAGGATCAGGCCAGGTTTCTATGCAGGTGTGCACACACAACCGCAGATCAGGCTCTTGTATTTTGTAGGAGTGAAACTGGCAATTCCAAGTTCTTGATTTTACATTTTAATGAAAAATAGCCATGGAGACTAGAGGAATGTAAGAGGGAGCATTTGATCATTTCTACTCCTGCTGCACCCAAATAGTTGAAAGAAAGAAATCACAGCTCAGCAGCAGACCTCATGCTTTGAGTGCTTTCTTCTGTAGTCAGTAACTTATTTTGTTAAGAACAATTAAATGAGGAAATTGAGAGTTCCCCGACATCTATTTATCTTTTGGGGAAGGGTTTCTGTTAGCATATGGAAGGAAGAATTATTAATTGCACCAAGCAGGAACCTTAAACTTGTTTTTATCCTGTATTTTATTTTGCGAACAGCCCTGAAATCTTGTGATGAAGGGCTGATATAAATCTAATTAATAATAATAATAAGTTTGATCCCAAGCATCTTCAATTAAAGGGATGAGGCAGGAGATGCTGATGGATAAACTGTGAGATTACTACAAGACACCTATGGACTGTGGCTAATGTCATGAGTATTCAGCTTCAAACACCAGCAGTGGGAGAACACCGGAACCAGAATAAGCAGTAATGTGTAGACAGCCTTGGCCGGGCAGCAAATTACCAGCCAGTGCTACTATTTCAGCAGAGGTAGCAGGCTCACATACAGTGCATTACAATAGGTAAAGGTAAAGGTAAAGCACCCCTGGACAGTTAAGTCCAGTTAAAGGCAACTATGGGGTTGCAGCGCTCATCTCAATTTCAGGCCAAGGGAGCCGGTGTTCGTCCACAGACAGCTTTCCGGGTCATGTGGCCAGCATAACTAAACCGCTTCTGGTGCAATGGAACACCGTGATGGAAACCAGAGCGCATGGAAATGCCATTTACCTTCCCGCCACAGCAGTACCTATTTATCTACTTGCACTGGCATGCTTTCAAATTGCTAGGTTGGGACAGAGCAACGGGAGTTCACTCCGTCACGGGGATTCAAACCGTCAACCTTCTGATCAGCAAGTCCAAGAGGCACAGTGGTTTAGACTACAGCGCCACCCACATCCCGCATTACAATAGTCCCATTTGGAGGTGTGGTTTGATTTATCAAGGTGTGGTTTGATTTATAGGTTTCCAAGTTTTAACTCTTGTTCCTCCCGACCACAGCAAGCCACAGTGATTCGAGATGGCGACAAGTTCCAGATCAACGCCAATCAGCTGGTAGTGGGCGACCTGGTAGAGATCAAAGGGGGAGACCGAGTCCCAGCAGACATCAGGATTATCACCTCTCAAGGCTGCAAGGTATATAAGACCTTTTTGGGGAATGGGGAAAAGTCTAAATGAAACTTACTTTCTCACAAGCTTGTGCCTCTGCTGCCCTCTCCTGGATGAAGCAAACCATAAAGTCTGATTTGTTTGCCTGGGGAGTAGATAAATTCAGGAAGACAAGGCTACTGTTATAAGAATTTCAATGTCTCAAATACAGAATAAATATTCATAAATGCACATATCTAAATATATGAACCATGTGTCTGAAATAGTATGGGAGAGCAATCCTGGAGCCATTTTGACTCTCCCAATGACTTCAAATATTCCTCTGCAGTAAGGGAGGCAAATGGGGAAAGGCTGTCCATTGTCTTTTCGCTTGCAAATCCCTTCTTAAGGGCGTATTTGTGTATGAATAGGGTGAGCCTGTGACCTGGATTCAGGAACTAAAGTATTAACCATCACAAAAGAATGGCCAGGCTGCCAGGTAATGCAATCAGTGACCATTATCAGGTATCCTGGCAGGCAGGATTTCTGCTGTAGACGGTCTCCTCTGCTGTAGACCACCTTCTTCTGTGATGGATGTATGAAGTTTTTGGGGGGTTGTCTTGGGCTACAGGGTGGGCAATTTCAAAAGTCTATATAAGGGCTTGCGCACCATTGTTCTGGCTTCCTCCTCCCTCCTGCATGTGGTGAGTGGGGACCCTATTGCAACAGTTCCTTGAATAAAGATTAGGCTTACTAGCCGCTTTGTTTCTCAATATACCGGTACTTTGGTTGGCTTCTGTTGTTTTCTCCTACCAATAGGGGGCTCTATACAGGCTCCGGAATACCCCATAAAGGAAAGGGAGCAGTTTTTCTTATAACACTACCAATGGCTACAACGTATGATGGCTATGTACCACTTCCACTATCTGAGGCAGTACGCCTGTTGCTGGAGAAAGACAGTGAGAGAAGGCTCCAACCTTGCTTGGGGACTTCCCAGAAGTATCTGGTTGGCCACTGTGAGAAGAAAGTGCTGGATAAGATGGGACTTGGGTCTGATTCAGCATGGTTCTTCTTGAAATATTCAGTGGGAAGGGAGCTGACATGTTACTTGGCCACTTGCAATACAGCGGTACCTCGGGTTACAGACTCTACTAACCCAGAAATAGTACCTCAGGTTAAGAACTTTGCTTCAGGATGAGAACAGAAATCGTGCGGCGGTGGCACGGCGGCAGTGGGAGGCCCCATTAGCTAAAGTGGTACCTCAAGTTAAGAACAGTTTCAGGTTAAGAACGGACCTCCAGAACGAATTAAGTTCTTAACCTGAGTTACCACTGTATGGGAATCCTGATAGCCACTTCTACGCAGTTGCAGCAGAGAAGCACAGCGCTTCACCCTTCCCCTTCTCCTATGCAATTGCAGCACAGTGCTTCCCCCTTCCCCCACCAGCCGCTTTTACCTAAACAAATCCCTCCCTGCCAGCAGATTTTCACCTATCCAGATGTCCAGACTCACCTGTTCATTACAAGCACAGAGCTTGTATCCAACTCAATTCTGCTCAGAATACACCCACTGAAATTGATGGGCCTAAGGCGATGGTGTCCTTTAATTTCCAAGGGTCTACTCTGAGGCTAACGAACATTGGATAAAACCCACCTTTCTGGAATGCCGGGTTGGAGCAGGAGAGTAAATTTCAGGGAGGAAAGCGAGGGGTAGAGAAGGGCTTTTGATATTAATATCAATATTCATTAGTCCCTTTTCTCACAGAGTGGCACAAAACAAATTACATTTATAAAACCAAGGGAGAAAGCAGTTATGCAGATATGCCCCTCTAATAGAGGCCACCATGCCACCTTTCAAATTAAGGAGCAATGCCCAGATAAAGAGAAAAATATTTGCCTGTAACGTAAAAGTACATAAAGATGTTGTCAGGTATGCCTCCATGGGGAGAGCGTTCCACAAGCAGGGGGCCACCACTGAAAAGGCCCCTTCTTGTCTCCCATGGAGAGGGCACACAAAGAAGGGCCTCAGATGATGATCTCAGTGAGGTCCATGTCAGTTAATGTGGGGAGAGGCAGTCCTGTGCCGTTCCGTGACAAATAGCCACATGCATGAATCACGCTTCTCTCTCCCATCCAGGTGGATAATTCATCTCTGACTGGGGAATCAGAGCCTCAGACAAGAGCCCCCGAGTGCACCCACGAGAGCCCCCTGGAAACTAGAAACATTGCCTTCTTCTCTACCATGTGCTTAGAAGGTAGGAAGGTGTCTGAGTGTGTGTGAATGGGTGGGCAGTGTGTGTGTGTGTGTGTGTGTGAGAGAGAGAGAGAGAGAGAGAGAGAGAGAGAGAGAGAGAGAGAGAGAGAGAATAATGTGTGTTTGAATGGAGTGCATATATCTATATTATGGTCCTACTTACTCTGGGTTTTGGCCCTGCCCACTGCCAGTATGCAGTCCATGACCACTTTCCTTGAGGGCCCTCATCCTGAGTGAGGCAGTGGGAGGACCATTAAAAGCTGCTCAACCATTGCTGCTTCCCGTGATCTACAAAGCTAGCAGGGCCTGGTGCAAATCCACACAGAGTCTTTACAAATGGTTTCCCATTGTGAAGAACGCACTCAGAGGGGCCTGGCCATCTGGACACGTAAAGAAGTTGGGGGGGGTCCACATTTATGAACCCGTACCAGCTCTGTTTATCTCCCTGTGTCCTCTCAGGCACAGCCACGGGTATCATCATTAACACTGGGGACCGTACCATCATTGGGCGCATAGCCAGCCTGGCTTCGGGTGTGGAGAATGAGAAGACGCCCATTGCCATTGAGATAGAGCACTTTGTCGACATCATTGCCGGCCTGGCCATCTTCTTTGGGGCCACCTTCTTTGTGGTCGCCATGGTGATTGGATACCCCTTTCTTAAGGCCATGGTCTTCTTCATGGCCATTGTGGTGGCATACGTCCCCGAGGGCCTTCTGGCAACTGTCACCGTAAGTATCGCTCTCCCTTGGTTTTAGGGCAGGGGTGGGGAACCTGTAGCCCTCAACATGTTTCTTTTGTCTGTCCCGAATCTTCCAACATTCAGCTTCAGTTGATGTCTCAGAGCTACAGATTTATGAGAAAGAGAGAAAGCTAAATTCCCCCTATCCACTTTCTTCATACTATGCATAATCTTCATAGATTTATCATGCCCCTCTTGTTCACTTTTAACAAATGTTGAGTACACGCTATTCCTTTGAAGCACATTCAAAGCAAATTTTGCCCCTCAAGGAATTCTGGGCATTGTAGTTTGTCCAGGGTTGCTGGGAATTGCAACTCTATAGGGATAAACTACAATTCCCAGAATTCTTTGAGGGGAGAAATGTGTTCCAAATGTGATTTAGTGTTATAGTGTGTACACAGCTCCAAACATGGTAACCTTTCCTTCATTATATGTATTTTCAGCTGAAGTTTTCTACATTTCCATCTCTCTGTCTTTGTCTCTCTCTCTCTTCATAGGTTTGTCTTTCCCTCACAGCCAAACGCCTGGCCCGGAAGAACTGTGTGGTGAAGAATTTGGAGGCCGTTGAGACGCTGGGCTCAACTTCTGTCATCTGCTCTGATAAAACAGGGACTCTCACTCAGAACCGCATGACTGTCTCCCACCTTTGGTTTGACAACCAGATCCATACAGCGGACACCACAGAAGATCAGTCAGGTGCAGAGTCTGGGCTTCACAAGTGCTGGGCCAGAGGCACTTGTGTCCGAGAGACTAATGGATAGGGTTGGCCAGGAAAGGCAGCGTCAATTGATTTAAATCAGGGATGAGAAATATGTGTGTTGGCTATTGATGGAGGCTGGTCCATTAGGGTGAATAGGGCACTGCTCCACCATCTTCAGTCTTCTCTCAGTCAGCCCCCACCTGCCTGCCTTCCTACTTAGAACCAGTCCAGCAGGTGGCCATGGCTGTCAGCTCCCTCCTCCTCCATCTCTATTTTGCCCTATTTTGCTCTATTTTGCCAGTAGGGAAGAGAATGGGGACAAAACTAGAATTGGCTAGCTCTGCCTACCATTGGCTCTGGTGCCATCTACTGTTGGCCTCCCATCCTTCCAGCCTACCAATGCCAATAGGCACCTGCTACCCAGCACAACCAGTCATCTCCAAACACAACCAGAAACTTGCTCCTTGATGTCAGGAACCACCATGCAATGTCACCATGTCAATTGTTATTTTAATGTAACAGTTGGTCTCCCCAGGACTCTTGGGTAAAGAGTAGGGACCACAGGCACCTCAAAAAAATCAATAATATCTGAACTATAATGGACACCAATACATCAGTTCGTTAGAATCATTAAATGCTTTCATATGGGTGAAAGCAATCCTTTGGATAACTTGGTCCTAAGCCATTTGATACAGAAAAAAAACTATTAGTGTCACCTCCTCTCACTCAGTCTCATTTTGTGCCTTCCAGGGCAAAGTTTTGACCAGTCCTCTGAGACGTGGAGAGCTCTCTGCAAAGTGGTGAGCCTCTGCAACCGAGCCTTTTTCAAATCAGGCCAGGATAGCGTGCCTGTCCCAAAGGTAAGGAAGAGCAATGGGATATGGCTGGGATACGTTTCTGCTAGTAAATGTACACAATGCAGCAATTTAGCTGAAGCTAATGTTTCAAATAGTAATTTTAAAAATATTTGCTTAAAATAATAATATACTTTGTAATTAAAGCAAGATAAGCGAGTTAAAGAAAACACATCCTTGGGTTAACAGCAACAACAGCAGCAGCAACAACAACACTACAACTACACACATCAGGCTGGTACAATAAAAATAGAAGCCTTTAAACACAGAATAAAATAAAAGCCATTACTCTCATGGGTGGAATGAATCTTAAGGAGGAATAATGTCATATATTATTGAATCAACCAAATCCATCGATAAGCAGACAGAGGCACTGTTGAACTATTATTATTTATTCCATTTGTGAATTGCTTCCCATAAAATATCCTGAAGTGATTCACAATATAATACTGTATATATATAGAGGGGGAGGGAGGGAGAGAGAGAGAGAACACTACAAACCCCATCATCCATAACCTGCTTGGCAAATGCTCAGGGACGATGGGATTGGGAAGTGTCCAACAGCACCCAAGGACCCAGGGTTGGGGGGCGAGTGCATCTCTGGCGCTTGATTGTGTCAAATCAAGCCTGGAGGAGCCTGCACCCTGCCCACCAATCCTACATGTGTGGCAATAGCAGGACGGTGCCTTCTTATTATGCTCAGAGACTCTTCCATCTCCAGCCAATCTGTAAGTAAACTTGTCAGTCCCTTTTGTGGAGAAGGTGTCTCTAGATCATCAGGGCTGGTCCTAAAACGTGCCTTTTCTCTCCTCACCCCTGAAATGGCGCTGCATTTCAGCTGTGCTGACCTATGTCCATTTTCCCTTTGGCATCCGACCCCAGCGGATCGTCATCGGAGACGCCTCGGAGACGGCCTTGCTGAAGTTCTCCGAGATCACCCTGGGCAACGTGATGGAGTACCGGGAGCGCTACAAGAAAGCCTGCGAGATCCCCTTCAACTCCACCAACAAGTTCCAGGTTAGCTGCTGACTCCGCTCCGGAGGGCTGACTAGGCCTTTGCCAGCCTCAGCCACCCATTGGCCCAGTTCTCTTCTGTACTCACCAACCCTACTTGGCACCCTCCTTGAGGGCTTTTGCCTGCCTGCAAAGCAACCTTCATCTCTGAGAATGCCTCTTGATGGCGTGGATGAAGGATAGGAAACATTTACATGGGTTGCTGTTCCTGGTTTTGCCTCAGACCCTCCCCCCCCCCCCGGCGCCACTGGCATGCGGCCCCCAGAAGGTTGCTTTGAAGGGAATGTGGCCCTCAGTCTAAAAACAAAAAAGGTTTCCATACCTGTGCTAGGGTGCCAAGGTGGTAGAGTGGACTACATCGCTTCAGAATGCAAGGTCGCATTTTTGAATTCTCCTCATTGGGGGATGCTTGTCTTTTTTGTTTTGTTTTTCACATGCATTCAAAAATGGAGAGAGCTACCCACATCCTGAAGCGGTGCAGTCTACCAGTTCCACTGTCAGTGTGTACCATTAGTTCATTTTGGACTCTGGATTTTGAATAGCAGTGCCTATGACATCACTTACTTCAACAGGTCGTAAGCCCACCCCTCGCGTTTGGGGGAGATCCTTCTTCAGAATGGGCCCCCCAAAGTTCTGCTCTGATGGCACCGTTGTCTGCCATGTGCCCAGACTAGGCCCTCAGTCCCACTCTCCTCAATGAAAGGGCAAAAGAAAGGAGGCTAAAACACAGGGTGTGTTTTTATGAACGAGTCCTCCTGACTCTCCTGCTCCCTCTCCTCGCTCCAGCTGTCCATCCATGAGCTTGATGACCCTCGAGACCAGCGCTACCTGATGGTGATGAAAGGAGCTCCCGAGCGCATCCTGGAACGGTGCTCCACCATCATGATCAAGGGTCAAGAGTTGCCCCTTGACGAACAGTGGAAGGAGGCTTTCCAAACAGCTTACATGGACCTTGGCGGGCTGGGCGAGCGTGTACTAGGTAAGGAGGGAGGTGTGTGTGTGTGTGTGTGTGCGTGCGTGCGCGCTGTTGGTAGAACTTGGGACCTGATAAAGGCCAGGTCTGTATTCTGAGGTCCCATCAGAGCCAGCTGTATAGATTTGAGGGAACACTTAGCAAAACGCTCTCTCCCTCTCGTGGATTTTCTCAGTGTCATTGCTCTCAGGAGTGACATAGAGCCCCCATTTCACTCTCCCACAATGGCCTGAGGTGTTGGAACGTCAAAGGGCATTGTGGGGAATGTCAATGACAGCTCCAAGCCGCCCAGCACCCATCCTGAGAATGCCCGGTACTTGTGCTGATCCTTACAACTGGCGTGAAACACAGGGTGCCGCCTTGTACTGAGTTGGACCATTGGCCCATTTAAGTCAGTATCATCTACACTGACCGGCAACTGCTATCCAAGTTTTTAGATAAAGAATCTCTCCCAGCCCTTCCTGGAGATGCTGGGGATTGAACCTGGGACCTTCTGCATGCAAGGCAGTGCTCTGCCCCTGAGCTATGACCTTCCTAAGCAAGTGTCCAATGAGACCACAAAGGTAGGAGGCCAGGAGGCCAGCAGTAGGTGGAGCCAGAGACAACGACAGGCCAAATTCCCTGTGTTTGGTTGTTAAACCACTCTGGGAATTGTAGCTCTGTGGGGGAATATAGGGGTTTCCGAACGACTCTCAGCATGCTTAGCAAACTACAGCTCCCATAATTCTTTGGGGGAAGCCATGACTCTTCAAAGTGCATAGTGCTTTCCATGTATGGTGTGGATGTGGCCCAATTATTTCTAAATGAACATCTCTACATATTATCAATTGCATTTCCACCCTGCTCCTTCCTTCCAAGGGTAGCACACAACCTAGTAGTAAAACAATACTGAAAAGGATAATATTACCATATGCAGATTATATGCATATCCATGTCCTCTTCTTTGGTGATGTGTTTCCTCTTTTTCTGACGATGCCTCTAAGTGTTCACCCTTGGCAGAGGCCTCACCGTGATTCTCTCTTTCACCACAGGCTTCTGCCACCTGTACCTTCCCCAGAGCGAGTTCCCACGCGGCTACAACTTTGACAGTGACGAGATGAACTTCCCCACCAGTGGGCTCTGCTTTGCAGGCCTCATCTCCATGATTGATCCGCCCAGAGCCACTGTGCCCGACGCCGTCATGAAATGCCGCACTGCTGGCATCCGGGTATGCTGCCAGCTGTTCCGGGATGTTTCTGGCTCCGTTGGAAGAACTAACAGCAACCAAGAGGGCCGGCCCTATCGTTAGACAGAGTGAGGTCACTGCCTCAGGTGGCAGATGCTGGGAGGAGTGGCAGCATTTCACCTGAGATTGTGTGACATTCCCCTCTGTTGGAGGGCAGGACACAGTCTGTTCTGCACCCGCACTATCCTGTCACCAGTATTGAAGTTAGGCCAGTGTTTTTCAACCTTTTTTGGGCAAAGGCACACTTGTTTCATGAAAAAAATCACGAGGCACACCACCATTAGAAAATGTTAAAAAATTTAACTCTGTGCCTATATTGACTATATATAAAGTAATTCTCTTGAATTTTTCAATTTTTCCCACGGCACACCAGGCAACATCTCGCGGCACACTAGTGTGCCACGGAACAGTGGTTGAAAAACACTGAGTTAGGCAGCCTTTCCCAGCCTTGGTCCCCCGGATGTTGTTGGACTACAACTCCCATCAGCCCCAGCCAGAATGGACCAATGGTCAGGGATGATGGGAGTTGTAGTCCAACATCTGAGGATTCGAGGCTAAGAAATACTGGAATAAGATTCACCTGCCAGTTCAGCCAGCTTCTGGTTGTGGAAATGGGAGGCATGCAGGGGGGGCACTATCTTGTTCTTCACTACAGCTGCAAAATGTCTTAAGTCATCCATAGTAACAAGCATCTTGGCGAAAAATAATAATTTACATTTTGTATGGGCAATAGGGATGATATCTCTAGTGGTCGTTAGTCATCTATATAGAGTTGCAGTGGTGTGTAGCCAGTGTGGGTTAGTGGTCAAAATGTCAGACTTGGACTTGGGAGGCCAGAGTTCAAATCCCCACTCGGTCATGATGAACCTCACTTGGGCCAAGCCTGCAACACAGGGTTGTTATGAAGATACAACCGGGGGGAACCATGTGTGCCACCTTGAGCTCCTTGGTGGAAAGGTGGGATAAAAACTTAATAATAAAACCAACTATCATTAAAGAATTAAAATATAAGTCCCAAATATAAAATGATGCGATTCTGATTCACGAGGAAATATTTTTGTTTCGTTTTTAAGGTCGGGCCTGACATTAAAACCACATGTATTTCCTACCCTCCCTTGAGAGAAACTAAGAGACTGTGACTGAGCCAAGGTCAGCTATCCAAATAGCTTTATGGATGAGCTAGGATTTGAATCCAGGACCCCCATCTGCACCATACAATATCATACCACTTTAAACACTCATTGGCTTCCCCCAAAGAATCCTGTAGCTTGTTCAGGGCCTTGAGGGGTGCTAGGCGACCCCTATTCCCCTCACAGAGCTGCAATTCCCACAACCCACTCTGTGAATTATAGCTTTGTGGTGAGGAGGAGCATCTCCTAGCATCACCCTTAACCAGCTACAGTTCCCATGACTCTTTTGGGAAGACGTGACAGTTTAAAGTGGTCTCATTGTGCTTTAAAGGTATAGTGCAGGTGCCTCCCCCCCGAACCTAGACCAACATTCTCATCAGCATTTTTCAGTCAGGCTTATTCGATCTGTGCTGATGCAACGGAACGGCCATTTTGAACCACTGCCCTGTCTTCTCCAGGTGATCATGGTGACAGGAGACCATCCCATCACTGCAAAGGCCATTGCTGCCAGTGTGGGCATCATCTCTGAGGGCAGTGAAACGGTTGAAGATATTGCCACCCGCCTGCGCATTCCCGTGGAGCAGGTCAACAAGCGGTGAGTATCTAAACACAGAGAGATTTGCCTCAGAAGCAGCGTGGATTTGATTTAAATCAAATCGATTTAAATCACTAGTCAGTAAGACTTGATTTAAATCATTTTTTTACAGAAAGGCTCGTTCTTGCTGGTATAGCCTTCATATTTACAACCAGATGAAGGTTTCATTTTTGGAATAATACATTTTCAGAGTAGTTTTTACAGTTATATCAAAAATTACTGATTTGGTTGTACTATTAGAAATACAAAGGCAGAGATAATTATGAAATTATTGTGAGCTTTAATAAGTTAACTGTTTATATTAGGTCAACTTTTCTGCTATACTTTATTGGAAGGAGAAAAATAATCGTTTCCTTAAAAGCAATTTAAACAATTTATTTAACTCAAACAATAACATTATAGCATATGTATCCATGTTTGTTAACTGATGTGGTTAAAGACTGAGTTTTAGCACACATGAAAAACTTAAAACAAATTCTTATTTCCTAATGAATAGCCTTTGGACTATAATGTAACTTAAATAGAAAACTATCTTTAGAAAGATTTTTCATCCAAAAGCATTTTATTTTAAAAATCTGATTTAAATTTTTAAAAATCCAATTTAAAATTTTAAAAATCTGATTTAAAAAAATAAAAATTAAAGCATTGATTTTTATCCACCCTGCTCAGAAGCACCCCGCGGTGCAGTTAGGTGACTTTTGACTTTGGGTATAATAGTCACCATACAGGAGGAAGTTCTACAGAGGGTCACTACCTTCAAAATGTGGTAAGCCAGCCGCACTGAAACAAAGGAAGGACAGAGTTGTGTTTGTCTGGCATTGAAACCACCAACTCTACGTCTTGTTGTAGCTGAAGAGAGGCTCTCATTTGAAAACTTGAGGCTCTTTATTTATACCAAAATAAATTGTCTCACCACTTCTAGTGCCCATGAATCACTCAGGGCAGATTTCAGCAATGTAAAATTGCAGGACCATGTAAAATGGAAAGTGTTTTGCAACTATACAAATCCATAAAATACGCATTGAAGACCCAATTGAAACAACAGTGGCATTGATCACACGTCAAAATGAACTTAGCAGACAGAAGGCTGCTGAAATAAGAATGTCTTGACCAGCCAGCAAAAAGGCAATCAGAAAAGGGCCCACCCATGCCACTTTTCCCACAATTATTGGTGCCGCCACTACAAAGGCCCTGTCTATGTATGTGACCCTTTCTCTGCTTTGACATGCAGGGACGCCCGAGCATGTGTGGTCAACGGGGGCCAGCTGAAAGACATGGAGACTGAGGAGTTGGTGGAGATCCTCAAAATGCACCCAGAGATGGTCTTTGCTCGCACCTCCCCACAACAGAAGCTCATCATTGTGGAAAGCTGTCAGAAATTGGTAAGGGGCACAAAACCCTAACTGCAGAAGGTATTGTGGCCACGGTGAATTTGGATCAGCTGTTTCATACGATTATCATTCCCTCCATTTCCAGTCTCCAGGCATGAGCGTTGATGGTTGTGCATAAAAAATATCACTACCTGTGTAACAAGACAAAGCACCTCAAGGTGTGCAGAAGTACAAAAAAACTTTAGGAGGGGAAACTAAGCTGTCCAGGGTGTGTGGACAGCCCAATGAGAACTGAGCATGCTCAGTCCACATGGAATGATAGCTGACTTTGGATGGGGGGAGTGGAATGGAATATCCTGGCTGGCTGGAACTCCATACGGCAACATTTTGTTGCAGGTTCCATCTGTAGATCCCTGAATGAGCCCATCCAGACATCCTTTCTATTGCACGTTAGTGATGATTTCTGCTCATAATGTCACACACAATCCCACTTTCAATACTGTTTGTGCCTGCAAAAGCTTTGGGGGCAGTCACACTGCTTCGTTGCCAATCGCTGCGCATCCTGTAACTTACTGCTGCAATCCTGTAACCTTTTATATAAAAAATGTTCTGGTTTGGTTTCCTCCCACTTTTGTTGCACTGTTTCTGCTCAGGACAGCAGGAAATGTGGGATCACTGGGGAAACATAAAAGAACAAACGAGAGTGGGATAAATCCACCACGGACACGCTAAGATCGTGTCACGGATGTATTAACAGCATGCCCCAGCAATAAAACACCCATCTGCAGGAGGAGGCCCATGTCTCTCTCTCTCTCTCTCTCTCCTTGTTCGCAGGGTGCTATTGTGGCAGTAACAGGAGATGGGGTGAATGATTCCCCAGCGCTGAAGAAAGCTGACATCGGTGTGGCAATGGGCATTGCCGGATCGGACGCAGCCAAGAACGCTGCTGACATGATCCTGCTGGATGACAATTTCGCCTCCATCGTCACTGGCGTCGAGCAAGGTCTGTTCTTGGGAGTCTGTGGCACAAGGGGGCGGGTTAGTGCCCTTGGGTCATATATCAGCATCTGATGGTGGCAATTTCGTGTGGGAAGGTAGGTGCCACCACCGAGAAGACCCGCTTCCTAAGTGTCAGAAGGTGGCATTCCACTACTCATGGAAAAGCCAGCAGTCCCTCCTCCGGAGATCTTAGCAATTAGCCAGGGATGTCTAAAGGGGTCTACTAGATATGCATGAACCCTGATTGTGTGTCATGCAAGAAAGCAGAAGATTTTACCATTTAGGGGCTGGGTGGTCACATAGCAAGCTGATACTGTGTTCTGGGAAGCTGATGAGAACACAGTGCTGTGCCTGCCCCCTTCCTGGACAGCATCATCCTCTTGCTATCACTATGACAACAAGGCTCACTCTTTGAGATGCTGATGAAAGCATTTAACTGGTCAGCTAAGGCCAATTTCCTTACAAAGAGGCTGGTCTGACCGGCTCAACAGCTTCATCTGTTAGATTCCAAACTTTGCTGGACACAGAATCACAGGCCTGGAAGAGTTTGGATTTGATATCCCGCTTTATCACTACCCTAAGGAGTCTCAAAGCGGCTAACAATCTCCTTTTCCCTTCCTCCCCCACAACAAACACTCTGTGAGGTGAGTGAGGCTGAGAGACTTCACAGAAGTGTGACTAGCCCAAGGTTACCCAGCAGCTGCATGTGGAGGAGCGGGGACGCAAACCCGGTTCACCAGATTACGAGTCTACCACTCTTAACCACTACACCACACTGGCAGATAACATCCAGAAAAGTTTGGTGGAAGGAATCCCAGCTCAACAACAGGAGTCGTCCATTAAACCCACCGCCATCTTTTTTTCATTCTTTTCTTCCTTTCAGGGCGCCTGATCTTTGACAATCTCAAGAAATCCATCGCGTACACCCTAACCAAGAACATCCCAGAGCTGACGCCCTATCTGATCTACATCACTGTCAGTGTCCCACTCCCCCTGGGTTGCATCACCATCCTTTTCATTGAACTGTGCACAGACATTGTGAGTGGCCAACACCAATCCAGCAGAGGCTCTTTCCCAGGGCTCCTTGGTCTTGTTACTGATGCCCCCGACTCCAAAAAAAAAACAAAAAAAAACCCTATCTCATCTCTCTTCTCAGTTCCCCTCAGTTTCCCTGGCCTATGAGAGGGCTGAGAGCGACATCATGCACCTGAAGCCACGCAACCCTCGACGGGACCGCCTGGTCAACGAAGCGCTAGCGGTCTATTCCTACTTCCAGATCGGTGCGTATTAGAGCTGGAAGGGGGGAGCCTAGAGGTTAGAAAGCGGGGGGGAGCAAGCGATGTTGCGTGAGACAAGGCAGGGAAGCCTAGGTGGGCTCCATGTGGAGTGGAGTTTCTATAGGGAGTGGCAAGGAATTGGCTTAGATACCTGCCCCCATCATGCCTTATCCCGTGAGGCCACCACATGGGGAGGAGAAAGGCACATCATCTGAGCAGTGATGGACGGTTGTTCAGTGGCAAATTCAGAAGCGCAGGATCCGTTCGTGATGATCGCAGCCAGGCTCCCTCACAGCCATGCCCCTTCTGAAATTATACAACCTTCTAAGATTATAAATAAACATATAATTATACAATAATAATTTGGGATCCACTGCAGACATCCGTGCAGATCTCCGCGGGACACCTTTCATCTAGATCGGTTTCCCAAACTTGGGTCTCCAGCTGTTTTTGGACTACAATTCCTATCATCCCTGACCAGTGGTCCTGCTAGCTAGGGATGATGGGAATTGTAGTGCAAAAACAGCTAGAGAGCCAAATTTGGGAAACCCTGCTCTAGATCTACTATTTTCTGTGCAAGTGCATGCAGGGTAATGATCTGAAGCAGCTCTTCTTTCAGAGTGACTAAAGTTGCTGTTTTTCCATAAAGGTCAACTGTATGTTCCAGAACTTGCACACTGTTCTCTTGAAACTGAAGTGCCTTGTTTTCAGTGCTCAGCTTTGGAGCATACAGAACAACTTCTCCTCCTCGGCTTTCTTCCCACATGCCTTCTCTGGGTTGACTCAAGGAACCAATCCTCTGTGAGCAACTCATCTCCTTTCACTCCGATTGTTTCCAATCAGTAAGAAGGGTGGTAACACTTATTCTCAGTGGCTTAAAAGCTCCCCTTTCGTGCTGATTTGGGTGGCCCTGGAACTCTGGAGAAAGGGATGCTGCCAAGACCCTGCTGCAGAAATGGTAGCAGGTCCACGACCCTTCCCAAAACCCCAGGCCCACTACACCAGGCAGGCAGGTTGGCAATGCTTGGGGGCAGCTTGAGTCATGGGGGCAGTGGCTCCATGTGCTCTAATGGACCAGCCTTTGGCATTGGCCGCCCACTGACACAAACTCCCCTGTGCCTCCCTGCCACACAGGAGCCATCCAGTCCTTTGCCGGCTTCACCGACTACTTCACCGCCATGGCCCAGGAGGGTTGGTACCCGCTGAAGTGTGTGGGCCTTCGGGCAGCCTGGGAGAACGACCATATCCAAGATGTTCAGGATAGCTACGGACAAGAGTGGGTGAGTGGAGGAGACATGCTGCTTCTGGCATCCAGGCAGGATGGCCAGGTGTCCTGCTTTGTTAGGGATAGTCCTGTCTCTGAAAGGCTGCCCCGTTTAAAGACAAAGAACCATGAGGAGAACAAGGGTCCTGCAGCACTTAGCCAGCTTACTGAGGAGGCAGAAAGAACACCGTTGATTTGCTACGATGCCTGTGTTCTACCTTGGGTTGCACTATATCTTCCAATTTTACAATTCTATGATTCTGTAACTCCACTGCTAGAAATCACAGCTGCTAGAAATCACAGTGTGATGAATGTGGCCCACAATGTTTGATTGAATTATCAGTTAAATTACTATTTAAAACAACAACTTTAAATTGCCCTAATCAGGCAGGAATTTTGCAGCTGTGTTTGGAGAGATAGAGTAGGTTTAAAGCATCAAGGTTTGCCCTTGATCCTGTCAGGTGCAGCTAATCACTAAAATCATATATAGTATTTTATCAGTGGTGGTTGGTGCCCTTGAGGACTGGTAGGGCGTAAGGCAGAGAGGCCAGCAGTAGGTGGAGCCAGAGATCCAATGGCAGGCAGAGCCAACTCATTCTGGTTTTGTCCTCCTCCTCCTCCTCCAGTTCCACATGAGGCAGCACTGGGACCGAGCAGGAGGCACACCAACACCTAGGGCAGGTTGCACATAAGATGGGAGGCAGGAGGGGGGGGGGCTTCAGGCAGACTGAGGTTGGTGGGGCAGTGCCCCGTCTGCCTGAATGGAAGTGCTCCCCCTGTCATTTATTGGAATGACTCACAAAGGAGGCAGCATAGCCCATAGTAGGGAGTTGCAGCCCAACAGCACGTGGAAGGCCACAGGTTCTCCATCAGGACCCAGATCCTGTGTAGGGAATGAGAAGCCCAGCCTTTCCCTTGCAGGAGGCGCCACTGGGCCCCCTAGGCTGGTGAGTACAGCTGGTGCAGGGAGAGAGGGTGGAAGATGGCCAAGCATCACTCCGTCCTCGCTGGTCGATTCTTCCCACTTGCAGACTTTTGGGCAGCGCCTGTACCAGGAGTACACCTGCTACACCGTCTTCTTCATCAGCATCGAGATGTGCCAGATCGCTGACGTGCTCATCCGCAAAACACGACGCCTTTCTGTCTTCCAGCAGGGATTCTTCCGGTACGTGGCAACCGAATGAATCTCCAAGCCAAACATGGTTCTGTGATATACAATATGCTGCATCTTCTGTTCTTGTAACAGAAGTTATTGTGATAGAAGCACCCTGCCCCCATCTCCCCTCAATCATGCTACCTATTTTGCTGGAACCAAGAGCAGCCATAGGTCTTCCTATTCTCCACCCACCCTGAAACACCCCCTTCCCTTTTCAGGAACAAAGTCTTGGTGATAGCCATCGTGTTCCAGCTCTGCCTGGGCTGCTTCCTCTGCTACTGCCCTGGGATGCCCAACATCTTCAACTTTATGCCTATAAGGTAAGACCTCACATGCCTCCATGGGGCAGATTTAGCCCTCCACTCCACTCCAAAAAAAGAAACCCAGTGGAGGATACTCTGTAGAAGAGAGCAGGGCAGCTGGATCTAATAAAGCTAGTGGGCTTCTTTGAACTGATGTATCTCAAAAAGCAGTCAATGGAGAGCCATCCAGATGTTGTTGGTCAGCATCACCCCTGACCATTTTGCTATGCCAACTGGAGCGGATGTCCGGCACCTCCAGATAGATGGAGCAAGGTAGCCTGACTTGGTATGACTTAGGAAATCACCTTGTACAGAGTTGTGACGCCACCACTTAACTCACCCATCCAGCTCACCTTCCTAATTCTCCACGCTAGCCTGAAAAGGGGGGAAGCAGATGAGCACAGCCACTGTATAGATAGGGCTCCCTTTCATTCAGCACCATGGACAGCAGCCCAGCAGCTTTGTTCTGCTAGTGGAAGCATCTCCTAGGGCCTAGGCCAGCAAAGGGCAAATTGAGCTCTACTGGTAAATCTGGTTAATTTTTAGATTACAGAAGAGATTTCACTCTGTTTTTATTTTGCAACAGTTACCCTTTTTCCAATGTTATTTGCATATTTACAGAATCCTTGAGGGGGGAAATTCTGAAACGTATTACAATAAACACTTATATGTAGCTGGATGGACTCCCCTCCCTTTGTTTGTCCTGCTAGTGATGCTACCTCATTTTGAGGTTGGTTTCCTGTCTTGCCTTGGGCCAACCCAATGTAATGATAACTGAGCTCAGCATTGAACACCCTTCTTCCTGCTTAGATTCCAGTGGTGGCTGGTGCCGCTACCCTATGGCCTTCTCATCTTCGTCTACGATGAAATCCGAAAGTTGGGAGTCCGGAGACACCCTGGAAGTAAGTGACGTGGGCGGGGAGAGAATTCACCTGTTGCAACTGCCAATGTAGACACGACATGTGGGTCTTCAGGCACACTCTCCTGCCCTGTTGTGGCTACTGACCTTTGGGTGAACCTTCTGGTCTTGGTCCTGCATCTGGCGGCCAAAGCAGCACTCAGAACAGCAGGCAGGAATGTGATGCTCCAGCTCCCTGGGCTTTGTGAGGGAAGCCTGCAATGGTCTCTCTCCACGGTCGGAGGCAGTCTGCCTCTGAATTCCTGTTGTAGGACCAGAAGCCATTGGTAGCCTTGTCCTCCGTGAATTTGCCCAATTCCTTTTTTAAAGCCATCTGATTTGGTGGCCAAAACTGCCTCAATGTGGGAGTGAGTTCCATAATTTAACTATGTGCTCCATGAAGAAGTACTTTCTTTTATTGGTCCCGAATCTTCCAACACTCAGCTTCATTGGATGCCCACGAGTTCTAGTGTTAAACTTTTCTTTATCCACCTTCTGCATGGCATGTGTGATTTTATATACTAATCTACAATTTTTACTCACCTTTTATCTGAACGAAGGGCAAGACAGTCAGAACTGACACTGACCTTGGCTGTAATTTTTAAGGAATTGTTCCTCAGCTTGCTTTCTTATCTCCTCCATCCTGTTACTTTTTCCCTCGTTTGTCTTGTTTTTTTAAATCATGAGCCTGTGGGCAGAGGACATCTTTGAAACGGATTTTTGCATGCAGCTGCGAGAGCCTTTTGGGGCCAAAGGATGGGATACAAATGCTGCAAATTAATCGTTAAAATTCTCCCTTCCTCCAGGTTGGTGGGACAAAGAACTCTACTACTAAAGGCGAAGCTTTTTTTGGACGGAGCTTTTTCTCGTTTTCCCTTCCTGTGCAACAGAGACAAGGAAATCAAGGATTTGCGTCTGTCATCAACAACAGTACTGTTGAGCCAAGCCTGCCACATTTCACACCACAGAACCATAGAATCGTAAGGTTGGAAGGGACCCTGAGGGTCATCCAGTCCAACCCTCTGCGATACAAGAATCTCAGCTAAAGAATTCCTGACAAATGGCCACCCAACCTCTGTTAAAATGCCTCCAAGGAAGGAGAGCTCACCACCTTCCAAGGTTGTCTTCCTAATTTTTAGTCAGAATCTCCTTTCTTGTCATTTGAATACATTGGTTCAGGCCCTACTTTCTGGAGCAGCAGAAAACAATCTTGCTCCATATTCCATGTGACAGCCCGTGAGATATTTGAAAGTGGCTGTCGTATCTCCTCTTATCCTTCTCTTTTCCAGCCTAAACATACACAACTCCCTCAACCATTCATCATAAGGCTTGGTTTCCAGACCCTTGATCATCTTGGTTGTCCTCCTCCACACACGTTCCAGCTTGTCAATATTATTCTTAGATTGTGGTCCCCAGAATTGGACACAGTATTCCAGGTGTGGTCTGACCAAGGCAGAATAGAGTGGTACTATTACTTCCCTTGATCTGGACACTATACTTCTGTTGATGCAAACACCTTTAAGATAAAGCTTAAACTTCAGGCTACGACAGTTCCCACTCAGCTACTTTGGGGGAAGATAGCTAGCCCTTCATCAAGAAATGATTTAAGGGTGCTGATGTGCAGAGTGGAGGGAAATTATATATGTATGATTGCAGGTGCTGAGATCACAGCCGAGTAACAAATTGGCACAGGATTTCTAGATCACGAGAATTTTCATGTGCATTTTTAAAAAAATAAATACTAAGTTTAAATACTAAGCAGTAAATATACATGTAAAAGCAGCATGCCAACAAAATCTCTATGTGACAGAGCAGAGGGGAGGAGGGCGAGCAAGGCATGAGAAACAGAATTAAAATAAAATGGCATAAGACAAGCCAATGAATGCAGATGGGTCAGCATTATTTACTGAGGCCCAGGATCCCATGGCCTTCCAGATGTTGCTGGACTACAACTCCCATCAACCCCATCAAGCATGGCAGTCAGTCAGTGATGGTGTGTGCTGCAGTCCGTCATCATACGAAGGATTTCTGATTCAAGCAAAATTTGCACAGCTGTGTTGCTGCCAAAGAGGTGGCCCACTAGGTGTCAATGGGCTTGTAGCTAGCCATGGTGAAGCAGGGTCTACTCCAGCTGACCGGGCACCTTTGCAGATGTTTTTCTCCTTCTTTGTCTTAGGGTACAATTAACTAAAATTGCTATGTTGCCAAAGGCGCCCTCTGAAGGATCCTCCCCTGCTCCTTTATGCAAAGGGGCAGGTGGCAAGGCGGTGTGGGTGGGATAACTTCTTCACTGATCCTTTGGAATAGGTCTGCACCCCAGGTTGCGAACCCCAAATATAGGAGTAGGTAGGCAGGAATGGGGCTGAGCTGGGCCAAAAAGGGCTTCTGAAGCACCACCAACCAGCAGGTCCTTGGGCACTCCAGACCCCCTGCATGCCAACCAGCCGAACATCAAAGCACAGGACAGGGCTTTCTGCGAGCGCTTGTGCAAAGAGCTCTGAGCAGTGCTTTGAAGCCCCGGCCACCAGCTGATCATTGGCTCTTCAAAGCACCGCATCACGATGGCACTGAGTGATCTGACACTTGTAAAACCTGGCCCGTGGGAGAGATAAGGACCTGGCCTGTCAGCCAGATCCAGTCCCACCCCCACCCCCCGCCATAGCAGATCTCAACCATGAGCTGCGCAATTATTTCTTCATACACCGTCGCTGGAATTTGGTGATGCGCATCAAAAATATTTGCGGCAGCATGCAGAATTGCAGGGTCTGCATGAATCAAAATATGGCAATCGCCCTCAACAGGGAGCAGAGTCACCCACTGCCCTGTGCACCAGCTTATATGGAAAGTTAAAGGGTCACTTTGCTATAGGTATGTACATTTTCAAGAACCTGCAACCAACTCACTAGGGAAAATATCACACTGTAGAGAGAGAGTTTGCTTAACTCCCTTCAACCTGATGGAAAGAACACCCCTTCCCCATGAAGCTTTTGAGTGCACACACCCATGTAATTGTAACTTACTGCTATTAGACTCTCCTATTATTCCACCCTAAATTTAGAGATTTGCAGAAAGCAATTGTTTACCCTTTTCACACAAAGCAAACCTATATTGGGGTGGTGGGGCCCTCTAATTGACAAGGGGAAGACAGATGAGAAGACACACTAGCAGGCATTTGGGTTCCTGGGTCTAACGCAGAAGCTTTTCAGCAGCTACAATGCATTTACGCCTACCCTACCTTACTATGTGACAACTCAAGTCACCTCCTTGCAAAGCCACCCCTGACTTGACACTGATCACGCCTACTTCAAGGAGAAAACAAAGACCCATGTTTGATGTTATTCCCATGCAGCGTAACAGGCCTGTTCAGACAACAGCCACAGAATCATAAAATTGTAGCACCGGAAGGTGCTACAACCCCCTTGCAACGCAAGAATCACAGCTAAGGAATCCCTGGCAAATGGCCACCCAACCTCCGTTTAAAAACTTCCAATGAAGTAAAAAGGAACTTAACCATTGCAAACCACAGAAATACCAAAACCTGTTTTTTTTATTATTATTATTATTATTCCCCTCGCCTGCAAGCAGAGGCCGCACTGAGGCTGATCTCACCGCGGGCAGGATCAAACCGTGTCTCGACTTGGCGACAGCGACTTGGCCGGACAGTCCTGCCGGGATGCAAAGGCAATGTCTCTTCCCCGAGTGGGAAGGAATGAACCTTCAGTTGCTGTGTACCAGAGTGACAAAGAGAGTCAGGGAGCTGAGGGAAAGGAGGCCGGTGATGACAGCCTTGACCAGGAGGGCTGTCCAGCTGCCCAGGAGAAAAACATGGACGAAAGACCTGAGAAGGAAAAGAAAAGGGAGAGGGTTAGTAAGGAGCAGAGGAACATTGGGAGCTACCTTCTACCAAATCAAAGCACTGGTTCATTTAGCGCAGTGCTGTCCACTCTGACTGGCAGAAGCTCTCCAGGGTTTGAGACAGAAGCATTCCCTCAGCCCTGCCTGGAGACACCAGGGATTGAACCTGTGACCTTCTGCATGCAAGGCAGATGCTCTACCACTGAACTACAGTCCTTCCATGGCTGTAAGGATTTAGTGGGGCAGGAGAGCAGGTGGTCCCACTTAACTTCCATGCTTAAAACTCCCATGCTTAAAAGAAAACATCCTGCAATGTTTAATGCTTATATATTTGGGAAAGGGTCATACCTCAACAGCAGAGCACATGCTCCGCATGCAGAACGTGCCCAGATTTAATCACTAGGCTCTCGAGGTAGGAATGGGAAAGACTCTTAGCTAAAACCCTGGAGAGCCTCTTCTAGTCAGCGTAGACCCCTCTTTCACCAACCCTGTGCATCCCTGACCACTGGGATGATATTGACCAAGGCTAACAGCGAGCCAGTGTGGCGCAGTGGTTAGAGTGTTGGACTAGGACCTGGGAGGCCCAGGTTCAAATCCCCGCTCGGCCATGAAAGCTCACTGAGTGAGCTTGGGCCAGTCCCTCAACTCTCAGCCTGACCTCCCTCGCAGGGTTGTTGTGAGGATAAAATGGGGACAAAGAGAACCACCATATTAAGCAACTCGGAGGAAAGATGGGATGTGCGTGCAATGAATAAAATAATAGGAGTCACAGTCCAACATTCTCTGGGAGGCTGGTGTAGACAATACTGAACAAGGTATTGTAGGAATCGAAGAAGCTGCCTTATATTCAGTCAGCTAATGGAAGCCACGGCCTGAAATGCACAAGCCCCAAGTCCCACCTCCAAGCTACGAGCACCCAGTGACTCACTCCATGAAGAAAGCCTTGTAGACACTGACTCCCAGCAGGAAAGTGAGGGGCAGACGGTAGTGTTTGGGTAAATCGTAGCGTGTAAACATCCATACCAGGGCGGCTGTGGCAATATAGTGGACCTGGAAAAAGAAAAATGGGGGGGGGCGAGGGGAGCAAACAGAGAGAGGTATGATTCCAAATCCTTTCTGTGGCATATCCCACCAGAGTTTTTCTTCTCCTAGACAGGCTACGTCATACACCCTGTACACCACTGTTATCCATAGTTGTAACTTGTAACTAGCCTTTATTGGCATAAGTTAAAACAGTAAAATCACAAAATCATACAAAGTCAGCCAAATACATTGATAATCCAAAACACATACAATATATAAAAGACTAGATACCCACCATTGAATAAATCAGGCAACTTTAGATTTAGCTTTAAAGACCTCGGCTAAGTACCGCGAAACAATATTGGTAGTTTCAGTAGTATCACCCCTCAACAAATATTGGATTACAGAGCCTTTGCAAATTGATAGTCAAACCTCGGCTCCCAAACACCTCCATTTTGGAACGTTTCAGCTCCCGAACGCTGAAAACCCAGAAGTAAATGCTCCGGTTTTCAAACGTTTTTCGGAAGCCGAATGTCCGATACGGCTTCCACTTGAGTGCAGGAAGCTCCTGCAACCAATTGGAAGCTGCGCCTCAGTTGTTGAACATTTTGGAAGCCGAACGGGCTTCCAGAACCGATTACGTTCAACAACCGAGGTTTGACTGTATTTTGAGCTGTAAGGGAGTCACTAGGAGATCTCTGTGATGGGTGTCTAGAAGAGGGCAATCCAAAATTATGTGATGCAATACTTCCCTTTTGTATATAGACAGTGGTGTTTTGGTTGCCTATGGATTCACACTCAGTGACTTTGCTGTAAGTATACACATGTAAAATTTCCAGGCTGCCTGCTATACAAGCCTCATAGCAGGCATGGATTTTATTAAAATGCATTATTTTCAAATGCAACTAGTCCACTGTCACTTAAGAGCAGCTCAGTTCAGAAGGGAACATGGATTTAATGCAGAAACATTAACACTGAGAGTTATACTCTTTTGAATTATTATTCTCACGCGCCTTCAGTCCCATATGCAAAGTTATGCAGTTTTAGCCACACACACAAAAGTGTATTTCTTCTGTCAACTCTACTGCTGTGTTTATAAAAACAACACCACTAGAACAGCAAGGGAATACAGTGGTGCCCCACTAGACGAATGCCTCGCTAGACGAAAAACTCGCTAGACGAAAGGCATTCGCTAGCGGAAGGCTGCACCGCAAGACGAAAAAGTCAATGGGGCTGCCTCGCAAGACGGGGAAAAAAATATTTCATCGTGAAAACCGCTATTCTGCCTTGGTGCTTCGCTAGACGAAAAATTCGCTATACGAAGACACTCGCAGAACGAATTATTTTCGCCTAGCGAGGCACCACTGTAAAACAAAAGCAGGGTAGACTATCCAAATGTCGTGCTTCCTCCCCACCAGTAGGGGCACTGCTTCAGAGAAGCTCGCAACAGGCAACAGCAGAGTCAGTGCTTACCAGACTGATGTTAGAGTCAATGCTCATCTGGATGTATTTCCAGTCAAACTCAATTCCACGAGCTCCCACCCAGAGCGGGATGCATCTGTCGAAAGCACAGCAGCGTCAGGCACAGTTCACACATTCATTTATTCATTTATTTATTCAGAGCATTTGGTACCCACTCTTCAGTCAAAAGGAACCCCAGAGTGGCCCATGGGCAATCAATTAAAACAAGACAATCTCTACCCTCAGGGTTGCAATCTAAAAAAGCATGGCATGCAAAGGAAAAGGGACAAGGAGGGAAGAAGAAAAAGTCAAACTCAGGCACCAATTTTAAACAGCTGTTCTGACAATGACCAGCTGGTAAGGAGGTGAGTGATGGAGCTGGGCTTTTGGCAAAGGTAATGGAATGAGCCTTCTGCTTCCTGTCTCTCCCACAGAGGCAGCATGACAAAATGGCTGCTCCAAGATGACAGCAGGGCAGAAGGAGACCTGATGGAGCTGGTCTGTCACAGCAGCGCTGATTGCGTGCAGCTACATCCAAGGATCTCGAAACCAGACGTTACACATACACACACAGACACAGAGACACACACACACTGGCTGCAAAAAGGAAAAGGAAAAAGAGCAACCTTCCAAAAACTCTTGCACAACCAGGGATCAGGAACCAGCCTGTAATTATGAGCCATGAAAGTCTTTCCAAATTCAAAATGAAACTTAGGGCTGCACACTCAGGATTGCTCATCACAAAGGCTCCCTAGAATGTAGCACCAGAGCCTAATTTTCCGTGTCAAAGTTCAGTTTGGGGATCATCCAACACACTGAAGTCCCCACAAGCATGTGCAGAGTGTGTCGGCCTCAGCAATGAAGCAACAACAATTCAAGCTATGCGGCAGCATAAGGTTTAGTCCCTCCAGGCAGATTCAATTCCCAGCGCCTATCAGTTTAGAAACATGAGAATGAACTCACACCCCTTGACACCCTTTAAACAACTTAAAAGAGTAATTTAAATCGTTGGGGGGAAGAGAAAGAAAAGATAACATTTCTTCCAGCTGGTTGCAGAAACATAACAGGCTTGTGGGGAATTTTACAGAAAACTGAAAGTGCAAAGAATTGGGCTGAAAGGGAAGAGGAAGGTGGAGTTAAGCAATTGTAAGGTGATGATGAAAAAGGAAACAAAAATAGGGTGGTTTTTTTTAACAAATCATGCAATTGATGGTCAAAGGCAGAATACTACTACCTGCTACGTTCATTTGAATGAGGGGTTTAATAGTTTCTCCATATGAATGAATGTGGATTAAAAGCACGTTAAAAAAAAAGAAAAGCACTCAACATTGCTGATGAAGGAGGGAGAGGCATAAAAAGCCACATCAGAACCTCGCATTAAACTGGGATAGGTGGCTCCAACTGAGCTCCGCCCACATACCTCCCCGACTAGCTCTGGGCTCCACCCCCTGAGGCGGGGCTAAGGCCCAACTCACCGGGACATGATGAGCTCCGCCGTGGCCCATCCCATGGCAGCCACCATGATCTTGTACTCCCCTTTCCCTGCGTTCCGCGACATGACCAGGTGCAAGCCCACCAGGTCGGCCAAGTCTACGGTGGCTTTCATGAATTCCTGGTACAAGAGGAAAGGTTTCAGAGCAGCAGACAGGCAAACCCCGATTCCCCCCCATCCTCCCGAATCCACATCTCTCAAGTTATGCAAGCACAGATGCTCCCAATTATGTAGGACAGTCAGTAGTATGTGACACAGGTAGTTGTACCTCCATCCTTGTAGGCTGCCCCCTGCCCTGCTTGCCCAAGTGCCAGACTTACTCCAATGAAGTCGTAAGCCCCTGCGCCGCCCTCCCAAGTCGGGAAGAAAGTGGCTAGGAACAGCATCTGTAAGAGAGAGAAGGCAGCAACCAACATTTATGAATGAAAACATTTATAAAAACAGGGAGGGAAATGTACAGTGGGCATAGAAGTTAAGTTCTACCAGAACCCGGAAAATGTAGAACACTCTCCAATTCAAACTTACATCACAGCTCATGAGAATGAGCAGCAAAATGTCACGATTAACATTTTAAGGATTGTGGTGAAAGGCAGCGGTCATGGTGGGGGGGGCACTATTCCCAGCGAGGGCACTTCACAACAAGTACAGGGGCCACGACTGAAAAGGCCCTGTCCCTTTTGGGAAGAGCGAAAAAGTTAACACAGCACCACTTTTGTTTTTTAGAAAGGATACTGAAATCACACATACAGACTGTCCATTGAGTGCCCAGTGTTAGTTGGCTTCATATGCCCAGCTTCTAACTTACAAAGAGTCTTGCTGGATCTGGCGAATGGCTCACCTAGTCCGGCATCCTGTTCTCACGGTGACCAACCAGGTGCCTGTGACAAGCCCCCAAAGCAAGACCTGAGCATGAAAACATTCTGCCTCACTGTTTTCCCCAGTAAATGGCATTCAGAAGTGTATGGCGGCTAGTAGACATTGATAGCCTTATCCTCCATGGATCTTTTAAAGCCATCCAAATTGGTGGCCATTCCTGCCTCCTGTGGAAGAGAGTTCCACAGTTTAACTCTGTGCTGTGTGAAGAAGCACTTTTTCTTCTGTATGCCCTGAATCTTGCAACATCCAGCTTCACTGACAGACTCGGAGTTCTAGCGCTTTGAGAGCGGGAAGTAACAATTTCTCTATTCAGTTTCTGAGCTTCTGCGGGTGATCTTCAGAATCAGGCTTTTAACACATATAGTACTGCCCAGTTTAGAGTGAAGTCAGACAGACTAAAATGGCACTTACTCCCAGCTTAGTGGATACAGAATTACGGCCCGAACAAGAATATATATTCTCACTGCTGCAGTGACAGACCTCCTAGATGTTGCTGAACTTCATCTCCCATCATCCCCCACCATTTGCCATGCTGCCTGATGCCGATGGGAGTTAGAGTACAGCAACACTGAGAAGGCCCCACATTCCCCAGTCCTGCCTTGCTGGACACCACACTGGGATCAAACTCAGAAAGTCCACGGCACAACCCATCAAACTATGCAGCAGCACAAGGGTGTTGCAGAGAGAGTTGTGTGTCTCCTTTGCAATGGACTTCACACTCTCAGCATCCAGATTCTCAAGTGCTACTTCCTCAAAGCTTCAAGACAGCGAAGGGATCGGGCAATACCTTGCAAAGCTGGACAAAGAGGTAGGTAGCTCCGGCTTGGACACACCTCCAGAAGGCATTATACTCTGACCTGAAAGGGGCAGAAATAAAAAAGACAGCCCTTTGTGGGATGGGATACTGCTGAAGCAGAAGGAGCTCTCTTGTTAATGACTGCCCCCCCCCCGCCAGAGCTTTTATTTCTTGGTCTCTGGCCCCACAAAATGAGATGAAAGGGCAGTACTGTGTCCAGATGTTGTGGACTCCAGTTCTCATCAGTCCTGGCCAGCATGGCCAATGACTGGAGATGAGGGGGGGTTGTAATCCGAAACAGCTGGAGGGCATCAGAGTGGGGACGGTTCACGTAACTGCATGCAGCCCATAATAGGCGCTAAGCCCTACTCCGAATTGAAATTAATGAACCTATGTTAGCCATGTCTATTAGCTTCAGTGGATGCAATCTGAGTAGGACCAGCACTATTTACCACCCTTTATATTTTGGAAATTTGGGCTACGCATTTGGGCACCTCTGAAGGTATCATAACCAAATTTCGCATGCAGCGCCTGAGATCAAGCACCAAGTGCTCATCTGCATTTGGATACAATCTGAGCCTCTCTCAAATCAAGAGAGTGGGCTGAACCTTTGGAACTGCACTGATATTTTTGCTTCTTAGAGTTCCCAAGCAACAACAAGCTTGAGGCTCCAAGCGGTTTACAAAAGGAGCGCATGCAGAAGATCGCAAGTTCAATCCCTGGAATCTCCAGGTAGGAACGGAAGAGAGAGAGAGAACCCTTCCCGAAACACTGGAGAGCTGCTGCCAGTCAGTGTGGGCAATACTGAAGTGGATGGACATATAAAGCAGCTTCTTGTGTTCCTATACATTAAAAGGCACAAGTATCACCTTCAGAGGTGGAACTGCCAGATCAACCTGCGTGGGTGAGTTTCGCTGAGGCTTGTCTTGAAACGCACGAAGTCTGGCCTGCCAGCAACCAGTCTCTGTTTTGTATACCCCACAACCCCTACTAAACAAATGAGGCCACCAGAAGCGTAGGAAGCCTTTTCGCCACCCGGGGCGGCAGCGTGGAGGCACCCCCCTGGGGGCGGGGCACCACAGCGCGTGCGTCGTGGCGCCACGACGCATCGGATGCACTGCGCATGCCCGGAAGTTCCAGGCATGCGTAGTGGATCTGGCTGGCACTGCTGCAAGCCGGCAAGCAAGCGGCGGGTCAGGCAGCCCCACAACCCACCGCTCGCTTGCCGGCTTGCTGCGGGAGCAGCAGCGCCAGCCGGATGCATCCAGGCTGGCGCTGCTGCTCCCGTGGCAAGCTGATAAGCGAGCGGCGGCTCGTGGGGCTGCCCCGTCCAGATGGGGTGCTGGGTGGTGGGGGAGGGGCCGGGGAGTGTCACCCCCCTCCCCTTGAACCCGGGGCAAAGCACCCCCTACGCCCCGCCCTTCCTACGCACTGGAGGCCACACCATCCCATGCAAGCCCTGCTCCCATTCTAGCTTTCCATCCGTTATGTGCCCCTCGAAAGGATACTGATTTAAGGCACAGCTCATAAAGGGTGAAGCAAATCCCTCCCAGCTCGGCCAGAACCTCCCCACGTCACCCCCAACAATGCACCTCACATTCCCACCACCCCTCAAACATACACGCATACGCATACACACACACACACACACAACACTTACAGGCCGCTGCACTTGTAGGTGATGAAATAGGGGAAATAGGCGAGGGCAAAGCAATTCCCGAAGTGGAAGAGGGTCATCTCGCAGCCAGCCTGGCGGATCGAGACTCAAGATCGTCCCACCTGCCGCCTCCGGAAGGAAGGAAAGGGGAGGGTGAAAAGCACAGCAAAGAACCAGGCACAGCCTCCCACATCCTGACCCAGCAAGGAGGCAAGGGGTCCCGACTCCCCCACCCCCGAAACCCACCTGGGGGCTGCTGGGCTCCAACTCCCGCCCACCTCCTGCTCACATGACCAGCGAACAGGGATAATGATGGGAGTTGCGAGTCCAGCGAGCCCCGGAGAGCCGTAGGTTCCCCTGCCATGATTTCAAGTAACCTCGGGGTCGGGCAAAGGGGGACCTATCACAGAATTGTCGGGTTGGAAGGGACCCTGACGGTCCAGGGAGCCCCGCAAGATCACCCATGACAGGTGGCCTCTGCTTCTGCTGCGGGAAAGCGAGCATTTACCCAGGAGCAAGCCCCATGGAGCTGAGCGGTACTTACTCCTGAGTAGACGGGTCTAGAGGCTTCAACCGCCCTCCACTCCCGTTGATCCCCCGGTACTTACTGATTTCACGTCTTCCCTTCTTTCCCCCTCTGCATCTGCGCATGCGTGCAGCTTCGCACGCCCCCTCCCTCCATTCCTAGAAGTTACTTTGGATCATGGGGTTTGTAGTTCTGTCGAGTCCCTGTCTATCATGTGCTCGGAAAGGGCGCAATACAACTCCCAAGGTGCACCGCGCAAGCGGAGCCCCAAGGGCATGGCGGGCGTCGTAGTTCTTCATTCGCAAGGCGATCGCACGCCTTGAAAAGCGTGTCGTTGCGCAAAGAAGGGCGGCGAGTGCCGCCTTCCGGTGACATCCATAAACTCTCGCTGGAATCAACAGAAAGGTTCGATAGATTCATTGCGGCGACAGTTGCGTGGTGGGAATCGTATTTCTCCACCGCCCTTTCTGGAACTACGGGCGCAATTCACTTGGCAAAGCCAGAGAGTTCCTGCTGCTACAGAGACTGTCCCTGTTGCACGCGTGTCCTTTGTGCAAAAACGCCGCACATTATACTTCTTGCATTTCGGCCCCGGTGATCAAATGCTTGCATTTTCCTCCCCTCTCTTCTGTACAGTACACATAACAACGACCTCTTTTTTGTTCATAAAAGCATTTGTGAACCGCCCTGAGACCTCCGGGTATAGGGCGGTATAAAATAATAATAATAATAATAATAATAATAATAATAATAATAATAATAATAATAATAATAATAATAATAATAATAATTTGCTGCAATAAATATCTACTGGGCCATGAGGTCACTGGATGACCTTGGACCAGCCAGCGTATCTCAGCCTAACCTACCTCTTCGGGTTGTTGGGATTAAATGAGGGAAAGAACCATGTACACCACACCTTGAGCTCTTTGGATGAGGCGGCGAGATATAAATGCAATTAATGATAGTAGTGGTTTCTCGAAGCGACTAGCATGAGTTTGGCCAAACTGCGGGAGGCAGTGGAGGATAGGGGTGCCTGGCGTGCTCTGGTCCATGGGGTCACAAAGAGTCGGACACGACTGAACAACAGTGGTTTCTAAGCTTTTGCTGCAGCTTACCATGGGGGTGAGAAATGGTCCATAAGAACAGCCACAGAGTGAGGGCCAGCCAGTTTAAAAAGTGGAAAGCTTTTCAAGAGTCAAGCCTATGAATTTATGATGGCAAGGAACGAAACTTGCCAGGTCTGTGACTGTTGCATTCCCCATTTCCTCTTGCCCTCAGCCCTTCCAAAGCCAAAGACAACTAAATCCAGCCCTGCATGGCCAGATGTTCCCTGCTGATGCTGCAGGAGCTGTGTGGGATTCTCTCTCTTCCTTATGCCTAATCCCCTTGCATAAACAGATTACGGTATCTCTGACCCTTTTATTAAGGCGGAGATGGAAGGATTGGAAGGGTAGGGGCAGAGAATAGACTGGCGCAAAGACGGACCCTTCTCTTTCTGCTTTTACCAGATAGTTTTTCGTGTAACAGCCATAAACGCATCCATGCTGGGATCCCTTCGTTTCACCCCCTTGGAACAGATTGCTTGGTTTCCTGTTGAACTAAACCACCAGCCACCCAACACCAACAAAAGTGTCCTTTGAGGGCAAGGTGCTGCTTTGTTTGAAAAACATCCAGAAAGGAGAGTCAATTCAACCCTCCTAAACTGCAAATCAGCTGACTGATGAAGGGCTGTGCCTGTAGCTGTTTCAAAGGTTGCCGCTTAGGGATGGCCAAACAAGAGGAAATGTATCACACACACACAAAAGTGTGTCCAAATTGCATATTCTAATCTAATCTGGGCTGGTGCAGGTTTAAATATAATTGCTGTAATCCAGGCAGATATTTTATTTATTTACTGCATTTATGTGCCACCTTTTGCACCAAGGAGTTCAAGATAGCATAACATGGTCCTCCCCTTCCTCATTTAATCCCACAGCAACCCTGTGAGTAGGTTAGGCTAAGAGGCAGTGAATGGCCCAAGGTCGCCCAGTGAGCTTCATGGGTGAGTGAGGCTTTGAACCCTGGTCTCTCATGTCATAATAACCCACACTTTAACTGCTACACCACACTGGCTCTGAAGAGGTTAGGTTTCTTCTGGAGTTTCAGGCGGAGTTATTTCCATTCCCTGTTGGTTCTTTTAACTGAGCTATAATTCCCATCATCTGTGACCAATGGCCATGCTGGCTGGGGCAGATAGGAGTCAGGCTCCAACAGCATCTGGAAGTTAGAAACGTAGGACACTTCTTTAGACAGAGTTAGCCCATTGCTCTATCCAGCTCAGCAGCAGTTATGCTGACTGGCAGCAGATCTCCAGGATTTCAAAGATGATGTCTTTTCCCAGTCCCACCTGGCGATGCCGGGGATTGAACCTGGGGCCTTCTTCGCTCCTAAAATTAGTGCAGAGGAAATTTACAGGCTTCACCAGTTTGTGATAGTGGTAGCAGTATGACATGCTTGGAGGAGGACAAGATTTAAGGGCATGCAAGCATCTCCCCCTTATCATTTGTGAAATGTTGGCAGGTATGTGATCTCAAGCACAACAGGCCTTTCGTTACCAACAGGGTAGGAGAATACAGTTTAATTAGGTTGTTAATCCTCTAATCTGTTCCATGAGCCCAACTGGAGGCAGTTTTGGTCAATGGGGATGTAGCAAGAGATTTGCTTTTGTGATCATGGATCAGGAGCACGTTCAGCTCCTAAGTCAGCTGCTCCACTTTAGTGATTTTATCTCTCTGCTAAAGGACCTCATCATCCCCCTGCTGACGTGATCTCTCATAAGTGGATCAGGCACCGCCCTCTTCCTCCCACTCCTAGGCAGCAGCACCCAATGATACAGGATGACCTTGAACAGAACAGAAAGGGTTGGCTTGGGTGCAATGAGAGGAGATGCCTCCAGGTGGCACTATGGATGAAGAGTTTCGGCATCCACATTTGGGCGATATGATTCCATCACAAATATTAGACTGTATACTAAATCATACTGAGGAGCCCATATTTTCCAACTGCAAAAAGGGCACCTGGACAGGGATTTCAACCTTGATCGCTAGTTTTCACCCAGAGCTCAGGAGCCTGGAAGACCACAAACCCTGTCGGGGGAAAGATACAGTACTGGGATTTCTTCCAACCTGCTGTTTTGCATTTGTTCTGCAAATTCAATAATGAATCACATGAAAACACAGGCATTCACCTGTACATTAAGAGATCTTGCATTATGGCGAGGAGGAAGAGTTGCAACAGGTCTGTGGGTTTCTCTGGAAAAGGAAAGAGGGAAGCATGTTCCCTGCAAGGACGTTAGTTGCCTATGGCTTAATCCAAACACATTTGCATGAAATGCATGCAAGAAATTGTGCAGTTGGAGAGACCCGGCTTTGCAGGCATTCTGGACAGGTCTCTGGCTTCATCCTCCAGCAATTCCCTCAATCACAACAAGGAAGCCATATATAATTCTGCCTTTGATCTGTCACAGCAGTTTTCAGTCACAATTGACTGAGCAGAGCAAACAACTCGAAAGGGAGCATCAGATCTGAGAGCATTCCACACCACAAGTTCAAATGAATCGTGAAGCCTAATGAGAAGCACTCGAGCAGGATAAGATCGGAACAAGATGGTACAAGCACCATCTTCTGCCCCCGGTCGATCGACACAGCATACAGGTTAGCCCCTCCAACCAAAGTGAAAACTAGAAGCCACTGGACCCGGATATAAAAGTGTATTCCTTGGGTTGTGGCAAATCTTTGACTCCCTACTTGAAGAATATCAATGGGAAACGGAACTGTCCTACTTGGTTCACAGCTAGTTATCCTTTGTGTAAGCTGAAAGGTACCCAACAAAATCACAAAAAATGAAAATAATAAAAGCAAACAAGCAGCAGACAAAATAGTCAAAACAAGGCAGCAACTAGAAATCATACAACAGGTATGCTTCCCAAGCTGGGTAGGAGGGGGATCAGATATCATACAAACAGACAAATACTATTAAAAGCCAAAGAGAGGAGGACAGATTTTGTCTCCCATCTGGATAGGTACATAGGCAGTGACCTTACATTTAAGTCAGACTGCTGGTCCACCTGCCTTAGTGTTGTCTGTTATCAGCCTCCCACAACCTGTGGGGGAGCTCCAGCCCAGGGACTTTGCCCTCATGGGACCTGCTTTACGGCCGGACCGAAGTGTTTTTGCCTAGCTGGAAGGTGTCCTTGAATTCTGGCAATGCTTCTTGCTTCCCTGGGTGGAGGGTAGTGTGTGTGCATGTAGAAACAAGCCCACCGTACAAAGTGAAATTAACAGCTGCTGCTCTGCCCATTGCTGCCTCTGGCTCCACTCACCCGTAGTTTGTGGCCCTCAGAAGGTTGCTGAGAAGAGTATGAGGCCCTCAGGCTGGAAGGCAGATATCTATTACTGTTGTAGTGCAAAATATCTGGAGGGCAACATCTCCCGTCAGCTTTGGGAGGAAGCATCACCTGAGAATGAGAGATGCTGATGACAGGGGGTGCCCAAACGTTTTTTCAGAGAGCCAGATTTGATCAAGTGCCACAGGGGCCAGATTAAACCTACCGGCAGGCCAAATTAGGCCCCTGAAACAGACTTTGGACATGCCTGACATACATCAAGGGGAGGCCATGGTTTTCATGTCCTAAGCTCTTAAATGCTTCTCTCTCTTATCACTTTATTCCATTCTAGTCTTTATTTGTACTGCAGGGATAGGGAACTTGTGGCCTTGCTGATGATGTTGGACTCCAGCTGCCAACAGCCCCAGACAGCATGACCTTTGGTCAGGGATTATAGGTGCTGTAGTCCAACAACATATGGAGGGCCATCCATGCAAAATCTTCCGGTGTGATCTTATCCTTCTTACCCTTCCCACCTATTTTGGTTTGGATGCTGAAACTTAAATGCAAGCGAGTTCACACAAGATGCACAAGAGAAAACTCTCGCTTTCGCATTAGATTGTGCAAGCAGCGCAAATTTTTTTTTTATAAGGCTACAGTTTTCAGAGAATTCCATCCCATGCTGGAGGCAGGAAATATTTGCCAGAGCTGTAACAATGGGCTGCGTTGAGGCATTTGACTTGGGAATGTGCTCCTTGCCAAGCCAAGAACTGAGAGCCTCTGTCATTGACATGACTTTGCATTTGGAAGCAAGCTCTCCGCAGACACTGGATAGCTCTGTTCAGAAAACTGACGTGCAGCGGGCAGGACAACTTCATCTGAAACCACTGACAAGGTTGTTTAGGACGCCAATGCCTGCATAGACAGTTAGCAACCATTAAAAGGTTACAAAACTGCAGAACTAGATGTCCATTCATATACACAATAAGTGCAGCATGAGTCTTTGCCTGCCATGCGGAAAACACCTGAAGGCAGCTGCTCAACGCATTTGAAAGTGTTCCTCTAGTCCAGGTGTCAGGTATCTTTTTCAGCATTCCTTTGTGGGAAACCTTCCAAGGGTCACATACAAGACTTTTCCCTTTGTACCACAGGCTACATTACAGTTCTGCAAAAGCCAGGCCACACCCCTCACTAGCTCACATGCACATCCCTAACTCTCCATCCAGGCAGGCAAGAAGCTTCGCCACAGCTCAGTAACTCATCTCAGCAAGGCAAAAACTCTTGGAAAATGCAAAGTAGAACCAGTGAGGGGTGGGGCCTGGGGAGAGCCTCACGGGCAATGTAAGAAACTTGGGAGGAGAGAGGCTTGCTCTGCCTGCTTGCTCTGCTCTCAACACTGGGTGGAATCCAAGGGTTGTTCCCACTAACACAAGATCCCAATCCTCATGAGGAACTTTTCAGAAGGCTACAATGGGCAATGTGGATTAGCAGAGGGTCAGGGTACTCCCTTGCGCAAGAGGAAGCGCTTTTTGCTACAGTGAAACGCAGCACTGGATACAACAGTGACCAGCTGGCTGCCTTTGGAAGATTATAAGCAGGGCATGTGGATGGAAGGTCAGCTCTGCACTTACCTGCTCCCCTACTTTGTGGCTGGTCAGTGTGCCCTCTGGATGGTGTCCAACAACTGGAGGATCATGTTGCTGGCTATTCCTGTTCCACAGCTCTGCATCCTGTGGGTGTTCATGCATCTGTTGCCTGGTCAGAAGCACCCAAATCTCATGACATCTGTTGCAGGCAATCTATGCGCCCAGGACATGCTGAAATTGTCCCTGAGCAAGCTGTTTGAAGTGGCAACTGTCCCTGGTCACTCTTCCCTTTTTTTGCTGCTGCCAGGGGCGTCGCTGGGGAGGGGCGGTGGGGGCGGTACGCCCCCAGTGACAGGGTGAGCAGCGGCGGGTGGGGGCGACCCCTCCCGCCACTCCCACGCGCCGCTGCGCCCTCCGTCACCCCGGGAGCAGCAGCACACGGATGGGGTGCTGCCGCTGCTTTTTTTCGGCGGGGGGGGTCGACCAGCGGGGGGGGGGTGTCACGCTTGTCACCCCCTCATCGCTGGTCACCACCCCCCGCCGGAAAAAACCGCGGGGGGGGGGGCGGGGAAAGCCTGGAAAGGAAGCAGAGCAGGCGCGTTTAAGCGCCGCTCTGCTTCTTTTCCAGGCTTTCCGCCCGCTTTTTTTCGGCGGGGGGGGGGCCCGACCAGCGAGGGGGGGCACGCTTGTCACCCCCTCCTCGCTGGTCACCACCCCCCGCCGAAAAAAAGCCTCGGAAAGGGGGAAATCCCCCCTTTCTGCATACACGCGCGTCGTGACGTCATGATGACGTCACGACGCGTGCGTCGTGCCCCTCCCCCAGGGGGGTGCCTCTGCGCTGCCGCCGCCCCCAGCAGCGCAGAGGCTAGCGACGCCACTGGCTGCTGCCATGTTATATTGTGAATCCAACTTGGCTCTGTTGGGGGAAGACAACTCAAAGACTCCCCCCCCCCCCGCAGAAACAATGGCAGCAGTTTTTACAATATGGAAGAATGGAATCCATCTTACGTACAGCCAGGGAGTGATTACCTCCATAAGCCATGCAGCCTTTCAAATAAACTTGGTATACTTTGAAATCTGGTGAGGCTATGAGCTAGGTTCAAATTCCACCTCACTAGGGCTAGCCTGGGTGCGCTCTTTTGGTCTTAGCTGCTCTCCTGCAATATCTACATTATGGGGTTATAAGGATTGATGAATGTATTGTGAAATGGTATGAACCATCAAAAGTGTTACAGCATTCTGAAAGGCTTGATTCTTATGCTAAGAAAAGATCGTAAGTTATGGCTACAGAGGTTTATAGAAAAGCCTAAGTTAGGAGTTTGACAGCCTTCTTGAGGGAAGTATCGACTTTCTACCAGGCAGATACTCTGAACAGCAGGACTTTTTACATTCTCATGGTGGTAGTGAAAAAGGTTAAAAAGTTCAGTGGTAGAGCTTGTGCTTGCATGCAGAAAGGTCCCACCATCAGTTTGCAGCATCACCAGAGAGCCACTGCCACTAAACAGAATGCAGCAGGCCACAGCAGAGGCAGACAGCAGGTAAACCTGGCCCTGCTTAAAAGATTGCTGGATGATTTGCACATCAGCTCCTGTTCAACCACAGTAATAGAAACATTTTTTCCTCCCAGTTGGTAGCAACTCAGATGGATGGATGGGTGTGTGTGTTTATTTATTTCATCTCACAGCTCTTTCCAGCAGTCACTGGTTCCACCACCACCATTTGCACTTGGGCTGTCCTCCAACCATCCAGCCACTATTTTGCACTTGGCTCTGACTGGTGGACCAAGTAGATCCCACAAGCTTTAAGTCTGCCCATGCTTAAGCTAGAGGGACTAATTTAAAAGCTCAGTAAAAAGGCAGCTTCCTGTCTTCTTAAGTTCCTCAGCCAACTATAGCTGAGGAGACATTGTTTTACACAAGTCCTGCACATAGCTCCAGATTAATGGCAAACCAGGATTCTGATCTTCACAAAAATGAGCATTTTAATTAGAATGCTCCTTTGATAGAGAGATTTAGGAATGCTCAAAAGATGTCCGGTTGATACACAGGTGTGGTCAAAATGCGCAATTCAACAGACCCACAGGGAGCTAAAATAAAACCCCATGAAAACATTTCCACGTTCACATAACTTCAGTGGTTTTATTTAAATGCTTACGAGATCTCAAGGACACTACAGCCACACAAACCAATGTGTAACCCCAAAAGCTAGACTCTTTTCTCCAGGGGGAATTCGGTGCATTTGTCTTCACTATGTTTTTAAAGCTCATACAAGCTGCTGTGGAAAGCAGGATTCACACTCACATGTACACACATACACACAAAGCATTACAGTGACAAAAGGTGCAGTGTTCAGGGTTCTGTGGTCGAAGCGAAGAACTGGCCAGGAGATCAAACCTATTGACTAAAGGGGTGAGAGGCCACTCTGTCGGATAGCCTGGAATGCAGAGTGTGGGCAGTGCTCATTCGTGCTCCTTGCTGTACATGTGCTTCAGGAGATCTACTACACGGCAGCTGTAGCCATATTCGTTATCATACCTACGGAACGAAAAGAAAACTGCATCTAAGTAATGCTCATAGCCCAAATGACTCAATCACACAAATCCACAGTTTCCAGGTGCCTGTGACAGTGAGCCAAGAGTACCCCAGTTTTCAATTATAGAAACACTTACTAGGGCTGGGCAATATAGTGTCCCAAACCGGTTTGAAGTCCGTATTGTGATATCGGTTTCATAGTTTTTGATCTGGTAATATATCACAAATCATGAGATGTGGGTGGGTGGGTTTGTTTTGCAAAAATCACATTGTGGGCAAAACCCTGAAGTCAGCCAATGCCTCTACATAGCTCTATCCTTATTTCAGATACTGTGGTATATCAGTATATTCCGATGTTGAAAACCAGCCCTAATGCCTATGACATATTCTCTCTCTCATGTAGACACAATATAACTCTGGTTATACAAATATTGAGCCTAGTTGGTAAGTTGTTCACAGCAGATGACAAAACCAAAATGTTCCAATTTCTTCAAGTCATCCCTGCTTGGTCAAAATTGGGTGTTCCTTGCTAGCTTTCAAAGGAAGCAGCATTGCTACCTGAGCAAGGCCAAGTCAGGGTGGCAAATTCTCCTTCTGAGAAGGGATTATCAGGCGACACACCAACTATGCTCCAGTGTGGAAAAACACCTGCTCATTCTTACCAGGAGATGAGCTTCACAAAGTTATCATTGAGGGAGATCCCTGCTCCAGCATCAAAGATAGAGGAACGATTATCACCAATGAAATCAGTAGAAACAACCTGCAAAAGAAGTGTGAGAATTAAATTATATACAAAAGAGAACAAAAAAAACTGGTTCATCACAGATGTCAACATGGTACCCTGGGATTCCAGCATTGTGATATGTTGGTAAGATGCTCCAGCAGGTAAAGACTGTTTGCCTAATCCCTCGGGTCATGCTTTACTTATACTTTGAACAGAGAACTCCACATTTTATTATACTAGTGAATGAATGGTAGTGGGCTAAGCGATTAAAAGTTTGGATGTTGGATTCCACAGTCAAAAATACACTTTAAATGCCACACCTAATGTAGAATAAAACAGCTTTTTGCTAAAAACAAACTTTTAGAAAGTAGACTATGACTGCATCCCCCAGCAGCGTAGCTCAAAGCAGGCATTATTATTATTGTTCTGATGAACTGTATTGCCTATAAGTGGCTCACTGGTGTGCCTTGGGATTTCTCTCCCTCCACAGCTTGTTCGGCTGAGGAAACTATCCATACTCACCTCATCTTCTGTATACCCCAGGATTCCTTCCATTGGCCCTTTAGTTGCCTTCTTGACAGCTTCTTTGATCTGAGCATAGGTGGCTGGCTTGGAAAGGCGGCAGGTCAGGTCAACAACTGAGACATCACATACTGGCACACGGAACGCCATGCCAGTGAGCTTCCTGTTAAAAGAGGGTGTTAGTCATTAACCGGGGGGGGGGGGTATCCTGGAGGATTACTACTAAATAGGAGCCA
The DNA here is from genome assembly GCF_009819535.1 of Lacerta agilis. NCBI lineage: Eukaryota > Metazoa > Chordata > Lepidosauria > Squamata > Lacertidae > Lacerta > Lacerta agilis. Next base: position 69,642,759 of record NC_046319.1, on the reverse strand, counting down.
AAATTATGTTAAGGAAATAAACAACTATCTGACTTTTAGAAGACATCTGACAGCAGCCCTGTTTAGGGAAGTTTTTAATGTTTGATCTTTTATCGTGTTTTTAATACAGTATTCTGTTGGGAGCTGCCCAGAGTGGCTGGAAAAACGCCAGCCAGATGGGCAGGGTATAAATAATAATTAAAAATTATTATTATTGTAAGTCATGAAAAAAGTGCCATAATTGTTCTGCTAAAGACTGCTAATCCATTTCATGGCAATCTAATGTATGGGCCAAGTGTTTGGGCTCTCATCAGAAAGCCAGGGCAGAAGGTATGGGAAAGAAATGTTGAGAGATCTCAAGCAACTAACCTAAGAAAATAATGCTGGGCAATGTCATGTTTCATGTTTTTCTCTTCTGCATGCACAAAATTAACATAACTTGCCAACACTGCTTAACCTGTTTTGTAGTCAACGAGCAGCTGCAATAACTACAAAGACACAGGAACTAGTTTCTACAGAGGCCTCTGAGAATAAGATATATTCCATACCCATTAAGCTCTGGAATGACCTTGCCCACAGCTTTTGCAGCACCAGTAGAAGCTGGAATGATATTTTGGTGGGCACCCCTGCCATCACGCCAAGCCTTGGATGAGGGACCATCCACAGTCTTCTGAGTGGCAGTATAAGCATGAACTGTGGTCTGCAAACAGAAGAAGCCAGTTAAGGAGACATGCAAGATATTTTAGAGTAGATTCTGGTCTAACAAGCAATATCTGAGGTTTTCTTGGAAACCTAAACTTTTGCTTTACATGTAAAAACATGGAATTGACTCACACGAGATGCACATTTGTTAACTTTATGGGAGAGCAACTCTAATCTTGACTGGTGACAGGATTCAGAGACCTAAAAACTAAGCTGCACGCTCAAGTAGTGAAAATGCCCCTTTTGCCTATCAGCAGGCAGTTGGTGAAAGCAAAAGTGATTCACGAGAGAGTCAACACTTCTATTAGCCACAAAGAATCAATACATGATCACACAACAGTTGCAGACAGGATTCAACTTCCCAATCATTTTATCTGGAAGCCTGGCCTCTAAGGAGTTAGAATATTGTTTTGAATCCTCAAACAGCCACCAGATTAGATAAAAGTTTTTTTATAGTCAGTAACTGAAAGCTACAGGAGTTGTGCACTGCATAGGAAGTTCAGTTTCTTCTAGACCACACTATCTATAGGAAGACACCAGGGTGATAAAAGGTTTTGTCCGAAGTCCTGCTCTTGAATGCAAGTTCCATTCTCAAAGGCAATCCTGTGTTGCTCTTACCATAAGGCCCTCCAAAATGCCAAAGTTGTCGTTAATGACCTTGGCTAAAGGTGCCAGGCAGTTGGTGGTGCAGGAAGCATTGCTGAAAAGCAAGGGGGACACATTAAGCCGACTTGACAACCAGCCAATCATGCATGCAAAAGGAAAAAGCACAACCTTTTTGTGTGTAACACACCCAGGAGCCTGCATTGCAAGCAAAGACCTGTGGGTTGTCTCCAAAGCTAGGTAAAGTTCATGCCCCAAGCTTTGATTGTAGTGTCCTATTTTCCAGGCTTTTCTCTTAATCTGGGTATCTTGAACAAGTTTGTGTAAATCATCAGCTTTCCAGGTAGGCTAGAAGCTCCAGCAACCATCAGGGGATATGCTATGAATTACTATACCTCCCCCATTAGCACCTGGCTTTGCAACACAAGCTCAGCTATACCTGAGCCCCTTGCCTACATGATTGTTCTTTCGATGGAAAGCATCCACAGAGACCCATCCCCAGAGTGGCCATGCAGCAAACTACTTCTCAGAAGATGAAACGCTAGGGTGGAGAGGAGCCTTACCTCACAACCTTCATGCTGGAGGGATCGTACTTCTCATGGTTGACTCCCATAACAAACATTGGTGCATCAGGAGACGGTGCACTCACCACTACTCGCTTGGCTCCACCAGTGAGATGAGCCTGTGGAAGGTGGCAGGGTTTTTTTTTTTGGTCAGTCAATGAAGATCAAACTCAGGCCATGCAGAAAGCATTGTAAGTAGGATAGAAATACAGCACACAAAGGGGAGCATGCTCCAGCACAGAGATCTGCCCTGTGCATTTAGAAACCAAGTATCCATGGAGTGAGTCCAGCATAGCATCATGGAAAGGCCCAAGAATTGCTTCCCTTTTCCAAGCAAGCTACACAGGTACTTACCGAAGCTTTCTCGACCGAGAGGAAGACTCCAGTGGATTCTACTACATACAAAGCTCCTGCCTCGCCCCATGGGATTTCATTTGGTTTCATGCTGCAAAATACAAGATTGTAAGGCCTTTTTGTCAGCAGCTGTTTTAGTATGTAGAGGTGCAAAGAAATATCTCACAAAAGTATTAGCTGCCAGAGGACACAGGTAGGTTAGCAATCATGTACTTGTGGGACTGGGCTGCTGATTAACCATCTTTAAAACTATTCATCAAGAGCTTAGTAAAACTGAGGTATGAATAAACTGATACTTTCTGCACTGACGAAATGCTTTTAGAGTCCATATATAACTGTAAAGTGTAATGAACTGATGCTTTTAAATATTCCAGTGAGTATAAGAAGTAGTTAGAAATATGTTATGCTTATTTTTATTAGGATTAAGATTAGAGTTATGATAATTGGTTATAAAGATTAAGATTAGATGAGAATGAGGATTTTACAATGTTACAAAGTTACTAAAGAAGATTAGAAATGAACGCAGAAGAGAGGATGTGAGGAAGTCCCAATATAATGTTATAAATAAGATAAGGATAGTCAGATTTTTGTATTTTTGTAGTTTTTTGTTGTTGTTTTGTTGTATTTTGTATTGTGTGTTTTATTGGTAAAATTTAATAAATTCCTTATAAAATAAATAAATAAATAAATATTCCAGTGAGGACTAAATGGTAGAGTATTGCTTTTTACAACCCCTGGTACAATCAACGGGCTAATGGCAAAGTCAGTCTCAGACTGGTTCACATCTATGTACCTAGGAGGACCTGAGGGAGGTGGGAAGCAAAACAGGATATTCGTAACATTCTATCCTGGCCTTCTCCAAAGAGGTCAGGGCACTGTATGTGGTTTCCAACCCCCAAGTTCTGCTAAGAACCCCGTGAGGTGGGTTAAGTCTCAAAAATAGTGACTAGTCCAGTGTCATGTAGCCACAAGGTTGATTTAAATGTGGTTTTCTCCAGTCCATCTGTTACAGCACACTGGCTCTCTGCAGCCAACTCTATCACGGCCTGCTGCAGGACGATAAGCCTTTTATCAATGTGCCCGTGAGAAAGAGATATAGTCTTCTGTGGGGGATAGGGATGGTGCACAGGTATATGCAAAATCCTTTAAAATGCATCTGTCACATGTCTTTGGACCAGTCACATGTTTTTGGGCCACTCATCAGTTACACAAACCTCAGACAAAAATCTCAGAAGCCTGCTGCAGATTATTGCCAAGAGTGGGTACGCCTCTAGTCAAGACCCTGACTTTTATCCCCACTTACCTCTGGTATACAGAGATTTTTGAGCCATTCACTACTAGTTTGCCGTCCTCAGCCTTCACTTCTCCCTTGAAGCGCCCATGTGTAGAATCATACTTGAACATGTAGACCTAAGGAGGAAGAGAAGTGTTAACTGCAACCATATTGTGCCAAACAGAGGGCACTGAGTTTATTTACCGGTACTTACTTTTGCTTTTTTGGCTAGAAATAAAAGCTTATGCAGAATGCATGAGGATGGTACAGATCACCCCAACCCAATACCCCTTATGGTATCCATATGTTAATATCATGCTTGTACAGGGCCTTACATACAGTAAGTGCAGAAATCTGTACATTTCCAATTTTCTGATTGCAGTTTCACACACTTCACCTCTATTTGCACTAGGATTTACTTATGTAAACTAACATGCAAATGGGGTATAAATGCGTCTGTGTACATTTCACTTGGAGATGGTGCCAGGATGCCAAGGACCAACCAGCATAATCTTGACCATTCACCACCACCACCACCACCACCACTCCCTAAAACCTTCCTTTTCAGTCTACCAAGGAAACAGACTAAGGGCCACTGTATGTTTGGAGTTGAGTCGAACACCATTAAGCCATTACCATGTATTTGACGTCAATGAAAGGATCATTGATAGCCACAACTTTGACCCCCTTCTCCACACAGGCTCGGAGGACCAAGCGCCCGATACGCCCGAATCTGCAAAAGGACAAAACTCAATCCATTAGAGTTACAAATGCCCCCCAGCCCTTTCTATATAACTAAAGCAAGCAGAACATGTTACTAGAATAGGCCTTCTTCTAGGCAGCTATGAAAGCTTCCACAACATTAAAAAGCCTTTTCCCACTGAGACCCATAGTTGACATCAGGATGCAGAGCATGAGCAACTAAGCTCAAAACCTTGCTAGAAGCCCATGGGTGCTTAGGAGTAGCCAACCTGGTACCTTCCTGATATTGTGATTTGCAACTCCCATCATCCCCGATTATTGGCAATAATCGGCTAAGGAGAGTTGTACTCCACAAGAGGGCACCATGTTGGCTACCACTGAAATGAGCATCCAGAGACAAGATATTCCTGCTCTGCATTTTGCTTTCTTGCACAAGAAGCCACCTTTTGGTTAACCAATCTAGAAACTGTGATCTAGAGGGTTGCTTGGAACCTTATCAGAAAGCTCTCCAATGGCGATGATCGGTAAAAGTAGACAAGTCTGCTGAAAAATGTTGCTCATCAATAGCTCTATTTCTCTGCAAGATTCAGCACAGGAGAACATTGGGTCTGTTGGAGCATGCATGTATACTCTATACATTCCGAGTGACTGTGAGGCTTAAAAGACCTGTGAAACATGAGTCAAGCATGTTGCCTAAAACAGGGGTCATCAGAAGGTAGATCTGAATCTATTAGCAGATTACTGGAAGATTTACAATGGACTGGTGAGAATTCCAGATGCCCCAGTTGTTTCACCACAACAATGAACACCCACACAAATTAAGCTGTTAGGAAACCCTAATCTGTAGTAACTCAAATACAGACTAGTACTTGTATGTGCTAGTCATCCTAGAGTATTGCTCCTGGGGCACAACAGGCAGCTGGCTCTGCTTTCAAGCCACCATTTTGCACATGATTCTGCACAGTGAACCTCATCATTGTCGTGGGTCCAACAAGCCTGATGTTTGATCACACTTGTCCAAGAGCAGGCCCAAAAATCCTCTGCAACATGCAAGGGTTCTGTGGTGGACATGTACGAAGCTCCTCAAGCAGACTAGTGTAGGAAGAAAGATTCCTTGAAAGCACAAAGTTTGGAAATCATGATCCAATCCTTCCAACTCCCTAAAAATGGTATTCAGAGACCTATCACCAATAATATTGGAGCTAATGCACTGCTACTGTGACTAATAGCCACCGATAGCTTTCTATCCCATGAATTAGTAAGTCTAAACCCCCATTGAACCCCATTGGTGGTCATTATTACATTTTTGTGGCAGAAAGCTTCATAATTTATAACTATGCATTGGCACACATTGTACTGTGTGAAAAACTTCCTTTGGTCTGTCCTGAATCATCGAACATTCAGGCTCATTAAATGTTCCTGGGTTTGGTTATTATGAGGGACGGTTAAAAAAACCTTATCTCTATCCACTTTCCCCACACCCAGGCATAATTTTATAATTTCCATCATGTCCCTCTGTTTACTTGCCTTTTTTCTAAACTGAAAAAAACCCTCCAGATTTTGTAACTTTTCCTCACAGAGGAGTTGTTCCAGCCTATATTATTTTGGTGGCCCTTTTCCATCTCTCCAATATCCTTTTTGAGGTACAGCAACCAGAACTTTACACAGTACAGTGTTCCAAGTGCAGCCCCATCACAGATTATTGTAACAGCACTAGGATGCTGGCAGTTTTATCTTCAATCCCTTTCCTAACAATCCCTGGTAAGAAACTCCTGTCAGTTTCTTCACTGAGCTAGCTGCCCACTGTATTATACTGTGTTACAACAAAAAAAAACCAGCAAGCAAATACTCCTTTTGAAAAATCCTTACCCATTGATCCCAACATGAAATTCAGCCATACGTTTCGGAGGTGGTGGAGGCGGAGGAGGCGGAGCTTCTGGTTCTGGCTCGGGGGTACCTGGTTCTGGCACGGGGGTAGGTGGTTCTGCCTCGGGGGTAGCTGTCGGCTCTGGAGAGATTTTTGGAGGAGACCCTTCACTTATTTCGAGCCTGGAAGCATCAGAAAGGAGTAAGCATGCTGGCTTGGACAGAGGCAACTAAAGATCATATTGGCTCAACAGATTTTAATTGGTTTAAGTCATTCTCACTCCCCAGAACTAGAAGTCTACAGTAGGAGATGCCAGTAATAATCAGCCCCCTCCCTAGACTACCATTTCCAAGATTCTTTAAGGGGCCATCAAACTTCCATGTGGGTTAACCCAAGGATATTCATTATTCCCGTTTCCCCTCTCACACCGCAACATTCTTTATTCAACGGTTAGATGATTTATACAACCCACAAAGATTTAACTTCAGGACTTTTCTAACAAGGATGGACTTCATATTGTCCTATGTATCTGTCTCCTTCCCAGCAACCTTGATTTACAATGATCTACACTGTGACATGTGACTCAAATCCATTGCACATGGTTGCAACAAAAGGAGGAAGAGACCCGCTACTTGCTCAAGAGAATTTCCAGATACTGGTCTACATACAAACTCTAGGCTTGTGCACACCTCTGCTTGTCCTGTGCCTGGGGGTCTGAGTGCTCTTCCACTTGTCCCACACTTTCCAGACATGGGTCTGAGTGGTTTTGTCTTGCCCCACCAGTTTCTCCCGGAAAATTCGCTGTTTAGCAATACAGTGGAACAAATGGCAATCTGCAGAAACCCCAATTGCCGATTGTTTCAATTCACCACTAAAGATTGGATTTTCCAAGGGGAAAGGCGTGGGGCAAAAGGAGTATGCCACAAACATTTTGTTCTATTAATTTCTGCTCCAGGGTTGAGTTCAGGAACTTGAGCTTCAAGTTTGGACCAGATGCTGGCTGTACACAGCAATGCTGTGATGGCTCCTGTGACATCATGAAACCCCTTCACTTCCATTAATTCCAGAGTCAGCTTAGCAGCTGCTCATATTGATATATATATTTTAATCCCTACACATGATGTTTTAAAAAGATAGCCGTCTAAAGCACAGGGGAAAGACTGATGACTAATCAGCATTCACACTACTAGTATTCCTTTATTACAAAGATAGGAGAAAGCTTGGCTTACCACGCAGGAAAAATGAGCTCCATTTCCATTATATTTATTCAGACCCTAACTTTGCAGATCCAATCCCTTCACT